>NW_021319178.1:17310579-17414061 GCF_001605985.2 Dendrobium catenatum
ATTGATATAGCTGTTACTTTCTGGGATGGGGAGGATTACCATTGCAATCTAAAAGGTGTCCAGCTACTAGCTAGATTGATATAGCAGTTACTTTCTGTGATGGAGTGGATGAGAATGCGAAACCATTAGCTCTAGTTGACTAATCATATTCCTCCTTCCATGTCACATGCAAGCATGATTAGTGAAGGTGTAGATGTGGATATATCTACCACAATGCAACCATTTAAAGTAGAAGCTAAAGATTTGATTCTTATATATGATGGCATATTGATGCTAAGAAGCTCAATTCATGGATCAATCAATAAGAGTATGCCATCACGCGGTGGAATGCCCATCTGAAGATGAATGACCATCATTAGATAACTTCAGAGATATTCAAGTGGTGTGAGTGCTTACTTGATTTGTATGTAGATTGTAGAATATTGGTGGAAGTAGCATAGCTTGAGACAGTGTTATGGACGATTTGTATAGCAGTACACCATTGAGTTTCAAGCTGTCTCTTTGGAAGCAGATCTTTGGGGATGTACAAGTATTGATGTAGTACATACCTTGAGGTTTCATTTTCAAATTGCAAATCAACTATGCATGCTCTTGATGATTGAGCAAGATAGTGTGATGTTAACAACCATTAAGCACAAAAATCAAGGCAATGGGGGAGAATATCATGAATCATTCGAAGATGTGTCCTTTCTCCAAAATAAAATATGAAAGAAGATTGGTGATGACTTTTCCTTATATAAGCCAAATGTCTTTGGCAAGTTCTATTATCATTGCTAAATCTTGTTCATAACAAGGGAACATATTGTAGACTGCACGCACCTAAACTCTTTCCTATAAAATAGAAGAAAGATGGGAAAGAAAAAACTAATTACTATTGTGGTGGAGAACACCACACTTGTCTAATGTACAAAGCAGATCTATATTTATATTTGAAAGCAATGCAAAAGGATATTGGGGTTGTGACCAAGGTTTAAAATTGCGTAAATAAGCCTCGAGATATTTTTCGTCAGTGAGACGAGGTTTAAGCCTCGAGGCGGTGTGAGGCGTAAGCCTCACGGACGAAGAATTGCGTAAATGAGAATTTAAGGGTTTTAGCAGGTAAATAATAGTAAGATTCTATCATATAATAAAAACATTTAACTGATAAGTGAAATTAGTGGAAAGTAAGAAAATAGATGCAATAAAATCATGTCCCAAAGTACAAAACCACAAAATATAAGTATATCAAAACTCCCAAAGTACAAATAAGAAAGAACATATTAAACCAAATCATATCCCATCACTAAATGGGTATACAAGTGAATCTTCTTCTCCAATTGTATCCATGAATGTCATATCTTCATCATCTTCAATGTTACTCACTTTTCTTTTCCCTGTTCAATAAGAATGATTATTGTTATGTTAATTTCCCACTTGATATATATATAATGTAATAGCACATAAGAAGTTGTGGAATACCTTTAGTTGCTTGTTGTGCTGCAGAACTAGTGGATGTGTGTAGTTTGGCACTAGTGGATGTGCCCACTTAATCTACCTCGCTCTTCAAGACGTCAACAATTAGATCCTCTAGTTACAGGTCTGATAATGACAATTTTGTCTCATTATCTATGAACCACTCATTATCAGACGTCACATCATCACACACCAATGGGTCTTCATCATCCTTCAACCCATTGTTCCTCAACCTCTTGTTGTGCATAATATACACAAGGGAGTTCATTCTGAGTGTTGAAAGTCGATTTCTTCTCTTTGTTTGCACTTGACTATCTGTGCTACAGTTTCGCTCACACCCAGAGGAAGAACAAGTGAGGCCCAAAACTCTAGCACTAACATGAAGAAGCAGACTAACACTAACAACTTTTACTAAAGATGATGAATATAATAATATGCCGGGCTGCCGGGGGTCCAAGGGGGAGCTGCCCCCTGGCGGGGTTCGACCTTTCCGGTCAACAAATTTTATTTGTAAGAATAATTTTGAAATTCTGCTTATTTTTAAAGTTCGTAAGTTATTTGTATGGAAAGATGCCTAGCGGTACCGAGCATGTACCTAGCGGTACTGAGCATGTACATAGCAGTACCGAGCATGTACATAGCGGTACCGAGAACTATGACCATAGCTTTCCTATAAGTTTAAAAATCAAACCCTAAACTTTAAAAAAGCCCTAAGAATTTATTTTTGAAGTTCGCGTATAGATTTGTCTTTATATAAAAGGAAATAAAAGTTTGTTATAGGGTGTACGTAGGCTTTGTTTGAGACAGCTTTTTTTAATTATTTTCTGAAGTAGTTTTCTAGTACAGAAGTTTTTAATTCAAGAATTTTAGTATTATAAAGCTGTTTTAAAAAACAGTAAGAAAGTTGTTCCAAATGAAGCCTTAGGTTTGGTTGTGCTCATTTTTAAAAAGTCTTTTTTTTTTTTTAGTTTGTTACATATTTTGGAGTTTGCAATAAAAATTGTAAGCTATTCTTATTACTTTTTGTTCTCTTTGCAATTTTTAGTTATGCATACTTGGGCATAGGAAATTTTATTTGTAAATATAAATAAATAAATTATATATATTAACACACGCAATGTGTGTATATATATATATATGTATGTATCATTTCCCAACACTTTTATTATAGGTGTCAAGTATAAAATTAATGTTAGCGGAATTTAATCTCAAAATTTTAATAATATCTTTCTAGATTTTTATCAACTAAATTATTTAGCGCCCACATTTTTTTTTGAGTGAACAAACTAATAAAATTTTTATTGATATTCTAGTTTTAATTTAATATATGCAATTTTCAAACCTAAGCATAAAAAAGAGTTTGAAAAGTGAAACTCTGTTCTACATGTCACGTGTCACGTGTCACTTTTTTCTTTCCATTTGAATGCTTGAGCTAATTAACTCAGGCATTTAGTCCCATATTATTTGAAGGTTTTACTTAGCATTGTTTAAATGAAACGAAATAGCTCAGTAGCATGAGCTTATAAGTCATGTGGAGCATACAGATGGTTCAAATGATGCAGGGATTTTGCAGGGTGGATATTATTGGGCATGGTCTTAATGCTTATTTTAAAAACTTGTTAAATCAAACATTTATTTTTTAAGTTCATATGTCTAGCTCAATAAGTCTTCTCGATAATGCTTGTTTATTTTTATAAATGGGCTGCTAAGCTTGATAATCTCAAAATTAACAAAGTTTAAGCTGAGCTCAAACCAAGCTAAAACAAAAATGATTTTTAAGCTCATATGTCTAGCTCAATAAAGCTTCTCGATAATGCTTGTTCGGCTCAATAAGGCTTTAGGTAAATGAGCTCGAGTTCAATTCATTTGCAACCAAGATTTTGTACAACTACACAAAAATGGGCATTCAGCTATCCAAAGCTCATCTAAAAGGAAGGTAAATGTCTTTTAGAGTAGCAATGGGGTAAGAGTTGCCATAAGTGGAGACGCCTCCATTATTGGAGGGGATTAATGAGCCACACTTTCGTCAATTCAAGCAGTAACAACAACAATAGCTATAACATCAAGTCTTTATTGCACTATATAAGGTCGGCAACATGAATCATTTTGTCAATTCAAGCAAAAAAAAGAAGGATAAGAAAAAAAATCAATGCCTCACTCGTTATGACAAGCTTGAAGAGGAGCTATTATCATATAAACAAGTCCAATCAAGTAGTACAAACGAGATTTTTTGTATATTTGTAGGGAACTCTTAAAGTTGAAGTGCTATCTATAGTTTTATGAACCAAGAAGCTCTTAAAAGAAGTTTTTAAAATCAACCTTCATTTGAAGCTATAGTTTCATAGTGGTGAAATCCTCTTAACTGGGAGCCATAATCTAGGGATCAGATTTAGTATGTAGAGGTGTAAAAGAACTGAGTTAACATGAGCTGGAGGCAATTTTAGCTTAGCTCTTTCACAAACATCTTGTTTGAGCTCAACTTGAGCTGTTGTGACAGTTTAAGTTTGGTTAATCTAAGTTCACGCTTGTTCGAGTTTTGATTTTGCTCTGCTCATGATTGATTTATTTTGTGATTATTGAGAGTAGCTCTTTTTTAAATTTAAATGAGCCTGATTGAGTTGATATTGTTTAACCTAAAAAATAAGACTTTAATTTAACAAGCTTTTAAAATGAGCTTTAAAATCTTGTTTAGCAATATCTGTCACTCAAAATTCTTCCATCATTTGAATCATGTGTATGTCCTACATGGATTACAAGCTCTTGCAGTTGACCTCTTTTTTTCCATTTAAATAGTATTAAAGTAAACCTCTGAATGATGTGAAACTAAATGTCTCACAACTAATAAGTTTGAAAATTTAAATGAAATGAGAAAAAAACGTCACGTGACACATGACATAAAATAGAGCTTCATTTTTAAATTTTTTTTGGGTGTTGAAGTGTGAATAATGCATTTATTAAATTTTTGCTTGTTTGCATAAACAAATAAATTGTGTTGGTGTTAAATAATTTAGTTGATAAAGTTCTAAAATGTTACTGTTAAAATTTTGAAATTAAGGTTCTATTTGGGATAACTTCTTCACATCATTGCTCTTTAGACCATACCATAATTTCATTTTGCTGCTACTTTCTTGCTGCTGTCTTGCTTCTTTTTTGAGATTTATGTGATAGGAAGCTATTTTTATAACCAGAGTTGCTAGTATGTTATATTTTTATGAAAGCAACTGTCTGAATTTAAAAAAAAAGAACATATTTATAATATTCATAGTAGCTTTAAAAAAGTTATTTTTCCCACAAGCATCTTTACAAAATATTGTAGTCGGTCACTAAAATTCTCATTTAAATATAATAAAAAAAATCATTTCTATTATTTTCTAATCAAGTCTTTTTAGGTCTACCTCGCTCTCTCTTAACATAGACCAAATCTAATATATCTACTCTCTTAATCGGATCATGAGTAGACTGACATTTTATGTGACCAGTCGTCTAAAGCAACTCTTTCTACTCTTATTTGCCGCTGGAGCTACTCCAACATTTTCACGTATTTAACATTCTATCTCTAAGAGTAAGACCACTTATCCACCCGAGCATCATCTTCTCTGCAGCACTTAACTTAATTGTATGCTTCTCTTTTGATGACCAACATTTTTGCGCCATAAAACATTGTAGTTGTCTCATCACCATCTTATAGAATTTTCTCTTAGTTTGAGGGGTACCTTTTTATCACACAACATGCCCGATGAATTTCTCCATTCCAGGCATCCAACTAGAATTCTACTAATAATATCCCTATCTATTATACCCGATATATTTAAAATATGTACTCTTTTTAATGACTTGATTTTCCAAAATCACAATATTCTATTAGATTTATTACTACTAAAATTACACTCAATGTATTTGATTTTAGATCTACTCAAATGAAAACCTTTAGACTCTAAGGTTGATCTTCATAATTCAAGTTCACCTTCAACTCACTATCTATTCTTATCAGCAAGAAGAATATCATGAGCAAGAAGCATACATCATGGCACATCCTTCTGCAAATGTCTAGTAAAACATCCATGACTAAATCAAAAAGATATGGCCTTAAAGCTGATCCTTGATGTAATCCAATTAAAATAGGAAAACATTTGGTCTAACCCTCCTGTGTTTAAACTCAAGTAATAGCTCTTGCACACATATCTTTAATGACTTGAGTCTTTTCTTTTCTAAAACTATCCATAACAATTATCTAGGAACTTTATCATAGCTTTCTCTAAATAATAAATATCGTATATAGATCCTCATAATTCTCCCTGCACTTCTCCATTAAACCTCTTAATAAATATATAGCTTTCATAGTAGATCTACCCGGCATGAATCCAAATTGATTTTGAGAAACATTTGTATCACATCATAACATATACTCAATACCTCTCTCCCAAAGTTTTGAATTATGACACATTAACTTATTTCCTCTATAATTCACACGCTCTTGTGCAACATCTTTATTCTTAAAAATAAAAATCGACACACTCCAATAATATGACATCTTTTTAGTCTTCAAAATAATATTGAAAAATTTTGCAAACCAATAAATTCCTTGATCTCCTAAGCATTTCCACACCTCCATTAGAATATCATCAGGTCTAACAGTTTTTCCACACTTTATTTTCTTTATAGTCTCTCTAACTTTGATTTTACTAATACGCCGATTAAAAAAATCTATTTTTATTTAGGATGCTAATATTTTCATAATTTTCATTGAAAATCTTATCAAAATATCTCGTCTACTTCTGTTGAATATACTCTTCTAATAAAAACATTTTTTGATCTTTATACTTAATGCACTTCACTTGAATTAAATTCTTACTTCTTCTATATCTTTGTTTGGCTATTTTATACATACATCTTTTGCTTTCTTAGTATTTAATCTATTATATAAATCATTAAAAGTTAGATTCTTTGAATCTTATATTATTTTCTTAGACTCATGGGCATTTTTATATGTTTTCTATTGTTTCGGGTTTTTATATCTAAACCAATTCTTATAACAAAGTTTATTACTTTTGATCTTTTCTTACACATTTTGATTCTACTCCAAGCTATTTTTATTATTAGAAGTTTTTCCTTTTGATACTTCAAACACATCCTTTGTAATATTCTTATTATCATTAGTTAATTTTTTATGCAAAACATTAACTTTCTCATGTTGATGGGGGCAAATTACTTCTTTATTTGTTTTGAATCTTCGTTGGGAATTGCTCGTAACTTTATTCTAAAATTACTCTAATCGAAGAGTTGTGCAACGCCTAAATGAACCCATATGCATCTCATCTAAGTAGTCCTGCATCACATGTACAATCAGAATGTTAAGATCTTGAATCTTACTCAAAATTATTTTTTGTTAGTGTTATTTAAATACATCATCTAATTTTAGGATAACATTTACTTTTGTTTTTTCATATTATGTTTCTTCATGTATTTATGTATGTATTTGTGTGTTATATATATATATATATACACACACACACATAAGCCTTAATTAAGCATCTTAATAAGCTAGTTCACTAGCTTTAAATAATGCTATTCATCAATCAAGCATTAAGCTATTCAAGTTTGTTTATTTAACAATTAATTATTAATAAATGTGTTTAAGCTTATTCAATTAGTTCATTTGCAACCCTGTTAGTACGTGTGGTTAATTTGATCGTCCATGAATCATAATTGAGCCATGTGTGTGGAAAGGTTAAGGTTTCGTGCTTATCAAATTTTAACTCTTTGATTTCTCCATGAAAATTGCTAAAGGTTGTGATTGACAGAGAAAAAAGAAATCTTCAAGCACCTTCACCTTGATCATTAACGAGGACCCATTAACTGATTGGCATTAAACAATTCTTTCTTCTATATCATGCCCAACACTTTGATTTATATAATGTAGTCCATCTAATTATAATCTTATGAAATTTATCTTGCTCTTTCAAGAAATATTTATTTGCTTAACTGATGTATAGATGATAAATGACTAATTGAGTCTTGATTTAGATTTTGTTTGGGACAGTTTTCTCATTGCTTTTTAAAATAATTTTTTGGCAAAAATTATTAATTCAAAAAAATATTTCTCTAAAAAGCTGTTTTTGAAAGCATTAAAAGAGCTGTCCCAAACGAAGCCTTAGATATCATTCATATCAAATAAATTCTTTTGTAATCCTTGGAAGCTGTCTTTGTATGCATGTTTTAATTTTTAATTGTTCGCATAGGACATTTGGGAGATTTATATAGAGAATTTACCTCTACTCTTTACATTTTATTTTCCTTTTCAGTTTGAGCGAAATAGTTAGGATGCCCTATGTATATAGCCCATCCTCAATGCGCTGCCATGTTTTACCATAGTCAAGCTTGAACAAGTTTTCATCATAATTCTTTGTTAGATTCTATTGCTGTTGTTTGGCAAATACTCTCCTGCTGCGAGACATATATTATTGACACTTTACAAAATATCGTCTTAATATTTTAGATTGCTGGCTTCTCTCTTTTCTCTTGCAGAAAAAACAAATCGCAATGCTTTTTTGTTCCTCATCAGTCTAATAATTTAACTTTGTACTTTCACTGCTGCTACCATAACTGCTTATTGCAATCTCTTCCAAGAAAACCAGTTTTTTTTTTTTGAAGATAAAGCAAATTGCATTAATACTGAAAATAAAGAAAACAAAGTAACCTATGTGATAGAAATCCTATCACAGTCATTCCTTATCAAGTCAACAATACTTGAAGGAAGTTCACTAAAAACAAAAGAATCCCAAAAAAAAAAAAAATCTCCATGTAGGGCAAATTTAGAACAAGCATCCACCACCCCATTACTCTCTCTAGACACAAAATGAAACATTCCATTATGAAAAACATCTAAGAAAAAAAAATCTAGTCTTCGAATCTTCTTCAACTGATTATTGCTCCTCAATAAAGAATCTTGCAGAAGATTAATAATATTTAAGTTATCACCTTCTAAGATCTTCTATGATGATACCAAGCTTATCCGTCATCCAATTTTCAATAACATTATTGAAGTGAAACACAGCTCACAATTCCATAAACGAAATATCCCAATGCTTCAACCTCTTATCATATGCTAACAAAAAACAACCTCTATGATCACGCAAGATTCCAGCAATACTCGTCTCATTGGTCTTCAATAGTGCTGCATCTACATTCAATTTAATCCAATTTGTAGGAGGATGCCAAATTTTCCAACAAAACCAGTTGTAACTGTGTTTTAGTTCTCAGGCTGCGTAACGTTAAAATACTCTTCATCCATTTTTTTGTGCAGTTCATGTTTGATTATTTCTCCCAGAAGAACCTATCAGTGTGAATACGTGACCAGTTTAATTAGGGCCATCAATTTTCAGAGGATACAGAGATAACTGGACCGTTGATTCTACTTTCAGTTCTTTTTGGATTTGGTAAACTTGTTGAATATTCTTTGGCAGTCGGGTGGTATTATGAATGATCCACCATTCTACATGTCCTTTCTTTGTCTGATTCAAGTTGGTAATCTGCCTATTTTGGATGGAGGATTATTGCCAGTTCTACCTCAATTTTCAAGCTAATTTATTGCATTCTCTCTAAACGATATATGGTTTACATGCACCTTAATAGAGAAAAAACGAGAACAAATTGCTTCTGCTTCGAGAAAAATCTTTATTTCTTATGACTCTTGTACCTTTTGAACTTACAGTTGAATGAAATGGCAACTTCTGGAAGAAAACTGCTTATCAAGCTTGTTATATTATATAAATAAAAAAAAATGTCATAAAATCTTATCAGCAAAACCTTCCTTTGTTACGACTCTTGCCTTTTGTTCTAATTTCTCAAGGGTTGAATTGTTATTAGGGGGATTTACATGCATATCACAAAAGTTTTATGTATTTATTTATCTAATTTTTAATATTTTAAATTATCTAAAAAATATTATTAATATTAAAATTTTTATAGTATATTTTTGTTTATTTGTGTTTTATTGTGATTTGAAATATTAAAATGTTAGATATGTAAATGTAGAGCAATTATTTTCACATTTTTAGGCTGACTTGGGCTTGGGCTGACCTACGATGATTGGCTTCCTTGTATTAAGAGGCTTTTCACTGTATTGTGAAAGTTCCTGTGAATTGTGGTAATTTAAAATTATTGCAAAATATCCGTACTTATAGCTAATTTCCATAAAACATATTATATTGCAAAATAAGAATATCCATTGAATAGTTCAATAAGAATTATCTTGTATACTATGTGAGGAAAAGATCAATACAGAAATCTACAAAAAAATAGGAATATTTGATGACATAAATTGGTCCAGTGATTTTTGTTGTTAATACTCACTACCAAGTTTGGAGTGGATATCAATCATTATTTTGGATTCAAATTTATTCATGGGTGATACTTTGATTGTACTAATGAATAAATTTGAACTAATATTTGCAAACACATGGATTAGATCATGACATGTTACATGTGGATACTTATATATAATGTTGTTCTACCTGCCTTCTATTAGAACCAATGACAAATGGTCTATGCAAATGACTCTTGGGTTAATGTCATGAGAGAATTCTTTCGGGTGAATATCTTAGGTAGGCTCCTTTCTTTGAGTTGTGGGTTTTAGCATGACCGATGGGGCTATTACTATGGGATTCGTAAATGTACATCTCCTATAGTTTAGTTGAAGAGCCCTATAAGAAAGGCGAGTCACCTCAATTAGGGTGAGTCTTTACTCTTTACTTAGCCTCAATTAGGGTGAGTCTTTACTCTTTACTTAGCCTCAATTAGGGCGAGTCACCTCAATTAGCGAGAGCGAGAGTCGTTAACACGACGTAGAGGGACATCCGATCGTGCGAGGTCGTGGGCGACGACGTGCTGAATTCGGCGCCGGACAGGTACGTGGATTTTAATTATTATTATTTTTTTTCTCTCTTTTGTTTTATACAGCAGGTCAACAATTATATAACATAATATGCTTAACAATCCTTTGCTCAGAGGTTCCTTAAGCCATTCTTCATCATTTCCTTATGATTTTCTTGAGCCTATTCCGCCTCCTCTTGGTGGCCCAAGAATAGCGGTCTTAGTGTTATCTCCACTAGAGGCCATTCTAGGGTGAGTTTATGATTTAAAGGAAGAACTTACCCGTGTTAAGGTGAAGTCTAAAGAAGAGAAGAAGAGTATTATGAACTTGGAAAAGGTGCTATATTTTATGATCTTGGGTGGGGACATCAACTCACTATGCTCACTATGCTTGTAGATTTGAGGCTGTGGTAACCCACAAGCTTTTGAAGTCATCACGATCGAGTCAATTCCTAGTTGAAGACATTATCATCCTATGACACCTAGTTAGGAATGGGATAATCTCCCTAGCCATTCTTATGGATTATATATTTAAGTTTTTTTTTAGGGTGAGTGCTATGAAATCATCATAATGTAATGGAAACATATAAAAATTAAAACTTACTGTGTTTATGTTGGATTTATTTTTTTATTTACATTTGGAGACTACTTTATTACCTGGGATGCCTCATTGTTGTTCATTTGAGAAGTGCGAGTGATCTTATTGTAATGATGAGAGAGTGCGAGACATCAGATATGTTCAGTTATGATAGATGTGACTTTTAATTTAAATTTTGAGTCTCATCTCTTTATAAATATATCTAAAACCTCAATTTCGGGTACTATTTCTCTTATTTTCTTTGACTTTCTCTCTATTCATTTATTCTCTTACTCTTTGCTGGTGTGAGTGCTTTATTAAGATGGTTGTGCTGCAAAGGTGCCATAAGAATTGTAACAGGTTTGAGTACTATCAAGCTTTATAGGTGATTCATCTTTCGCCTGTTATGACCTTTCATGTGTACTTCATCAAGGATGAAAATTTCTCAGTGCAAGTTCTCAATCACGATGAGTGCTTAAACACTATGGTTGATGATTAACTATGCTTCCCTTAGAATTACTTCAAAGTTTGTCTACCACTTCTACTATGCTATGAGTTTATTAAGATCTTGAATTTCAACGAAATCATCCTTACCCATATAATGCTGAACTTTGTAGCGAGCATCATCCCTTTCATCTCGTACATGAGATTAAAGAATATCCCTTGTGGCCTTACCTTATTTGAACAAAATTTTAACATACTTACTTTTAAGGATAGGTGCATTCAAAATTTTTCACATTACATGGGGATGAGTGGATTGGCCAACAAAGTGAGGGATTTAGGTACATTTGTCTTCTTGAAGTTGGTAACTAAATAGATGGTGACGATCATGCCTATTCCATTTGACAGGGAGAATCTAGTCATGATAAAGTTGGATGAGGAAGACTCCAGGGATTTTGAAAACATTTCTTGTAATGATGCTAAAAAAAAAAATATTTTTCAAGTAGGCTCGACTTGTATAGTTATTATGAGAACTATAATATTCTTTAATTCTTAGGCCTTGACTTTCTTAATGGTCAGGGAGAGAAGAAGATGAAAGATAAGGTGTTGGCGTCATTATCTTTCTACTCAATTGGTAGTTCATTCTTAGCCACCTATACATGTTACTCTCCTTTTACTCCATTCATCCTTAAACCCTATCGATAGATTTATCTTCTTCGTCACCTACTATGTCTTAAGAGGATCTTGATGACATACCGTTGAGTGATGATAAAAGAGGTTCTCCAAATGCACCGCTATTTGCTCAGTATTATGGGTGCTAATCTGGCCTAGGAGTGAAGAGCTCCATATTGAGGAGTTGTCATTTGCAAGGACTTGGCTGTTGGGGAGCCAATGTGTGGTCTTCTTTGAATTCATCATAGAGGAAAGGAGGAGGAGAATAATAATAATAATAAGAAGAAGAAGACGCCTTCCAAGAATCCTAAGGCCAGGAGGTTTATGTTTTTTTCTATATGTATATGCCATTCACCAAAGGTATACAATATGGGGATTAACATTTACTCGCATGTCATTGAGGCTAAGTTAGATGCTAGCCCTACCCCAAAGCTTGCCTTTGCACCTATGGCTGCTTATGCTACAAGTTGACAAGGTACCTTCACCTTGGCTCACAACCATAGAACTTGCATGAGGCTCCATATTCAGTTTGAGGATTTGACCCAAAGAGGGAAAGCACCCTTCAATGAGAATGTTTGAAGATAAATATTATTTTATAATTTGATGTTAGGCTTCTTTTTGGATGAGAGTGACAAGGTGAGTGTGGCCAATAACTAAAGTTTTCCTTTTTTACTTTTTTATTTGCTCTATAAAAAAAATTAATGTATTTTTTTTTGAATAAATGAATGAAAAATGAACTTATTAATTGTTCACATTTTATTGTCACGTATGTTTATTTTATCCTTTATTTAAATCATGGATATGTGACTCTTAACTTTCCCTTTGAAATATAGTCCTTGAAAATATTTCCTAACCTAGGGAGAGTCTTTCTTTAGGATAAGTTCTCATTAGTAAGTGCCTCCTTGCCAGCATAGGCCAAAAGCTGTCTGTATCGCCTCTATCTCTATTGTGGAAAATTGCTCCATTAGTCAAATCTATCTAATGTGTGCTTCATTTGTTGGGCTTCCTTGGGGTGAGTGCCTATTATTATTAAATCTTATTGAGGTGGGCCCCCTCTCTGAGTGGGCTTATATCGAATGAGTGCACTCTTATCTGAGCTCCATTGAGGTGAACTTAGAAAATCCTTGTAAATTAGTTGTACCCGTGTATTAATGTGCACAGTGCTAACCTTCCTAAGAAGAAAACTAAATTGTTTACTCATCAAAAAGCTTGGTGAAGATGTCCATAACTTGCTTTGCTTTTTATAAGTTCTTTATTTTGATCAATCCAAGTTATGTCTTTTCATAGATGAAATGACTATATGATTCATACTTTTTGGTTCATTCATGAAAACATGACTAGCAACCATATGAAGCATGACTTAATTATCATAATATTATATGGCTGATGTTTGTAGTCTTAATATTAAAATATATAAGAAGTGTATCCATTTTATTCATAAGTACCTTGGGCCATAGCTCGAATATTCATAAGTATCAATTTTTATTTAGCTTAAAGAAGCAATAAAAAAAAAATACTATATCAGGACCATACTTGGAATAACATAGGACTCATAAAGCTACTTTAAGATATTGTTGCATTGCTATATGCATGAATTGTCTCATAATGCAAAAATACCAAAAAAATGACACTTGCTTGAGTAATGGCTAACTAAAGCAAGCACCTAAAAATTGAATCATGGTTTTTTTTCCTATTAAGATAAAATATTTTGTAGAAGTGTAAATGGTTTTTTTATTAAGATAAAATATTTTGTATCCCTTTTACCCAAATATATATCCTATGAATATGCTAGGCTTTAATATAGTGTCAAACTTTAGTCATTGAGGTGAAAGGTTATGGGTAAAATATAGGTCTCAAAGAATTTAAGGTGTAAGTAGACAAATAGAAAGCCAATAGACATTTTATTGGGATTGGTCCTTTTTAAGATAAGGGAATTTTGTTAATTCGATAAATTATGGTAAGATAGAGTTCTCCCTCCCAAACACTTTAAATGAATATACTTTGAAATCTGATACTCCAAGCAACCTTTAGAAAATGATAACGACAATCATTTTGTTGTGTTGTGTAAACACAAGTACTTCGATAAATAATTTTGCAAGAATTAAAAAACTTTTTATAAGTCTTCAGAAGATAAATACTTTTAATGTTGAAGGCATAGTGAATTTCATCAAAGTTTTAAAACAATTGCCCCTCCCTAAAAGTTTTAAAATATTATGATCTTTAGGCAATTGCCCCATGTATAATTAAACACATTATGTATAGGTGTTATTGTCAGGGAATGATGAATCATATACAAAGAGAAATGGTAAATCAAAATTTGTTCCGGGGGCGCTGCCCCCGGAAACTCCCGCAGGGGCGCTGCCCCTTGCCCTCGCGACTTGACCGAGCAGGTCGAACCCTGCTAGGGGGCGCCGACTCCTTGGACCCCCGATATATCTGCCAATAGTTCATTTCGTATCAACTAGGGTTGCAACCGAGTCAAGCCGGCTCGCGAGCTGACTCAAACTCGACTCGGTAAGAGGCTCGACGAGTTGAGCATATCGAGCTCGAACATACGTATGCTCGACTCAACAGCTCTTCGAGCAGCACGCGGAGGCTGGGCGGGAAATTGAAAATGAAATATCGGGAGACGGGAGAGCGACGACGGAGCTCGGGAGGGCGAAGACTAATGTTGACAACAGAGATCGGGATGAGTGACGATGGAGCTAGGGAGGTCAACGACAGAGCTAGGTAGGGCGACGACGAGGGCCGGGATGTTGACGACTGCAACCGAGATGGTGATGATGGAGCTCAGAACGAAGCTAACTAAGGGGACAATGTTGTTCGCGACAACTAACATGTTCGGGACGACGCTTGATGAGCCGCTTGATTGAGACGAGTTGAGCTCCACTCGAGTTCGAGCTCGAGCTTGGTATTTGGCAATCAAGCTCTACTCGAATACCCCCTGGCTCGAGCTCGACTTGACTCGTTTGCACCCCCAATATCAACTCATAATAATATTTGATAGAAAATGAAAAAAATATTATTATGACCAAAAAATATTTCTTGCTAGCTTAAGTACATTCTAAATAATCTACATATATAATTATTAAATCAGTAATTAAAACGTGCAAGGAGAAGATAATTTTTTAAAAATTATGAATTTTAATCATTATTATGAGTATCATTCAATATTTTTTAAAAATATGTAATTAATATTATTTCTTAAGCGTTAAAAAAAAATTGAATAAAAACTTTTCAAAAATTTACGTGATTATATTAATCTTATATTTTAATTATAATAAAAATAACAATACTCATAATAATAATTAAAAAAAAAAGGAAAGCATCCTTTCTGCGGCCTTTCGTATTCCCATCATATATTTCAGTGTACATCAACCTTTTGCTATCAGAAGTCGCATCATAGGCTATAAATATACTGCTATCGCTGAAGAGCAGTGCAAATTTTGGCTGCCCGAGATGAGAGATTATTATGTGGGGGTGTTTGAACATATTCGATCAAAGGGTAAAAGGACGTGTTCCGTTATCCAATGTATTATGTATTGAGTGATATGACGTGTCTCGATTAGCCTCCGGACTCTTCCAAACACCGCATATAATAATTTTTCCTGATATGGAGGTGTAATGCATCTTTTGGGACAACTTTAAGAAATAGTCCTAAATGAAGCCTAAGTCAGTCAAGTCATTTCATAAGCGCGCTCATATTCTACTCTATAAATATTTTATTTGTCAAATTTGTGCTAGACCTGATTAAACTCAGTTATCTCCCGAGCTAACTTGTTTAAAAAATATTAATGTAAAGTACCTTTAATATATCTTAACATTTAGGCTTTTAAGTAAAAAATAATTTAAAATTATATTTCTTTCTTATATTTAGTGATTCCGTATTATTTTTCTTATAATTTTTTATTCTTTTTATTATTTTAGCATAATATATTTTTGGGTTATGATGATTTTTTCTCTTTCAAAATCAATGAACCAAATCATGAACCGACTTGATTTCGTAAATTAAAGATCAAGTTTAAATTTGATTAATTAATCAAGTTCAAACAAGAGTTGACTCGAGCTAGGCTAAACTCCTTTACACCCCTAGCCCAATAAGAGTACATTTCCCCAAACCTTCTAGCTGTCTGCAATTAGAGCCTTAATTACGTCATACCTCCCACCAAATCCACCGTCATGTATAATAGTGAGATGATTAATTAAATATGTATTTAGATTAGTGTCACATCAATTATTTGTAGCCGTTAATATAAAGTTTTTTTTTTTTTGAGTAGTGATTTAATATTAAGCTTTACAACTAGATAGAGATATTGAATTATCTATTGATGTGTTTATGGGTAGGACTCTAATATCCAAGGCATGTCTAATATGGTACATAAGGAGCTTCAAGAATTAAAAGTACAAATTCAATAGTTAGTTTATAAATATTTTCTCCATCCCAATGTATCTATGGGGAGAATTTATTTTATTTATGAAGAAGAAGGACAATACGATGCACATATGTATTAGTTACATGGAGCTGAATAGGAAAATAATTAAGACCAAGTACCCTCTTGCGAAGATTAACTGTTTGATTGATCAGCTAGCATGATCCTTTTTGTTTGTTAAAATTGATCTTGGGTTTGAATATTATATCATGATGGTGAGAGAGGTGGATGTGGTGAAGTCTAATTTTAGTAATTGATATGGGCATTTTGAGTTCTTAGTTATGCCTTTTTTGGGGTGACTAGTGCGTTTGCAGTTTTTATGGATATGATGAACGTGAAAGTTCAAAGGAGGGTGTTAAGCTTTGTTGAGTAGTCCATAGGCGCACAAAGAGGGTGGGGGAGGGGGGTGTGTGAATTGGTTTTTAAAAATTTGTAACACAAAATAATCTTTTTTAGATTTTTCAATAACTTAAAAAATGAACAATGTTATGTGGAAGCAAATTAACTAAAGAATAATTATACTATAGGTGATGATAAGTTAATCAAATCAATATGACATCAATCACAACTTTTTCAACATGCAATTTTTAGAAAAATAAATCATAGAGAAATAAAATGCAGAAAACATAAATCAAAATGGACACACCAAAATTTTATAGTGGTTCGATTAAATAATAACCTACATCCACTCCTTAGAGTCCTCCTCTATGGGTATTGCACTAAACGTTTAATGTCTCTCATTTATCCCCCACAGATAGGTGGAAGCCCTTACAATCTTTTCACCAACCCGATGCAGAAGTAATCCTTGACATCTTTTTCACCCTCCTAGTGAAGGCAGAGAATCTTGACCTCTTTTTCACCCTCATGGTGAAGGTATAGAACCTAAAAATACTTATTTACCCTCCCAATGAAGGCAAAGAACCTCGATGATCTTAGAGCTGAAATTCTTCTTCCTAGACATACCTAAGAAATAAAGCAAGACATTCGGAGGAAACTAGGAAGAAGCTTACTTGGAGCAACCATGTGGAATCCCCTCACACTCCTCCTTCACAGACAACCTATCCTTTCTCCTTCCCAAAGCTCTCCAAGATCTCTCTTAAAAGCTCTCTCTCCAAAAAACCCAACTGCCAAAAGACTTGGAACAAGTCAATTACGAGAGCTTATATACAAGGCTTCATAAAATGCCTAATAATTCAATTCTATCGACACTGATCATATAGTACGATCACAAATCATACAATATGATTTGTTTAAATAGCTATGTTAGTACAGTATAAAGAATAATACATTATACGATCGATCAGTTCAAGTATTTGAGCCGATCTTCCAGTATAATATTAAGGAATGATCTAGTACGATTAGTTCAATTGAATTGGATTATCATCTCGTTTGATCAGTGGTGATTAATTATCATCCAGGGAAGTGTTTGGGTCATATATTACAAGGAGTTGAATCATATAGTAAGATCTAATTAAATCAATTAATTCAGATTTGATCCCCTAATTATAGGATTAGATTATGCAAGATTTGATTATATCACACAATATGATATGTATCATACGGTATGATTCATACAAATTTTGAATTTAAAAATATTGCCTAAAATATGATTTTGGATTGAAATCTTGATTTCTACTGATCGTCTTGTACAATATTGATCATACAATATGATTAGTAAAAAATATTAATTATGACAATTAGCTATTTTTAATAATTTTTTGAATAGTTAATCGTACAGTATAATAGATTAAAAAAATTTACACTTCTAATTTTCTTATTTTATCACTCCACTGTGAGTGTGTGTGTGTATGGTCACCAAGTTTAGCATCCATCAAATATAAAACTTTGACATAAGAAATATATAATTAAATAAAAAAATATAGACTATGAAAGAAACTTAACCTTATTCTACATAGTCTTGAGTTGATCACTTAGTACGGTGTACAACGGACATGTAAAGTTAATGCACAAGAATAAATCTCCAATAATAATAATAACTGGAGAAGACATAGTAGACAACAAAATAATATGTATTATCATCAAAACCATAAGACCGAGGTCCATATTTGTAAAAATCTCTCCCTTTTTAATGATTGTAAATATATTGGTTATAATTTCAAATTAATTTTGCTATGTCCTAAACTCCATGATACTAGTTAAGTTTTTGGAAAATAAGGAGTTTTTTTTTTTTTTTAAAGAATGAACAAGACAAATATGAACAACACATAATCATGAACAAGAAATAAACAAAAACTAGACTAGTGATAGCGAAGGAGAAATACAACCTACCAATAGAATTTTATTCCCCCTTTTGCCATCACAAAAGAGGAGGCGCAAACAATACAATAGATAAGGAAAAAAGGCACAAGAGACAACACAAGACAATAATGACAAAAAATAATAAGCATAACATAACATCAATCACTAAGATATATATATAGGATCCTGATGAGGCGGTGGTTGAAAGTATTGATGGATAGAAGAAAATTGATCATTCAACCAAGCTCTATCTGCATGAAGTTGATTGTGCTGTTGTTGAGGAAGGTTGTACTGCTGATGGAGCTAAGCCCAATTTTGAGTCATCTCCTGGTATTGGGTTGCTGACTACATCTCTAGCTAATCAAGTCACTCCACAATGATGAATAGTCATCTGAGTAGGAAGTAGGAGCTGGTGCTGGACCTCTCTCTTCCTCTTCTAGCATGGGGTCCACAAAACAAACATTATTGTGATGAGCACTATGAAGGAAGTAGAAGGAGCTTTTTAAGTAGTAGATTAGAAGATGGCTGGGTGGTGCAGGACATTGAAAATTATATTTAGATTCCAGAACATATTCTATGAGATGACCTAATGCAAGGTTTGACTTTCATTTATTTTAAGGATCTCTAATACAGGTAAGGTTTTCAATGTAGCATATAATCAGTTTAGCTGCATTGAAATCAATTTCAGTTATGATAAAGTAGGTAGTGAGGGATAAAAGAAGTGTGATGTTTATCCTATCACCTACTTTTGGAATGATTAAATTTCTAAGGATATGTTGAATGATTTGGGCATATTGAAATAGGGTGTTGACATGAGTAATATGGCTATTAACTAAAGACTCCCTAAAGGTGGTGTTAATAGGAATCCAATTATAATCAGGGGAAAGGCGATTTTTTTCACCAATGGTAGAAAGATGTAGGATTTGATCAAAGTCTTGATATGTGATTTTTACCAGCTGTCTTCTAGCATAGGATTGAAGGGTAGTGCCCTTACTATTGATGTGAAGAACAAAGAACTCATAAAGGAGTTCAAAATTAAAAGGAAAGGCTAAAGTCAAAATGAATTAGAGTGTAGTTCTAGCAAAAAGGTTTAGTACAAGTTTAGAACTTCCTGATTGATCATTTTAGAGGGAGTGATCTCTGTAGCCTTGTAGTGATGATACACTTCTTCATCTACTGCTTCACAGAATCAAGGATCTACTAGACATCTAAAAAAACTTCCTATGAGAGCCCTAAAGTGTTTTCCTCCAGCCATTGGATAAGGGTAAGAAGAGTGTGACGTGAGAGGTGTGAATGAAAAACTTGAAATCCCTCCCCTTAAATAGAATTTAGGCATATCGTATAATGCCATGCACATTCTATAGTATGGGCAAAAGAATTTAATTCATCCAGTCTTAGTAGTTAAAAAGTTGGTCATATCGTATAGTAATACCAAAGATCATCCTAGATAATCAATATAAAAATGTCCATCTTGAGGCGTTGACGTGTATGATCTTTGATTAACCTATCATATAATATGAATAGGTGTATCATACTGTACAATATATTATTTAATATCATATCGACCAAATTGAATTCATCCAATGATAAGTGCAACATGTATCATATAGTACTAAGTAGGTGTTCGTATGGTATGATCGTCAATAGTTGATCAATCAAAGGCATTGGATATGCTGTGTGAGAGAGATTTGGAGGTTTGTGAATATCGTATAGTACGATGTGAGTAAAAAATATTTTATTATTATTATTTTTAATTGATTAAAAAATAAACACACAAGTGAATCTAAAAAATAAACACACATAATTAGATCACAAATAAAAATAAAAAAATAGAAAAAGAAAAACACATAATAAGTAACATAGAATATATAAAAGCATATACATTATTGAGTTCAATTTCATCTTGAATTAAGCATGAATATCAATAACCCCTAATATAGTTTTACTGAGCAAAAGGTGTCATAGCTTAAGGGTTTAGTGAAGATGTTTGCGAGTTGATCTTCAGTAGCTACTTGATGCAGTTCTACATCTCCCTTATGTAATAATATGTATTTTGACATTGCTAGTTTTTTTTGCAGTCATTATAACTCCAAATCACAATTTATCTTTACTATACCTGAGTTTTAGATGATTTGAGAGAAATGAGAGGAGAGAGAAATTAGAAGCTAAGATTTGGTGGCCGCGGAGCAATTTTTGTCCGTCGAGCCTATTGGGAAAATTGCTCGTCTCACTGTAAGAATCCTTTAACCTATTTCTGATTTTAAAGATTTTAGGTTTTTTGATATTTTTATGATCAAATTTTTATTTTGTTTACTAAAAAATATGAAAAACTTTATATTGGCAAAACTTTCACTGCATAACTTTTTATATGCTATAGAGATCATGATTATGAGTATTTTGAGTATTTATTTGAGATTTTTCATCGGCTGATTTTGAAAATACTATGATTTTTATCTAATCAATTATTTATTTTGACGTTTAAAAATAGTAGTGTAGTACAATAAAAGTTTTAAAATATCATTTTATATAATTCCCTATAATTTGATAATTTTTTGAAAGTTTGCATTTTTGCCTAATAGGATTCTTGGTTGTCTATCATTATGACATTTTAATATCTTCTTAATTAAGCTCTATTATGCATTATTTACTACAATGCATTGAAAATGGATGTGTATATGTGCTTGAGTAATAACTGGTTGCTATTATTATTATAGTATTGTGATATTACTGTGCATGTGTGAAATAAATAAGTTAAGACTAATTGACCAATTGGTTGGAGATTGATTGACTTGTATAGTATGGTGGGCCGACGGGCTTTCTTTTAAATAATATGGTTTGATGTTATTCTCTACTAATTCACATGATACACTGGTTGGGAGTTATAAGGAGATTATTATTGTGCCGATGGGCAAAGAGTGACGACTCCATTTACTGAGCCAATAATTTACTAACACTAAAAAATACTGTGATAGTATGGACTTCATACTTGTTTAGTATGACTATTAAAATGCATGTTCTTTGGGTATTATTCTTAATATTATATATGAACTTATTGTTAATGCATGGATTTATTATTATTATTATTTTTAACAAATTAGATACTGATATTATTGATTAGCTATACTCATATTATGCATGTGATATACTGAGCACATGATATGTAATACTTATATAGTATGGATACACTCTTATATTATTTTATTGTATTGCATGATTTTGATAGTTTTTATCTATGTTTTGATTTAATACTTTATATGATTTATATACTAATTAGTATTACGAATATAAAGATTATTTTATATATTTGACACTCATACTTATTTACAACTTTATTAGCTTATGTACTATTGTGTTTTATTGTTTATAGATTCTACTGCTACTATGTTTGAGATTTACTATTTATATACTAATTCAATGATCATATGAATGTAACTACTATGTTTTGACTATTGACATGCATATTATTCTTTTGTAGTGCTTTGAATTAAGTTATAGGTTTTGGTGACCTGTTGGGCTTTTTAAGCTAATTATATGTGGTTAAATAATTTCAGGTCAAGGTAGGAGAGCAGGAGTGTGAGGCTGGTCAAGATTTTGCAGGTTTTATTTTTTTATTTTTCTTTTATACTCAGGACATAATAGTTGTGATGATTTTGTAGATCATGAGAAGTGTATATAATTTTTGAAAATGAATATAGATGTGTACATTGATGTTTTTGAATTATATAATCTATTTCGCTGTTGAATATTGCGATATGATATTAGATACCTATGGTGTTGTTTACTAAAAGAGAAGAATAATTATTCCAATTTAGATCATGAGGTAGCACAATTAGTATTAGAACATATATATCATAAGAATTAATTGTTATCAGAGTTATAGGAATTTATTTAGAGTTGGGAAGAATTATTAGTTTAAGGTACATTAGTTTGCATGAATAATTGAATGACATATGATAGAATGAACTGCATGATTGTATAATTTTTGATGAGTGTTGACCTTGATTTTCACTCCACCCTAGGTCAAGGGAGGTTGACTTGGTCAAATTGACCAAGTCAAACTCCAAGACCTATTCTATTGAGTTCAGTAGGTCAAGCCTAGTCTGTGGAGCCCAAACCCAAGTCTTGGGTCAACCTCGTTGACCAGGTCAACTCAGGTGGCCCAATTGACCCAAATCCTCTCCAATTTGATTTCAAATCAATTCCAATCTTTCATGGCCTAATTCCCCACCCACTTGAGCTTGTTTGACCATGTTGACTAGGTTAACACTTGACTTGGTCAAACCAAGCCATATTTGGTCAAAGTTAGCCTATTTTGGTCAAAGTTCTCCTTTTCAATGCATTTAAAGCCTCCTTAATCATCCCTTGGATCAAATCCCATCCAAGGAAGGCTCCTCTTCCTCTTAATAAACCCTAGATTCATTTTAGGCCATTGATCAAGAGACTAAGTCTATAAATAGGCTTGTTAGGGCATCTCGTTGAAGGACCTTTGCTCTTATTCTCTCTCTAAGCTCCCCCAAGTCTAGATTTCTTGTGGGTGAGCTCTCACAATCCCCCTCCACCTTTTCCAAGCCAAACTCACCGTTAATACCCCACCAGTGGCAAGATCTCCAGCGAATCGAGACCAAATCTCTTCCAAGGTGATTTCCTATTGATTCAGTGCATTTTGAAATGCAATTTTTTCTACAAATGGGAGCGTGGATAGTCAACAAGTGCAACAAGCCCAAGATCTCCCGAATCCATCTTTTGGATTAGTTAAAAACTCAAATCTTAGCTTAGGATACTTAGGGTTAAATAACATCTCGCATAGTGCATTTTAGAATGCAATTTTTATTCCACATGAATGCTCTTCATTCGTAGATGCTATATTTAAAATTTCATGCAATTTGGTTCACCCAATAGAGAGAATGAAGCGAAATATCATTTTGAGTATCAGGTTAGAACTTTCGCCCATGGAGACGATTCTGACCATTGATCTCATCGATCAATGTCGAGATCCTATCATTTTGGCAGTTCGGATCAACTGCAAGTTCGATCCTACAACTCTGCTATTCGTCTAGCTCATTCCAGTCCGCTTGTCGAAACCATAGAAGATCAGATGGCGGAGGACCTCTATCGACATGGTTAAGTGCCACGACACAGATTCCCACGCCTCCATAATCATTGCAATGATTAGGGCAGCATAACCATTGCAAAGATTGCCAAACCACATCCGCAGTTTTGAATCAGCTAATCACAACGTGCCACGTGTCTGATCGCAACTGTTTACTTAAAATTAATTTTAAATATATTTTTAAATCATTTTAGTTAGAAAGCTTCATATAATTATTTAAAATTATTTTAAAATCCAAAAATTACATATTATATATAAAATTTCAAAAACTAATTCTCTTTGATTTAAAAATAAAATCAGTTTACAATGTTAAGTATATTTTAAATTATTTTAATTATTAAATGTCCTGTATTTAAATTAATAATTATGTATAATAATATAATATTTAATAAATTTAATTTTTTTTAAAATATATTTTGTAAGTTTTAGAGAAATATTAATATATTTTAATTTAAATTTAATTTAATACTTAATTATTTTGAATAAATTTACATATTAATAATAATTAATATTTTGGTCTTATATATTAATAATAATTATTTTATATAATAAAATATATATTTTTATTTCTTTAAAATAAAAAGAATAATTTTTAGTTATTTAATTTTAAATTAACATATATGCTTCTATTTGAAGTATTTTTTTAATTAACTAATTACTTAAATACTTAATTAACAACTAATTAATTAAAATTCAAATATTTTCTAAATTTATAAAAATTATCTTTTAAATTATTTAAAAAATTTAGAGAAAAATTTCAATATTTAATCTGACTTTATTTAATAATTTTCTTATAATATTGAATATTTTATATTATTTTAAATCCCTTTAATTAATTTGAAACTTTAAATATTATAAATTCATTTTAAATAAAACAAATACACATATACATTTATTTTTCAAAAAACAAATTAAGAACTTTAATTTAAAATTACTTTCTTATATCAAAATAGAATTTTTCTTAGTCATTCATCTATTATTTAATTATTTGAATGCTTAATTTTTATTTAATTAAATAGTATATTTTGTTTTTTTAAAATTAAAATTTTTTTTTTGAATATTTTCATCTCTTCTTGGATGATGGTGGATCTCTCATACACTATATTACACTGATTTATTTTTAATTAGTTTATTTTGAACTTATATATATATATATATTGAAATTATAAGGCATATTAACTCTTAAGTTTTTAGAGATCCTATGGGATATCAAACTTAGGCTAGGCATATGAATAGCACTCATGGGGAGGAGGATTAGTGAATAATTGAGCTTCAATTATTTACTAATCATATTGCTAATCTCGCTTAATTATTTAGTTTCCTTTTATATGTGTAGGACACACGAGCACTTAGCTTAGGCACTCCCAGTTCTAAGGACATGGTGTGCTATGTTTTGTTACATTTCCCTTTACGTTACTCCAAGGGTTAGTCTCTAATACTCGATTTAAACCTACTTAATGTAGCGACATCTTAAGGATGATAATTAAGGACCCGTCTGACAAACTTAGAGAAACTTTAGCAGTTAGGGTATACCTCTGATTGACATGAAACTTTAAACATTTGAACTTAGTGACACCTTAAACCCTATGTAATTTTCTATGAATTTTAAGGACCCTTTAAACCCCTTAATTAACAAACCCTAATTTACTCCCTTAAGTAAGCCCCAACTATTTTAAAAAATTCTAATAAATCTAGATTAAATCCAAAAATTAACCATAATATATCATACTATTCAAAATTCAAACTTTAATCCCAAAAAATGAAAGCCCCTTAATTGAATTTTAATTTGAATCTTAATTTAATTTTGATTAAAAATCACTCTTTTAATTAAATTAAATAATTATAAATTATTAAAAATATCAAATTTTTCTCAAACACTTAGGAACATCTATTTAGGTCATTTCTAACCTTTGTGAGTGATTCCAAGAAGTTTGGAGCTGATTTGGATCAACACCCCTAAAATGCCCTTAATTAGTCCATTTTAATAATTCTTTAAATGCCCCTAACTTTGAAAAATGTTAACTAATTCTAGAAAAATCCAACAATAGTAAACTAAAATGCATTCAACTCTAATTAAAATATAGTATTTATTAAAAATACAAGATTTTTATAAATCTTCCTTAAATAAAAAGCCACTCTCTGGTCAACCGTAGTTCGATAATTAAGGTCCAAAACTTCTTAAATTGATAACTTTGCGTAGAAAACTTCAAATCCAGCAAACACGAAGTCTAATTACTCCTTGTAAGGTCTAATATTTAATAAAAATGTTAAAACCCCTAAACCTAACTTGTTTTTAAAATCACCTTTTTGACCCCTTAACTTAGCTAGTAGGGTGACCCTAGACCTTATAAAATCCACCAATCTAATGTAAACCTTAAAAGAACACTTCCCTAAGTATTAAATTGTACCAAACAACAAAATTAATTAAAAATGACCCTAAGAGATTAATACTTAAACTTTAATTAAAATTTTCCCTTAGAGACCTTCAACAAATCGTATACTAAGCAACTTGAACTAATCACCCAACATAGGACCTATCCAAAGCCATAGAGCTTGCTACACACACATAGAATTGTTTGATAGGACACCATTTATAGTTCTAGGTTAGGCCAGTGCTTTCTTTTTTTATTTCTATGATGTGACACTCTGCATATAGCATGTGTACTAGTTACTTTGATTTGCTATGGTGATTATTATGTTAATGAGCTTTATTAATGTACTTTTTCTATATGATGTGATGTGTGCAATAGATTATCCATATGTTAGATGCAATCTTAATACTGACATTATTTTCTATAGATGGCAATACTCATGCAATGCTAAAATAAAGGGGGCTAAAATTAAATAATAATCATGTATGTATAAAAATGCTTGCTACAGCTGCCTAGCTCCCAAAAATAAATAAGAGAATGACCAAGTGTGGCTGACATGAGTATTTCATTTTCATATATATAAGTGCTTGGGATATTTTATATTAAATACTTAGGATAACCATGTTGGAGAATCAAGATTTTCTTTTTTTAATAATATAATTTGTATGTAATGTATGGAGTTATGAAAATCTTCAAAAATAAGTCATTTAAAATAAGAGGGATCCAAAGGGAAAAAGAAAGGCCCTTCATAGGGAATTTCTTTTTTATTTGGGTACCATTATGAAAGATGAACCCTATGAAGATAGAAGGAAGATGATCCATAGAAGGAATCGAAGGAAAAGATGAAGATGAAATGTCTTATTTTTAAGACTTGCATCATTCAGTAGGATTAGAATCCAGGTTATTATCGCTGGGGCTTGACCACCATTACTTTTTTACAGACCATGGATTGTACTTATATGGCACTTGCCATAGAATTTCTTTTTAACTATGGTGGTTTCATTTATATTGTTGTGTTTACTCTATTTGCACTATAAAAATTTCCTATTTTTTTAAGTTTTTTTCTTTCATGTGTGTGCACCTGATTTCGCTAGGCTCTTTAGGGATAACATTTTTCTTCTCATAAAAAAGATCTAAAATTTTAAGAATTAAATAACATAGAAACTTAATGATCTAGGGAAGTCAAAATTGTCAGGGGTCGCATGCATATCAATACATCTTCTCTTTCCTTATTTAAGACACTTCCTCACTTGCGGGTAGAGTCCAGATAATTACACCTATAAGAATGAGGTGCTGGATTTGGAGAAGTCTAGTCTTTCTAAAAAAATTATCTTTATAAGCTTTTTTAAAATTTTAAGTATATCGAATTTAAAAACTTTTAACTAATATGCATTGTATTATAAACTAATTAAATTAAAATTTTAATTGCATTAGTTCTAGAAGCATTCAACTCTATATAAGTATAAGTCCATTTAGAAAACTCTCTAAATGTCTGTTTTAATTTTAAGAAAATTAAGCTACTCACTCATCTTTCATAAAGATCAGACATCATGTATTTTATACGACTAAGTGGTTAGCTGGTTTTTCTTTTTAGGCAAGATATAAGTCCAGAATGTATTATTTAGGAGACAGGTATTAGTATTATGTATAGAACACTAAATTAACTATAGATTTAGGGTTCAAGGCTACTACTATCAGTACCTCATAGTATACCTCATCGGTGGGTAAGTCCCCTATTCTTCAGGGGCTATAAATCTTGCCTATCCACATCACATTGATGATGCCACCTCTATCTTTCTTACATGTATGCTTTGAGTGTATTATTTATTTCTTTTCTCTAAATTTTCTCACTACCTTAGTCCCTCTGGATGTTAATATGAGCCGTGTATGTTGACTAAGCTAAATTGAAACTTTCTTTCCCTTTGAGTAGAAATTTCCTAGTCTCCTTCTTATATGTCAATCCCATTTGGAAGGAATAATATAGGATCCTTAATCGAGAGTCTTCTCAGGCCCCGACTTAAGATGTAATTAACCACAGGGGCTTGTTCCTTTGGTAAATCGAATACTCCAGTCAAATAAACCCCACTCGAGCAGATGTATCAAGCAGGAAAATCTCATTATTTCGATCAGCTCGTGTATATTATTATCCAACAAGGTGCGTAGGTAAAAGACACTATCACTAATGGTTAATCGTATGTAAGATCTAATCTTCCCTCCCATTGGCCCGCTTGTGAAGAGCGTGAAGGCCTACAATTATTTTATCCCTCAAGATGGTGCGGTTGTACCCTTTTGCGCTCAATTCCTCGCACGGCAGTGTTCCTTTCGGAGATCCATAATGAGTTTTGTTTTAATTTTTATTTCATTTAAATTTTGATTGGACAAGTTTGGTTCATGTCAATTTTATGCCTGAATCCTTAAGGGAAATGTCAGGAATGACATTTTCTTAAGGTGGGTTGATTGTAATAACCTATATTTTGATTTTGCCAAAATTTTTTGAAGTTATTATAAGTCAAAATCACAATCCATCCTTACCGTAGTATTTTGATCATAGTATTTTATTTACACGATTTTTTTTTTATATTTTTGGGAACCGATGAAAATTTTTATAACTTTGGTACTTATCGATATAAGTGACGATTTTAAGATCGTTAGGTATCCGCTTTGTAAATCAGTTTCATTGTTATTTTCTAAATAAAATAATTTATTTTATAGATATTTTTTTATAATTGTTGTAATCCTGAAATGATTTATTTAAATTTTATACTAAATAGTTTATTAAATTAAGTATTATATTAATATAATATAATATTATATTAAAATATCCTAGTCACTAAAATGTTTTTCCTTTTTTTGGCAAGAGAGACTTGGGTTTGAGATGAGTTGAGAGAAATGAGAGGAGAGAGAAATTAGAAGCTAAGATTTGGAGGTCGCAGAGTGGTTTTTATCCGTCGAGTCTATCGAGAAATTACTCGTCTCGCTATAAGGAATCTTTAGCTTATTTTTTATTTCAAAGATTTTGAGTTTTTGGTATTTTTCGATCAAATTTGTGTTTCTATTATCAAAAAGCATAAATAAATTTATATTGATAAAACTTTCACCGCGTAACTTTTCGTATGTTATAGAGATCATGATTATGAGTATTTATTTGAGATTTTTCACCAAGTGATTTTAAAAATATAGTGATTTTTATGTTCCCAAATATTTATGTTGACATCTAAAAATAGTAGTGTAGTATAATAAAATTTTTAAAACATAATTTTACATAATCTCTAGTAATTTGGTAATTTTTTGAAAATGTTCATTTTTGCCTAATAAGATTTTTTGTTGTCTACCTTAGTGACATTTTAGTATTTTCTTAATTAATCTCAATTATACATTATTTGCTGTAATACATTGAAAATGGATGTGGATATATGCTTAAATAATAGCTAATTGCTATTACTTTTATAGTATTGTGATAATACTGTGTATGTGTGAAACAAATAAGTAAATACTGGTTGACCCTTTGGTTGGAGACTGATTGAACTGTATAGGATGATGGGCTGACGAGCTTTCCTTTAAATACTATGATTTGGTGTTATCCTATACTAATTTATGTGGTACACTAGTTGAGAGTTAAAAGGATATTATTACTATACCGATGGGAAAAGAGTGATAACTCTATTTATTAAGCCAATAATGTACTAACACTGATCCTAGTACTAAAAAATATTGTGATAGCCAAGACTTCTTACTTATTTAGTGTGACTGCTAAAATGCATATTCTTGGGGCATTATTCTTACTATTGTATGAATTTATTGTTACTAAATAGATTTGTTGTTATTTTATTATTCTACTGCTCATGTCATTGGATTGTTATTGTAACCAATTTAGATACTAATACTACTAATTCACTATATTTATATTAAGTTTGTGATATACTGAGCACATGATATATAAAACTTATATAGTATAGGTATATTCTTATATGATTTTACTATATTGCATGATTTTTATAGTCTTTATCGATGTTTTGATTTGATACTTTATATGATTTTTATACTGATTGGTATTATAAAGATGACGATTATTTTATAGATTTAACACTCGTATTGGTTTATAACTTTACTAACTTTTATATTATAATGTTTTATTATTTATATATTATGCTACTACTATATTTAAAATTTATTATTTATACACTAATTCAATGATTATATGTATGATTTGACTATTGACAATACATATTGCTCTTTTGTCGTGCTTTGAATTCAGTTATAGGTTTTGTGACCTGTTGGGCTTTTTAAGTTCATTATATGTGGTTAAGTGATTTTTGATTAGAGTAGGGAAGCAGAAGTGTGAGGCTGATTAGGATTCTTCAAGCTCTATTTTTTTGTTTTTCTTTTATACTCAGGAGAGAGTAGTTATGATGATTATGTAGATCTTGAGCAATGCTTATTATTTTAGGAAATTAATATAAATGTGTACATTGATATTTGAAATTATAAAATATATTTTAATATTTATTACTGAAAAATGATATTAGATAGCTCTAGTTTTTGTTTATTAAAATATTAAAAAAATAATTCTTCCAATTTAAAATCTGGGGCATCACACATTGACTACATGGTCTCTAATGAAATGGTGCCTAATATCTATATACTTTGCTTGGGAGTGTTGTATTAAATTTTTTAAGATATATATAACACTAGTGTTATCACACATGATTGTGCAGATAGTGCTAACAGGGAGTCTAAGGTCAAGGATTTATTGCTAAAGACATAAGACTTGAGCAATACAGCTTCCTATGATAATGTATTTTGCTTCAATTATAGATAGGGCTATAAAATTTTGTTTTCTACTAGACGAGGAGACTAAAGATTATCCTATGAATTGATTGGTTCCATATGTGCTTTTTCTATGAATCATACATCTTATAAAGTCACAAATAGAATATCATATAATTTCAAAGGAATAGCTATATCTAGGATACTATATTCTTAGGTTTTGGGTTCCCAATAGATATATAAGAATTCTTTTAATTACAATTATATGGGATTCCTTAGGATCAATTGAAACCTAACACAAAGATAGACACTAGATATAATTCCAGGTATGCTAGCATTTAAATATAAGAGAGATTCTATAACCCATATACCTCTTCTCATATATAGATTTTCCACTTGAATCCTTATCTAATTAAATGGTAAAGGTCATAGGTGTATTTGTTTCCGTAGCATTTTCCATCTCATATTTCTTCAAAATGTCCTTGATATACTTTTCATGACCAAGAGTTCCATCATCTATTTGATTCATAATAAATCCAAGAAAGTAAGCTATCCCATCATACTCATATTAATTTCTTCACTCATTATTTTTGAAAATTTATCAATTTTTTTTTTATTTATTGATCCAAATAATATACCATCCACACAAATTTGAATAATGAGCTAATCTTCTCCTATCTTATTTAGAAATGGGGTGGTATCTATACTACCCTTAACAAAGGATTTATCTTGGAGGAAGGTGCTAAGTATTTCATACAACACTCTGGGTGCTTACTTCAATCACTACAAAGCCATTTTTAAATTATAAACATGTTTTGGGAAAGTTGGATTCTCAAATCCAAGGGGTTGTTCTATATAGATATCTTCCTTAATATCCCCATTTAGGAAGGTACTCTTAACATCCATCTAATATAATTTGAAGCCTCTAAAGAAAGAAAAGGTTAATAAAACTCTAATGGCTTCTAAATTAGCTAATAGGGGCAAATGTTTCTTGAAAATTAATTCCTTATATTTTATTATACCCCTTAGCTACTAACTTGGCATTATTCCTAATCACTATAGTAGAGTTATTCATCTTATTCTTAAAGACCCACTTGGTTCCAACAATACTCTACTCCTTAAGTGTATTAACTAACTTTTAAGCATCATTCCTAATAAATTAATTTTATTCTTTCTGCATAGATAGGATCTAAAACTCATCAGATATGGCTTGATCTATATTTGAGGGTTCTATAATAAAGATGAAAGTAAAATGGTTAAGCTCATTCTAATTCTACGCCTTATTCTAACTCCTAAGGATGTATCTCCTTAGATGAGTATATGAAAATATCCAATCTATAGGCAACAAATTTGGAGGCTCTATTCTATTTTATAGGTCACGAGATTCTAATCCTTGGGTGACCTCTACCACTTCTTCTTCTGCTTCTTAACTAGGCTCAATAGATATATTAGACTCATTAAATACTATATGGTTGGTCTCCTCTACCACTAAGTTTCTCCTATTGAAAACTTTATAGGCTTTACATATACAAGAGTATCCTACGAAAACTCTTTCATCAGATTTAGGGGCAAAATTTTCTTGGGAGATTTTTCATTTATTAGAATAAATGCCTTACAACCAAAACATGAAGGTGAGTGAGATTGGGTGTTTTACCTTTGAGTAATTCACAGGGTGTCCTATTAAGTTTGGATATTAGATTAACCTTATTAAGAACAAATAAGCAGTATTCATTACTTTAGCAAAAAAATATCTAGGAAGTGAATACTCAGCAAGCGTACCTTTAGCATCTTCTACAAATATTATATTCTTTCTTTTTGTAACCACATTTTACTGAGAAAAATTATTTTCTATTCCTAGCTCTTTATAGAATGATTCAAACCTATCAATTTCAAATTCTCTACTATGATCACTATGGATAGTTGAAAATTTAAAACCTAATTTCTTTTAAATAAGTGTGGAGAATGTCCTATATTCCTCAAATTGATTTATTTTTATATGATAAAAATCTAACCTAGGAATATCTAGAGTAATCATAAAAAATCACATATCTATATGTTTTCCCACCTAAGCTGACATTGCTAACTGATTGAAATAAGTCCATGAGAAGGATTTCTAAAGGTCTATAGGTGGCGATGTCATTAAATAATTGAAATGAGAATTTGATTTATTTTTTTAGTGGCAGGCATAAAAAAGGTGGTCCTTAAAGAATTCTAATTTGAGTATGCCTCTAACTAGATTATTTTAGGTTATCTTTCTAAGTGTTTTTATGTTTGCATTGCATAATCTCTTATGATATAGCAAAGATTCATAAAAAAATAGTTTTCAAACATAAATAATTAGTATATTAAATATAATTCAAGTCAAGCATGTAAAAACTTTTTTAATTCTTTTACATTCTAATAATATATATCCATTTAAATTGATGAAATATATAGAAGATAAAAATTAATATAAAATATTTTATTATACAATTGACTGATACTAAGAAAGTTATATTTCAAACCATATACTATTAAAATATTTTTAATAGCAAAATTCTTAGAATTTCCAATCATACATGAACATACCACTTTCCTTGTAGTATTGTCTCAATGTATAACTTTGCCTCCTGCCCCGGCCTCTAGCGAGATGAATTGCTTTATATCACAAGCCATGTGTCATGAGCATCCGTTGACCATGTACCACATGCTCTCACTAGGCCTTTTATGAGAGCACATTTACAATATCAATCATTGGTTAGATTAAGTAACCCAAGTTAGTTTGGGTTCAACCTTATGCCTTAGTAAATGATTTGCATGCATGTTATGCTATGATGCAATTGATTTTGTCCTGCCCACTAGATGTGTTCTATGGTGTATTATGCACATGTGGGATATGTGACCTAGCATGCAAAAAGAATAGAACCTAATGCCTAAAAATGGATTTATAAATCTATATGGGGTGTTGTGCCTTTTCCTAGGTTTATGAGATGATGCATGCTATATTTTGTGGTTAATCTATTATTCTAGTATAGATGGTCGTCTATTATTTTGAAGTGTATGAATTTTTGTTCTTAGAAACTCATTGGCATTTTAAAAACTTTTAACATCAAGTTTTAATGCATGCTTATTATGATCTAGTTCAGATGTAAGTGCTTCTAATTATTTGTATAAATCTTCTAACTTAAGATGCTTGGATTTTAAGAATTCATGATCTTTAGTTAACTCAATATGCTTCTTGTTTAGATAATCAAAATCATCAAGTAAGAAAGCATGATCTTTATCGAAACTATGATGATCAGCCCTAAGAATGTCAAGCTCTTTTTGTAACTCAGAAAATTTAACATTTAAGCTAGCATGTATTTTCTTTAGCTTTCTATAAGCATCATGAATTTTCTTAGAAACTTTAAATAATTCATCATTTAAAAGCTTACATACCTTATCTTGATCAGAATGATTAAGACACTATAGGAAAACTACTTATTTATGGCAGATGTTTTAGCAGATCTGTATATGTCGCTTAAAGTGTCAGTTTAACCAACAAATATTATGCCAGAATCATTCCAGTGTAATTACCGGTGTATATTACGCTGGTATGTTTCCATCGTATATGACACCGGTTAATTTGCCGGTGTGTTTGTTATACCGGCGCATAATGCACTAGAAATTACTAGCGTTTATACCATCATATTAGCCGCCAGCTTTTTTAAACACAACGATTCATTACCGGCATATAGGTCGTCGAAAACTGGACCGACATAGTATCCATCTGTAATTCCGATGAAAAGATCCATATTTCCACACTTTGGCCTGTTCCTTCTCATTTGTTCTCGTTCGGTTCTCTATTCGCTGTCCAGCTATGATCGACGCATCGCCAATCTCAGCCGTTCACCACCATTCTTGTCCTCTGCCACCGTTATTGGGCTCCACTGACATTCTTGGCCTTTGCTTCCATTAAGGTGAGCCAATCTTCATTCGCCCATACCAGTTCTCGTGACTCTGTTTGTCTCTTGCGGTAATATTCAAAGCTAGATTCATTTTGTTTGAATCATGGATGTTCTCACTAGATATTTGCAAGAGGTAGTTCCCTAGTATATGTTATTTGCTGATGATATTCTTATTGTTGATAAGACAAGAGAGGGAGTTGAAGGTAAACTTGAATTATGGATCTGAACCTTAGGTCTAAATGCTTTTATTTGAGTATATCTATAGCTGAATATATGGAATGTAATTTTAGTAATAATAGTTTTATGAGGGGGGAGGGGGGGATTGTGACTTTAGGTAATCAATTCATTAATAAGAGATGGGGATATTATTAGTAGAATTCAAGTTAAATGTTTGAAGTGGAGGAATGCATTGGACTTGTTGTGTGATAAAAAAGTCCCCCTCAAACTTAAGGGAAAATTCTATAAGATGGTGGTTAGACCTGTAATGCTTTATGATGTAGAATGTTTTCCATTAAAAGAGAAACATAATATTAAATTAAGTGTTCTAGAGATGAGGATGCTCAAGTGGATGAGTGACTTTACTCTTAGAGATAGAATACAAAAGAGAGTTGCCTTAGATGGTTTGGTCATATAAAACGACGGCCTTTCGATGACCCGGCGGCCTTCTGATGAAATAGATGAGGATATTAATAGTAGAATTCAAGTTGGATGGTTGAACCCGAGGAATGCATTGGGCTTGTTGTTTGATAGAAACGTCCCTCTTAAACTTAAGGGAAAATTCTATAATATGGTGGTTAGACCTATAATGCTTTATGGTGCAGAATGTTAGCCATTAAAATAGAATGTTGGCCATTAGTGTTGGACCAAATCAATTATAGGGGTTTTGATAGATAATATTTGATGATTTTCAACACTTGTTGGGAACTTTGAAGTGATTTTGCACGGACACTAACCTGCCACCTATCATTTCTGTAGTGTTTGATAAGAGTTGAGTTTTAGAGTAAATTTGAAGGTCAACATTCAATAGGAAATATTTTGATCACTACACAACTATTAATATTATTGTTGTTATTATAAATGTTCTTATTAAATCACTATTTTTTTACATAATTTTATCTCAGATGGATATCAAAAATCAAAGAAGTTAGATATTTAATTGATTGTCATAAGGATAAAAGACATTAACAGATGAGTTTATTAAAGGGGTGAACTATTTCATTTAAACAACTAGTCAAATGCTCAATTTCATCTTAGATGGAAAGTTTTGACGCCCATATTCCAAACATAAAAACCAGGTGCACCTAAGTACAGAGATGTAACTGTTGATTTATACTATAGAGGGTTCATGTTAGAATATTGATATTGGATGCTCATGGTTAGTATGAGCCACATTTAGATTCTCGGTGTGGTCCATCAACAAGTTCTAAAATAGCTAAGGAAGATAATATCTGACTTGATCTTGAGGACTTAGTTTATGATGCCACAGGAGTGAACTCCGAACAATACATAGTAGAGTCACCAAATAAGGAGGCACAATATTTTTATGACTTGTTGCAAGCTTCTAAAAACTAATATGGAAGGGGTGGACAACTCATTTATAGTTATTTGTTGTTGTTAAGATGTTAAGTATTAAGGCAGAAAATAATATCCCTTGTGAATATTTCAATCAATTTATTGGCCTACTTAAGGAAATCAACCCGACAGATAACATGATTCCTACATATCTATATCGGACTAAAAATTTAGTTTCCAAACTTAGTTTGACATACACAAAGATAGATTATTGTGTCAATGGATGCATGTTATACTATAAGGATGATCAGTCTAAAATCGTATGCCATCACTACAATGGATTTAAACCTAAAAATGTATAAAAAGAAAGTACAAGGATGTACCATTCAAGAAGATGTTTTACTTTCCTATAATTTCTATATTACACTGGTTATATGCTTCCATGAGATCTAGTGCACATATGAGAAGGCATAGTGAACACATATCTAAAGAAGGTGTAATTAGACATCCATCAAAAGCAGAGGTTTGGAAACACTTTGATCGTACATATCTTGTATTTGCTATAGAAGGAAGAAATGTCAGATTAGGTTCATGCACAGATGGTTCTTCTCCTTTTAGTCACTCTGATTCACATTACTCATGCTGGCCAGTGATACTCACCCCATACAATCTTTCACCAGAGTTGTGTATGAATGTTCCTTACATGTTTCTAACGATAATCATTTTAGGACCGCATAATCCAAAATCAAAGATCGATATATTCTTACAACCGTTGATTGACTATTTACATTTAATATGAGAAGAGGGAGTTATTACATATGATATTTCCACCAAATAAAATTTCATAATGAGGGCCGCATTACTTTAAAAAATTGGTGACTTTCCTGCTTATGGTATGCTCTCAAGTTAGAACACTTATAAGAAATTAGCTTATTCATATTGTACGGAATATACAAAGGCATTCACTTTAAAGCATGGAGGAAAAAACACTTGGTTTGTTTGTCACTGTGTGTTCTTACCTGCAGGTCATCCTTTCAGGAGAAACAAAGATGCATTTGTTAAAAATAAAATGGTGATGTCGCAACCTCCTCCTAGATTCAGTTGTGAAGAAATATTTGAAAGAGTTAGTTCCATACCTACAATAGTGGATTTGTTAGCATTAGCGGATTATAAATTGACAGGATATGTGTTAATCATATTTGGACAAAAAAGCATATTTTGGTCATTTCCATATTAGAGGATAAACTTGATTAGACATAACTTGGATGTGATGCATATTGAGAAATTTTTTTTTGATAATATATTCAATACAGTCATGAAAATCAAAGAAAAATCAAAAGATAATATAAAAGCAAGGATGAATTTAAACGAGATTTGTAGGAGAAAAGTGTTAGAGTTGATGGATGGTGGAAATGATAAACTTCTCAAACTGAAAGTTCCTTTTACCTTGACTTTGGAGTAGAGACAATCAGTTTGTGACTGGGTAAAGTCCTTATGGGTACTTGATGGATATTCTTCAAATCTTTGTAGATGTGTTGACATAAGATCTAGGAGATTATTTAGATTGAAAAGTCACGGCTGTCATATCTTTATGCAATGCCTACTATCAACTGCGTTTAGTTATTTACCAGATCCAATTTTAAAGCTATTAATCAAGTTAAGTATCTTTTTCAGGGATTTCTGATCTTCAAAATTAAATACAGAGAATCTAATATTTATGGAGCAACATACCCCTTTCATTATGTATAAATTTGAGAAGATATTTCCTCCAAGTTTTTATAACTCTATAGAGCATATATCTGTCCATTTATCATATGAGGCTCTAGCTGATGGACTAGTTCAATATCGGTGGATATATCCTTTTGAGAGGTACTTAAATAAACTTAAGAAGATTGCTAAAAATAAAACACATCCTGAAGGCTCAATATGTAAATTATATTTAATGTATGAGACAACTCAATTTTGCTCGTACTACTTTGAGACAATGTTATAATCAAGCAGTAATACTACACCTCAAAATATGGGTAGATCCTCAAATGTATCTGTATTTAGTAGAAGTGATAAACTGGTAGGCACTAGCACTGTGTGCTATTTAACTGATAAGGAGATGAGAGTAGCCACTTTATATGTCTTGCTCAATTATGATGAAGTTGATCCATATCTTGAGTAAGTATGACTTAATTTATTCATACATTGATTACTCATAAATTCATTCTAAACTAATAATATTTTCAGGAGTTTCATTGATGGTTTGAATACATCTGAACAAGTTAAAGTCCAAAAGTTGGTGGAAATAGAATTTCTAAATTTGTTTAAAAATATGGTAAAACCTTCGACTCTTCTTTTCAACTAATATCTCTCGAACATGATATTAATATAATTTATCAACTTTTTAGGTGCACACTCAAGGGAGTGACAAGCATGGGTTACTTGATTTAGCTTGGGGACCAAATAGAGCTGTGAAATGTTATCATATTTTTTTGGTTAATGGGTACAAATTTCAAACAAAATCATAGTATGAAGGTAGGAAGACAGATAATTCTGGAGTATGTGTCATAGGGAACATCCATTCATGTGATAATTATGAGTATTATGGGGTTTTAGAAGAAATATTACATTTAGAATATCCTGTTCATGGGAATAATATTTATCTATCTAGTTGTGATTGGTTTGATCCCATACAAAATAGAGGAACAAAAATACATCTGATTTACTGTATAATGAAAGTAAAGCAGGGGAGAAAATATGTGAAGTTTGACCCACTCATGATTGCAAGCCAGGCAAGCTAAGTGTACTTTGCCAACTATCTGAGTAGAATACAAGGCAAAAAAGATTGGCTTGTAGTTATGAAGACCAAACCTAGGGAAGTAATTGAGAAAACTACATCAATACCTATAGCACATCAAGAAGATTTTATGTCAAATTTAAAATATATTACAAATGATGTAGATGATCAGATTGTTACTACTGAGAGTTAATTGTAGTTAGTGGAAGTAGATTTAAATATAGACAAAAGTCATGAAAATTTCTAATAATGATGAAGACATTTCATCGTATGAAAGTGAATCAACATAAGGTAAACATCATGACCCTAAATTTTTTTTAATTATTGTTTCATTTAATTTATTTAATTATTATGCTATTTCATATTAAATATTTGATTTAATTTATGTTACTAACATTTTATAATTTTTTTTTTGCCAGATGTCTTCAGGTGATAAGCAGAGTAAAGGAATGGTTAAAAATTTTTTATTAGGCAGACAAAGAAGTTGGCTGTTGGCTCTTCTACTGGTTCTATATATACTGAAGGAACTTCTTCATTTCATCCTGCCACTCAGAGTCAGTCTAGCCCAACTTTACATACTTTTGCAGCCAGTAGCTCACATTTTTACTCACCTGATCCATGCTTACCTTTACTAGATGTAGCACATACTACTCCTTTCTACCCTTACTTCCCACTCCTACCTCTTGGTGTCCCAGCTACATATCCATATCCACTATATATCCCGCCATACTATCCCCCTCACCCCCTCAGCTAGTAATAGGTAGACCTTCCACCCCAGTTGTAGTAGAGTAGGCAGGGTAGGCATAGTAAGCAGGGCAGGCAGCGCAAGTAGGGCAGACGACAAATGGTTGCATTTTGATTGAACCTTATGGTGATATGTACGTACTCACATAATATTAAATTTATTTTTTCATTTCATATTGATTATATTTGTCATTTCAAATTGACTAAATATTTGTTCTGAACTAATATTATTTTTTACAGATTTCACCCATCAAAATAAACAATGCATAAGATACAAGACATAATACGGAGCATGTATGATGCTTCTTATATTTCTTGGAAGAAAGTGCCTAAGGAAGTGCGAGAAATGTGGTTTAAAGAGCTTGAGGTTAGTTATTACAAATGTTTTCTGTATTATATATAAATTTCTCACCTAACAAATATTATATGTTGTTAAATGCAGAAAGATTTTTGCTGGCTTCCCTAGAACAATGATAAAATTAGAAAAAATTTTGAGATGCGTGGGTCGACTCACATGCAAGATATGTTAACAGATATTAGAAAGTTTGGAGAGTGACCACTCTGGATAGCTGAGAGTGTTTGGGATGAGTTGAATGCTGCTTGGGGTAGCCCAGAGTATACTAGAAGAAGAGAGCAAAATAGACAGAACATAGCTTCTGATCTTTGGGGGCATGGGTAGTTCCCTTAATACTGGGGGTTTTATACCACATACTGAGCACATAAGTTGTTTGATAAGGAATTTTCAACTATTTCATTAATTTACTTTAATATAAATACTAATGTATGCCTACTATAGAAATCGATGCTGTATAGAGAGCCGACACCTATCAAATTGGATAGTCATACTGACAAGTGACATAATCAATAATGGGTTGATGAGCGAGCGAGGAAAGCCTATGTAAGTATATAATTTTAAATTTTTTTATATCATGTTTAATTTAATTAAATTTTTGATAACTATCGTAGGAGGAATATACATGACTTCAAGAGAGTCAGCCTGTAGCACCTGAAGGTTCTTCTACTAGATCGGCCAAATATTCTGAGTACCGTATTTGGTTGCAAGTAGTAGGAGAGATGCAACACGGAAGAGTGTATGGTTTAGGCTCGTAAGCCCATGTATACGAAGGACAGTCTTCTTCTGGCTCCAACTTTCCATCAAGTTCCCATGACTCTGCATATAGACAATAAATAGCTGCCCTTACTACTTAACTAGAGCATGTTAGTAAAGCTCAAGTTGACTGATAGTTGTAGATGTGGATACAACAGCAGATGCAGTAGTAGTTCCAGATGCAAAATAGTCAATTATTGGATAAAATATGAAAAATGAGAGAGCAGCTTAGTAAGAAGAATGTAGTTTCTGAGGCAGAGAAAACTGAATTAGAGTAGTTGTGTCAATTTTAAACTTTTGAATAATTAAATGTTTAATGATTGTACAGTTGAATATTTAATGATTGAACAAGGAGATTATATTTATTTATATATTTTTTATATTGTTTATATATTGTGAATAATATGTTGATATTATATGTTATGTGAAAATTTGTTTGCAGGTGTGGAAATCCATTTTGATTGTGGGAAGGATATATTTTTTTTTCTATTTGCTATATGTTTTTAGCGAATTTTTTGCCTGTACGTTCGTGGCCATACGATACCATGACTTCTAATGGCTATTACCGGCATAATAATGCGTTGGTAATACTAGCGACGTTTATGCCGGTGTATCCGCCAAATCGATATTTGACAACTATTGACGTAAGTTCCGTCGGTTTTTCTGGCTTATGATGATTTTGACATAGAGTCTTCCCAAAATGCCTTCTGCTTTCTTTGGATGAGCCTTTAGGTTGGGGCTTTCTATACTCAAGTGGCCTGGATTCCTACATTCAAAATAAAAAGTTTTAGATGAAGCTTTGAAATTTTTACTTGGTTTACCTTTGGTTGATTGTTGATGATGCTTTTATTTTCTCTTAAGAAAGCTTTTAAATTGCCATGTCATTAGTGTTATATTGTCATCTTCTTCAACTACAGAGCTGACACATCTTATTTCTTGCATCTTGCAATCTCTGACTCATATCTTGATCGTACATAATTAGTGAGCCTAATAAGTTATCTATAAAATAAATATTTAAATATTTAGATTTAACAATGGTAATAACCTTAGCGTCATAATTACTAGGCATAAAATAAAGAATTTTATTAACTTTTTTAGAATAAGAAAGTTTTCTACCTAGAGCATGAAAATATATCACTATGATCATTCAGGATGATATTAAATTCTACACATCAGATTGGATGATCCTATGATCATTCAAGATGATATTTGGTGCCAGAATTGAGTTTTTAGGATTTTTTAAAGCCCTTTTTTTAAACACATTAAACTTGATAATCCTGCAATCGTACTGGATGATATTTGCCACCAGAATTAATTTTTAGGGTTTTCAAAGACTTCTATTTAAGCTTTCTCAAGGCACTTGGTAAGTGTATTTAGTAGCCATTGTGTCTTCATTCTTCTTAAGAAAACTTAAAGAGATAACTTGAAAGAGAGAGAGGAAAGGGTGGAGTTTGAAAGGGAGAAGATCCATGGAGGGGGTTCCAAGGGAGTGTGGAGGGGATTTCACACGGTTTCTCCGGCAAGCTTGCACCTTAGTACCATTAGATTCAAGGTTCATCTTGAGGGAAGTTTTGAAAGAAGACAATCTCTTTGGTGTCAAAGGATCTGACTACTCTGCCGCACCAGGGAAGGTGGAAGTGATTTTGTAAGGACTTCTCTACCTATTTGTGTGGGCTAAAGGAGAATCACTAAAGGTTTAGTGAAATATTCAGAGGGTGCCTTCGAGGAGTGAACGTAAGTTAGGATGGACCGAACTACTATAAATCTGACGTATTTTTTCTAATTTTATTTTTTTCCCACTTTATTTTTTGCATTTTTTTTGGATATAACTGCTTGGTTCAAAATATGTGATTGATATTATAATGTATTGATTATCTATTTTTAGATGTTGAAAAATCTTTAAGAAGGGGATTTTTCTTTTTGTTAAAAGAAATTTTTTAAATATCTAATTCACCTCCTCTCTTAGTTATCATCGGGACTAGTTCTTTAGGGTTTAACACCCCTCATAAACTTTCAAATGGTATCAAAGCAGGATTCAAAAACAAAGTTTTAGAAAACTTTTGAAAAATGATTAATGGCTAATTTTGGAAATTGTAACATTATGGAAAATATTCAATCACACGACCATCTTTATTTGAAAATATTTATTTTGATTTTTAAAAAATTTGCATGTATACTTTCTTACAATTAATTGATTATCGAATGTGGCATATGATTCAAACTAGTTATTCTGTACCATCACATACTATATATTGGAGTCAAAATTGATATTCTTTTTGCTGAATGTAATAGAGTAGAATAAATCAATGGTCAATAGAACACTAAATCTTAAAAAAAAAATTTTGTGCTTTGAATTTTGAAGATTATATATTAGTATCCACATGCACTATTGGTAAGGAGATTAGGAATAAATTACACATAATATATGAAGGTACTAGTTAAGTTAAATAATCCAGGTTGAATATTTTAATGAATGATTATAAACTATTTTGCATGAATCCTTATGAGACTATTCTAGACATGTATACTAGATTTTCTCAAGTAGTGACACCATTACACTCCTTAGCTTAAGAACTTTCAAACTTTGAAAACATCAATAAATTTCTATGTTGTCTATCTGATAAGTTTGATGCCAAAGTCATTGCTATTTATCAATAAAAAAATTTGAATGAATATTTTAGTGATAATTTAATTGGCCTACTCATTACCTACAAGCAAAGTTTGGGTCAAAATGTTTAGTTGTAGGTGAAACAATAGTGCTAAACTTGAAGAGATACATAAGAATGTCTTAATAGATAATGAGAGCAAGGAGATAGCCTTAATAACAAACAAATTTGAAAAACTACTGAAGCATAAACATTAGCATCAATAAAAGTAGAACAAAGGTAAAAATGGTAAGAATGTTAAGATTTCTTCTGAAATTATTTGCTTTGGGTGTAAGAAATTCAAATATATGAAAAATGAATGCCCTAATTCAAAATCTCTTCCAGCAAAGAAAAATGATAAAAATAAGCAAAATGTAGTAAGGGCAAATGATAAAAAACAAAAGATCTCCTGAGAAGACCTAGTTTTTGAATTATCAGACTAGGAGAAATGTAATGAGGTATAAAGTTTTGTTTATGTGTTTAAGAGTTGTAGTTAACACATGCGTATACGTTCTTTATTTTATTTTGTTCATTATAAATGTTTTCTGTGCTATTTTTGATGTTTTTGTTTATAATCATTTTATTTTATTTTTCTTGTATGTTTTTGTGTTTTTTCTTAGATCTATATACACAAATCACTTTCACATTGTATTTGCATAAGAGAATCAATTCACTTCTCTCAAATTTTAAAATAAAAATTTTCTCTCCTTTTTACCTAAAAAATTAGTTAGCACTAATTGACTTCCCTAAATTAGTTAATGGAAGAAACATCGATCATTGTCTCTCTTCCTCCAACTCCTTTAGTGGTACATTTTTTTTGGAGAAAAATCTATTTCAAATTAAAAGTTAAACTTTGAAATTGAGATCTATTATATCTTCTTATAATAATCTATCTCATATGAATAATCCTTAAAGTTATTAAATCTCTTTCAAGTTTTTTCGATCAGGTTGTTGCATTTATCATATGGATATGATTATAATTTATGGTTTATTCTTTCTTATATTAGAGAGTAAGTTCTTTTCTCTTATATTTGGAAGATAATCTCATAATTGAGAGTCTTTAAAATTTTAAAAGGAAGCCAGATGGAGAAGCATTCACTCAGAAATAGTAAGAACAACGATTAAACCTAGGGCGAGATTGGTTGGGCAGAAGAAATAGTATATAGAAGGAGAAGGTTTCATGCAAGAAGAAGGTAAACATGCTCGAGCGAATAAGAGTCCATAGTCGTCTGAACATGAATGGATGGGCAGAAGAAATAGTATCGCGAGACGGAGAAGCATTCACTCAGAAAGAAGGTAATACTACCTGCTTGAGCGAATAAGAGGCCACGGTCCTCGGAGAAGCTTTTGTGCAGTAATATGAATTGGCTTGCAGAGAGGTCGGGGCAGGGGTTTTGACGGGAACATTACGAAATGTTATTTCAAAAGTTAGAAATGAGCTTTAACTGGTATATAAGTACATATGATAGTTTAGATGTTGAATATGTATTTTTCATAATTTTTGGTGTTATTTATGTAAAAATTCAAAAAATGAAAAGAGGCACAAAATGAGCCTAAAAGAAAAAATTAAAAGATGCACAATGACCACCAAGTAATTAAAAGATACACCAAAGTATATTAAAAATCAAAAGATGCTCAATGTGCGCCAAATAATTAAAAAAGAGGCACAAAATGAGCTCCCAAGAATAAGTTTCGTTCTCCTTCAAATCTTTAAATCTTGAAGAATTCATATGCTACTTGATATCTTCAAACACTTAATTTTTGAAAATCATAATTTTGGTTGATTACTTTATAATATTATTTTATCAGATATTTTTTTCTGAAATGAAGTTTGAACAAATCACTTTTCTTATTTGATTTCTTGTTTGAATTAGATTTTTGTTTTAAAAAAGGACTTTAACTTACAAGGAGCCTGCGCTAGGGTTGATAAAATTCAAAATTTTAACATTTCTTAATTTTAGTGTAGTCAATTTATTTCTTACTATGTTTTTGAATAAAATCAAGAGGTTACTTTCTTATTTTGAGAAAATTTATAGAAATTAATTTATTTTTCTTAAAACATCAACACCACCTCCACCTGATTAGAGTCTGTTATGTGTGTTCCATTTTATTTTTTATGTGTTTCACTTCTTTTTGATAATATCAAAGGGAGAATGTATTTTTCTGGTTGCATATGTTTATCTTGTATTTACATTAGTTTAACTATTATTTATATTTTAAAAGTTTTTTTATTTTTTGTTTATTTCTATGTTAAAAAATGAAAAAAATAAATTTTTTTATTTCCCCTGCTTTTAATATAATTATCTTAGCGAGGGAGAGATTTTGAAAAATAATTTTAAAATTTGCAAATTCACTAGTAATGTTTGCCATTATCAAAAAGAAGGAAATTGTTGCAACTCCAGCTCACGAGTTTATATTTTTAATGATAACAAACACTGTGGCTCACATCCTATTATCTATTTGTATTTGCAATATATTTTTGGTTGTGTGTGCTCTATGTTTTCAAGAATATCATGTACCATCCAATAAAGATTCGAGGCTCAATATTGGGTAGAATAGGTTATGCCCTAACAATTTTTGTAATATTCATTTATGTAATTTTGATTTCCTTAGTCATGTCATATAAGGGTGTATGCTTGCTTGGTGACCACACTCACACACACTCAGGGGGAGTGAGATTGAGTCAAAACTAGAAGTTTAATTTTTGAATAAATCATACTAGATAATTTAGATAGTCCAGGATGATAAGTTATGGTTATGAAAAATAAATACTAATCATATTTTAGACAAGATTTTGAATTTTGTTTTTTGTTTTAATCATCCATGATGATATATATTATACTGTACAATCTCTAATAATCATGCCTAAATTAATCCAGTGATTAGAGGATTAATTCTGGTTAAATTGCTTGATCAGATTGTATAGGTTGATCTTAAGATTGTACGGATGATTTTTGATATTTCATGGGATGACCCTCAATCGTACTAGATGAAATACCATATTTTTTCTTAAAACAGTCCAAGACGATCCACAATATTGTACTGGATGATATATACAAATTTGAATTAATCGTCCAGGATTATCTTGAGATTATCCAGGATTATCAGGTCAAATTCTGCACATCAGACTGGATGATCCTACGATCGTCAAAGATAATATTTGGTGCTAAAATGGAGTTTTTAGGGTTTTTTGAAGCCTTCTTTTTAAGTACATCATATTGGATGATCCTGCAATCATACATGATGATATTTGCTGCTAGAGTTAATTTTTAGGATTTTTTAATGCCCATTATTTAAGCTTTCTCAAGGCACTTATTAAGTGTCTTTGGAAGCCATTATGTTTTTATTCTTCTGTAGAAAACTTGAAAAGAGAACTTGGAAGGGAGAGAAGAAAAGGTGGAGTTTGAGAGGGAGAAGATCCTTGGAGGGTGCTTCAAGAGAGTGTGGAGGAGATTTCACACGGTTGCTCTGGCAAGCTTGCATCTTAGTACCATCGGATTCAAGGTTCATCTTGAGGAAAGTTTTGGAAAGAAGAAGATCTCTTTGGTGCCAAAGGACCTGACTATTCTATCGCACTAGGGAAGGGGAAGTGATTTTGTAAGGACTTTTTTGCCTAGCTGTGGGTGCTAAAGAGAAGTCACTAAAGGTTTAGTGCAATACTCGGAGAGTGCCTCTGAGGAGTGGACGTAGGTCAAGTTGGACCAAAATCACTAGAAATCTAATGTGTTCTTTCTGATCTTATTTTTTTTGCACTTTATTTTCTGCATTTATTTTTGGATATAACTACTTGGTTGAAAATGTGTGATTAATATTATGATGTATTGATTATTTATTTTTAGATATTGAAAAAACTTTAAGAAGGGGATTTTTCTTTTTGTTGAAAGAAAGTTTTTTAATATCCAATTCACCCCCCTTCTTGGTTAGCCTCAGGACTAGTTCTTTAGGATTTAACACCCCTCATGAACTTTCAATTATCTTAAATTATCCTGATCACTCTTTAAAACCTATATACTTCTCCTTGATAGTGCTAAACAATAGCAGAGCATACTTGGATAATGCGATAAACTCAGTCTCATAATGTATAATTATTCTTCTCTCCTAGACAACCCTAAAAAACATTTAATGTATCTACTGACATATAGAAGGAGGTATAAATCATGCTTTAAATACATAAGTAAACCCTTCTCAATTGATTAGAGAGTGTAGTCTCCCCTAAAATTTCTCCTCCTACTAGCCCAACTACAAATGTTAAGCCTCTCCATGCAACAAAATATCCAGAGGTACCTTCCTCTTATGAAGACACTACATCCTATTAAATGTATTCTCCACCTCCTCAACCAATCCTATACTATTTTGTTCTTAATATAAACCTCGAATCTAGGAGGTTTTGACCTCAAAAATATCTATAAGTGTTGGTCTACATCATTAAATTAATTAGAATAAATCCTACTATATGCCTCGCCGATCAGCCGGGCTACCAGATTGGCAAACTGTGAAACAAAATTAGAACTAACTATAGTACTAGTACTTTATATAGGTGCTTCATGACTAGCATTTTTCTCATTTATCATATTTGGGCTTTATAGATCCATAACTATATAGAACACATAGCTGAAGAGATATGAACATAAAAAAAAAGTAGAAATGAAAGCACAATCATACCAAAAATTGCCTCACTTGACTTACAAATCAATTCCTATATATCTATTTTATAATTAGTTTCCCAAAAATCATTACTCTGATGCAAAAAAATAAACTATTATAACTCAGCTAGATAAGAGCAACCTATGGAATAGGCCTTATCATGTTGACTTGTGACAAGCCAACCTAAGTTTAGAGTTTTGGGGAAATTTTTACATTTTCTTCTTTCAATTAACATTAGGAAATAAACAATAGACCATTAAGCTACTAATAACTTATATTATAAGGAAAATAACTCATCCATATAATTTCTTTTCATTTCTAAGAAAAATATATATACAATAATTTCATTATAATGCATAGTTACAAACTGAAACATATAACATAAAAATTTACATAACTAGCCATGATTATACAAAAAATTGAAAAATGAAATACATTTATAGACTTAGATAGATCAGATCTTGACTTAGTTACTTAATAGTCTCCTTTCATTTTCTAAGCCCAAAAATAGAATGCAAATAAGTTATGAGGTAACATAGCTTAACAAGTCACACTCACCTATAAATCAAAATAAATCATTTGTGAAACATCTAGATGAATTTTAAAGCATATCATAATAATCAATGTACAAAGTAGTTCTTGTAGTTATCAGAAACTTAAATAATATTCCATGAAAGTAAATAAATAAGTACTTTATATATCAGAGTAGAAAATAATATATTTCCTTCAAGCCCTTATACCTCCCATCATAATAAAATTTAGAATTCTATCCATTATTAATCCCATGATGGCATATAAGAAAATAATCCATTTGATTCCCAATGCTCAGCACCAAAATAGAATGTGCATATAGCACTAGAATAAAATTTACATATATCACTAAAATAGAACTTTCCCCAACACACATTAGATCTCCTCAGAATCACATATTTTAAGTAAATAAATATATAATTCATTACATTAAAGTAAAATAAATATAAAAAAAACTAAATTAAAAATTTAATAAAATGCTTTAATGGTAGGCAATGAAATATACTACTAAGCAAAAATTCATTATTTCACATAATGATCTTACAAAGCCCAACGACACCCCAAGACTACCAAAGCTTTCGATCCAATATTGAAAAAATTAATATGCATGATCATCTAAATTAATATAAAATCAGTAGCTTTTAGTATAAATAATGATTAATCACTAGTGATACATGTCAATATGATATATAAATTAGAAAAGAAAAAAATTATTACACTAAAATTCATAAATCACTTACATTTGTTAAAAGAATAAATAGATCAATTTTATATTAAGATAATACATAAAGTATCAAATACAATTCTTTCAGTTGCATTTATTGTATACTGTGTATATGAATAATGAATGCTTATTATTATAATTGCTCTAGTTACATGTTTTTCTAGCCTCTCTTCTTTTCCTTTTTCCTTACCAAACAAGCCAAGAGAATAAGGGGAGAATAGTGTTAAGAGATACTTATATTAAATATATAAAAATATGATTTAGTGTCTGGCACCATGGCAACATAGCCCCAGCACTGCAACATTGTATGCTCAATCTAGAATTACTATATAATAGAGACTTCGACATAGTGACAATGCTTTACAAGCACCATTTCACTCGTAAGGACAATGCCACAAATCTTCTTAGATTTTCACTTTAAAATTAATTTCTTAGCTTTAGGTCATTTCAATTTACCCACCTTGGAAAAATATCATCCTCGATATTTTTACTATCAATACTAAAATAAATTCAACACAAAATAAAAATAATACCAATTCAATTCATTGAAATAAATCAATTTGATTAAAAAGCAAAGTAATATGATATTAATTTAATTTCACTACAAATAAAATCCATACCAACAACTTTTCACTAAATTTATAATTCTTTTCATTCAACAAATTATGGATTCAATCAATCTATCACACTTATGCATATCATTCAAAAAGCTATGCAATGGTTTTCAATAAAAATTAAATGCACAAGATTGAATACTCTACTATTGGATCCACCAAGTACATCCCTATCATCCTATTAAATTAAACTATAAATGCATACTATCAAGTATTTTTTTCTATCTTCAATAACCAATCTTCTACTCTCTAGGTTCTACAACTCCTTTAAATAATGGTGGCTTCAACTTATGAAGTATCTATTTGTGCATATCTTCATCAATGTCCCTAATTCATGGTTATCTTCTATGATTGCCAATTACAATCTATGCAACCTTACTTATAAGTTATAACATTCTATCAAATAACACTGGAGTTACATTTACACTTATAAGTTATAATTCACATAATAAGCTTTCAAAGCCTAGCAGGACCTCAAAACTACAAAAGAGTTTAATGTAGGTCTCAAAAATTAATATGCATGCACATCTAAATCAACATAAAATCAATAACTTTCAATATAAATAATAACTAGTCACTAGTCAAAGGAGTCAATATGATCAAAAAATAAGAAAAGAAGAATTTATTACACTAAATTCACAAATCACTAACATATGATAAAAGAGAAAATAAATAATTTTTTTTATCAAGATAATCCATACAATATCATATACAGTGCTGTCAATTGCATTCTTGGTATGTTGTATATATTAATCATGATTGCTTTTATCACTATTACCAATACTACAATCATATGATGCATAAGTATGTTCAATATGTACCATATATATAAGCAAATTTTGTTTTGGGCTCCATATATTTTCATAAATGCTTGTAAATTTATACATTGGTTTTATATGAATTTATTTAGTAAGGCAGAACATCCAACTTTTAAAATGGTGTTTTCATTTTTCCATCTGTCATTTATTAGTTTTATATTTCCATTAATATCGGTTAACCATATATTTTAATTATTTACTATCAATTATTACTTTAACATGTGGCTTTTAATAAGTTAATAAATAGCAATCACCCTCTGCCCATTAGCATAATCAATTAATTAATTACAGTCTAACATAAAGGATTACATTAGAAACCTTTATTTTAAGAAAAGCCCATTGACCCACCTTCATGTATAAGGAGTTGATATTTTAATAACCAACCCATTTGAATTATAGTCTTCACAGCCATCCTTTCTTATAACATGCAAATGCCTTATTCATAATGTATCAATCATATTATTTTTCCTAAGTAATTTAATATTATGTATAAAATAATATGAAATGCAAGATAAGGTATATACTATTTATTAACTTCAAAATATCATAACTATTGATTTACTTAGTGAAATTCACTAATATTATTGTCAAAATATCCATAAAAATCATATGAATCACACAAAATGTTACATGATAAAAGTTAGATAAATCAAGAGAAAATATATATTTATACACTTTTAGAAGATTAAAATCATAGAATATGAAATAACTAAAAATAAAGCTACAATTCGAATTACCTAACACTATCAAAAGAAATTCCACAATAGATTTGACTAATGAAAGTACCCCAAATAGCTTTTTATCTCCTCTCCTTCTCCCCTCCCCTTCCCTTTCCTCTCTTGTTCTTTTTTTTTTTCTTACCTCACATGCCAACAAAATTTTTTTTGGTGGGGGAGAGTGGTGTTAAGTGATTTTCATACTAAATATATATAAAAATATGATTTAATACCTGAAGCCATGACCCCACAATTATAACATTGCATGCTAAAGCCAAAATTATTATAGAATAGAGACTTCAACACCACAGTGGTGCTTTACTGGTGCCGCTGCACTCCTAAGCACAAAATCATAATGCCATTAGTCAAATTTTTTAGATTTTCACTTTAAAATTATTTTCATTATTTAAAGTTATTATAGTTAGCACTTTTAAAAATATGTTTGTACACCTATTAACATAATACTAAATATAAGAGGCTTTCATGAGGCTAGAGAAAGGGAACATAATAGTGATGTAGTATGAAGATGAGTTTGTTGCATTGGTTTAATATGCACTTTAACTGTTTAATATTATTGAGCAGAAGTGCTATGAATTTGTTAGAGGGTTGAAGGATGAGTTAAGACACCCACTTTCACCATGGAGGATTTAGGAGTTTTTAAGAGTTAGTTGAGAGAGTTATATTTGTAGAAATTGATTTAATTGTTCCTTAGTTTAGATAAGATATGAGCAAAAGAGAACATGTGAAGAAGTGATAAGAGAAGAAAGTAATGAGAAGAGAAGCAGGTTTGTTGATGTCAAGAGAGGACCTATAATACTAATATATAGTATACAAGAGTGCCCTAAATATAGTAGGAGAATTACATGATAGTGCTATGTGAATACAAAGCATTATTTTAGATATGGTTTATATGGTCACTAGATGATTGATTACCTACATAGAGGGTATAAAGAGAGATCTAGATCCAGGATGGAAACTCTAGATAGGCATATGGGCAGAGAATTACATGATCTAGAATAACTAATTAGGGTTCTGTGAGTGGAATAAAAGGAAGCAATGTGAGTGGAGTCAAAGGCAATCCACACCATTAGTGATGACAACACTAGTTTAGCCCAAGGTGAATAGCTTGAGTCAACAGAAAGTGATAGATGCACTAAAAAGATTCTCTAGTATAGTTCTTTATTTTGAATGCTATTTCTTAGGAATTAAATGTATATTATAACATATTACATGGTTGATTGATTGACATGCATACATGTGTGAATGAATGAATATATGTTTTGATTGATTATTGATGTGATTAGTGATTCTATTTTGTCTGTTTGTGGTCCGTAGTGGGAAATATCAAGGATGATATTTTTCTAAGGTGGGTAGAATGTACAATAACAAGAACAACTATAAAATCAAGCCTTTATATCACTATGTATGGTCAGCTATACTAATACCTTATCTCCATTGTGTCCTATTTAGAGTCAAATTCTCATTTAAATTCAGTAAACATGTCATTTCTAATATTTTCTAACCAAGTCTTTTAGGTCTACCTCTACCTTTCTTATAAAGGCCAAATCTAATACATATACTCTCCTTATTGGGTTATCCCAGTAGATCTGTTACTGCTAAAATTACACCCCCATGTATTTGATTTAAGTATACTCAAATGAAAACCTTTAAACCTTAAGGTTGACTTCCATATATAGTTCAAGTTTACCTTTAACTCGCTCTCTATTCTTATCAACAAGAAGAATATCATCATTAAAAAGTATACACCAAGTTACATCCTATTATAAATGTCTAATTAAAACACCATGGATAAAGTAAAAAAGACATGGTCTTAAAGATGATCCTTGAAGTAATTCCAATTTAAATAGGAAAATACTTTGTTAAACCACCTTGTGTTTTAACAAGAGAAATAACTCCTACATGCATATCCTTAATGACTTGAGTATAAGCATTATTAACCCCTTTCTTTCCTAGAACATTCCAAAGATCTTCTCTTGAAACTTTATCATATGCTTTCTCTAAATTATTAAATATCATATGTAGATCCTCTTTGCTCTCCCTATACTTCTCCATCAAACCTCTCAATAAATGAATATCTTCCTTAGTAGACCTACCCAACATGAATCCAAATTGATTTTGAGAAACATTAGTATCACATTGTAACCTATGCTCAGTAATACTCTCCCATAGTTTTAAAGTATGACACATAGACTTACTTTGCCTATAATTCACAAATTCTTATTTTTTTATTCATAAAAATAGAAATCAAGACACTATTTCTCCCCTCATCAGACATCTTTTTAATATTGAAAGGTTTTGTAAGCCAAAAAATTTATTCAACTCCTAAGCATTTCCACATCTCCATTAAAATAATATTAGCTAGTCCAACAACTTTTGCACACTTCATTTTCTTTAAAGCCTATCTAACCTTTATTTTACTAATAAGAAAATAAAATTAAAATCTTTATTTTCATTTAAGGTGGTAATATTTATTAGCATGTCTTTTAACCCTGCAAAATAAATTTTTTAGGACTCATTATAAGTCTTAATCATAAACTGTATTTGCTATATAGTAGATATTATAGTGCTTTAATTACATTATTTTTTTCATAATTTTTGTGCACAAGTGAAAATCCTTAAGAAATTGACACATATCAATACAGGTGGTAATTTTGAGACTGTCAAGTGTTCGTTCTACATGCTGGTTTTACCAAAAAATTTAAATAAAATGAGCAATTTAAGTATTTTTTTTTATAATTTTTTGGAGCCACAAAAAGATTTATATGAAAAATTGAATAAATTCTATAATTATATTTTTACTATATTAGTATTTTATTATAAATATCTTATTCCATTGCTATTCATTTAAAAGGATTTTTTTCTCATTTCAAAATTTTGGCTAATGGAAAAATAGAAAATGAAAATAGAGAGAAAATTAAAGAGAGATAAAATAAAATAATAGATTTGAAGGTGGTGGAGTGATTTTTTTTCAATCTACCTTATTGAGAGATTTGCTCATCTCACTGTAAGGAATCATTATCCTATTTCTTATTTTAATAATTTGATTTTTTTAATCAAATTTAAATTTTCATTACCAAAAAATGACTATAATTTTATATTGATAAAACTTTCTCTATGTAACTTTTTATGTATTATAGAGATTGAGAGAATGAAAAATATGAGTATTTATTTGAGGTTTTTATCATGTTATTTTAAAAGAGACATAATTTTTATCAATTCAAAATTTTTTTTGTCATCTAAAAATTTAACTTTAGTTTAATTAAAGCTTCATAATATTGTTATATACGATCTCTAATAATTTAGTTAGTTTTTTAAAATCTGAATATCTACTTAGTAGGATTTCTATTATATACTGTTAAGATATTTTGGCACTTTCTAAATTATGCCTAATCATGCATTATTTATTGCAATGCTTTTAGAAATGAATGTGGATATGTGATTAAGTAATAATCGGTCTTTATTACTATTATGGTTCTATGATAATAATGTATGTGTAAAAGATATGCAAACACTAGTTGACCTGTATAGGATGGCTAGCTAATAGGCTTTCCTTTAAATATTATAATTTGGAGCTATTCGATACAATGATACAACAATATAATGACAGTGAGTTATAAGGAGTTATTACTACGGCGATAGATAAAGAGTGATGTCTCTGTTTACTAAGCTAATGCTTATCAACTATCGATTACTGATTACTAAAAAATAAGGTGAAAGCAAAACTTTTTTACTTATTTATTATGATACTGAAATATATATTATTGAGGCATTTTTTCTATTACTATATGGATTTATTAATATTGTACATATTTACTAATACTACTTTATTTTACTGCTCCTACCACTCGATTGTTACTATTATCATTCTAAATATTGATATTATTTGATACTACTGATTTATTAGTTGATAACGAGTACGTAACATACCGAGCATGTGATTAGGATATTGATATGATGTTAATATAGAATAAATGGATAACATGTGTAAAATATAATAAGATTTTATTACATTAATGTGATTTTGATAGTTATTATGGATGCTTTGATTTTACAACTTTATATAATTCTTTACTGATTAATAATATTGATACTACAACTGCATTACTGATTTGACATCCATACTGATTTATTGGTTTCTTCAATGTACTATTTTATTAGCTTCAATATCAAACCATTTTACTACTTTAAAGACTTTACTTCTAATACATATAAGTTTTATTATTTCTACACTGATTCAATAATAATATGAATGCTTTATCTATGATTTGATCGCTAACATGTATATTTCTCCTTTATCATGCTTTGTGTTTAATTTTTAGTTTGGGTGACCTAGTGGATGTTGAGCTCATTATATGTGATTAAATGATTTTAAGTCTGGGCAAGGGACCATGAGTGTGAGATTGATCATGATTCTTCAAGTTAAGGCTCTTATTATTTAAGTTTTTCTCTTATACTCATGACAAAGTAGTTGTGTTATGATTGTATAAATCCTAAGGTTGTGAAAGGAACACACACACACACACACACACACACATATATATTGATGTTTTGATCGATAGTTTTATTTTTATCGATATTTATAATGATAAAAAAGTTTAGGTAACTCTGATTGTATAAGTTAAAAGATGAAAAATTATTCTTCCAAATTAGATTCTAAGGCATGACATAAGTTCATAAAGTCTATCTTATTCTCATAATCTTCATTAAAAAACATATCAAAATGTCTCATCCACCTTTGTTGAAGTTCCTCTTCAAATAAAAATACTTTTTTATCTTCATCTTGAATGCACTTCACTTGACCTCAATACTTACATCTCATATCTCTTTACTTGACTAACTTATGCATATATCTTTCTCTTTCCTTAGCATCTAATATGCTATATAAATCATTAAAAGCTAAATCTTTTGCATAGTATAGTACTTTTTCAGACTCTTTACTAGCCTCTTTATGTCTTTCCTTATTTTTTGAGTTATGACATCTAAATTAATTTTTATAATAAAGCTTCTTACTTTTATCTTTCTTGCATTTTTTTTATTCCACTATCAACTACTTTTACTATAAGGGGCTTTACCTTTTGAAACTCCAAGCACATCCTTCGCAACATTCTTAATTTCCCTAGATACTTTTCTCATATAATATTAGCTTCCTTATATATGATCAAAATCTAAAGATCCTGAATCTTACACTAAAAAATATTTTTATTAGTGTTATCTAAATGCCTCCATCTAATCTTAGGATATTATTTTACTTTATTTTTCATATTTCACCCCTTCATCTTAAAGTCTAAAACTAGTAAGTGATGTTGGATAGATAAACTTTCACTTTGAATAACTTTACAATCTTAGAAATCTAAATAATATATTTTTATAATAAGAAAATAATAAATATGAGTTTTGAGATATCCATTCTTATAAGTGATGAGATGCTCCTCCCTTTTTTAAATAAGGTGTTAGTAATTACAAAATCATAAGATTGAGAAAAATCTAATATGATCCTATAACTTTTATTAGTTACTCCAAACTCATTAATCATTTGTTCAATCCTTGCAAAAATCTATAGCTTTTCTTTTTCATCAATGGGGATTAAATGAGGATCATACCCAGCCAGTGTAGTAAACTCTGCTTCATACTACATCTTTATCTTGCGTCCCTATTCTAGTCTTATGAAGGCCTCTTATATATATCATTGGGCTAATGGAGGTACAAATTATATTTTAAACACCACAATAAACTCCCCTAAGTAATCTCTACATTAATACTCCACTAAAATTTCTCTCATTTTTTCCTACCCATCATCTCTCTGCTTCACCTTCAAATAGAAAAATTACTAACAATACCTTCCAATTCTCTCGCCAAAGCATGCAGTCGAAGATCTTCTCTATCTTTGGTAGCTAATCTTCTACAATGTGAGGTCCTATAGCTCCTTTTTATTTTTTATTTATTTATTTTTTTATGAAAAATCTATAAAAGCTTATCCCCTTATTTTTCCTTTCTTCCACCTCGCTTGCTATGTGTATCTCCCATTACATATACTTTAACACTAGCTAGCTTCATAACACTGTCTAACGATATTGGAGTTGCATTGTGTGTTCATTCAATACACTTTGTTCTAGTAGATTATATATATATAATTCATCACTCCATAAATCATGTTCAAATATAGGGAGTCATACATTTTCCCACTCCTGAGAACAAAAAAAATAACTAAAAGGCAAAATAATAGTAAAATATAAGGAATCCTATATTTGATCAGTCTCACACTCATAATCCTCTTCCTAGACCTAAAAATTAAACCACATATATTGAGCTTAAAAGCCTAGCAGGTAACTAAAACCTACAACGAAGCACAAAGCACAAAAAAGTATACATATAATCATTTAGTTCATAAGAATAACAATCAATATGACCATAAATCTGTGTAAATAGTAAAACATATGATGTAATAGTTAAATCTATAAAATTATAAAGCCTATAAAATAGTATAGTACGTATATCAAAATGATAAAGCAATAAACATTAATTCTTAAATTAACATCGTAGTAGTGCAATACAAATAGTAGGGAAATTATATAAATTAATATGTAAAAAAAATATAAACTATTAAAAATCTAAAAACCATAAGCAATATTATCAATGAATCGTATATAAGTGTACAAATGATATTCAATTATTCTATATCAGTATCAATTCGGTGTCTTAATCACATTTTCAATAATAAAAATTATATGCTTAGTAAAATTAAATAAGTAGTAGATCAATAGTAGTAAATTAATAATAATAGTAGTAACAACAAATCAATAACAATATCAGTATCAGTCATAATAAAATCTATAATAATAATAATAATAGTAAATCTTTACATTTCCAAGAAGTCATAATAAACAAATAAGAATTTGTAGTTTGCGTGATATTTTGCTAGTAACAATAAATTAATATGAATAAAAGTTGACTTTCAATAAATGGAGTCATCATTCCTGCTTGTCGCATAGTAATCATGTCCTTATAATGCCCAATCATTAAATCACTTGAATCAGTAAAGGATAAAACCATAAACCAATATATTTAAAGGAAAGCCTATAGGCTCACCATCATGTATATATATATAAATTAGTCTCCAATCAACTTCAGTAATGACTGGCCTTTACTTATTTTATACACACATTATCACATTATGGTAAATGCATACTCACATTGTTAAAAAAGTAATAACACATGTTATTACTCATTCACATACCATTATTCATTCACAATGCTTGTATTAATAGTATATCATATCAAAAAACCAAAAATAATTTTTCCTTCAAATCATACAAAATGCAATAGCTATTATTTTAATCAGTGAAGAAAATGTAAAACCAATCAGTTAAAATGATTAGAATGATCAATACTGCAAATATAAAAAAATTATTTGGTGGAAGTTCAGTAAATCTAGAGAAAATGAAATTGAACTCATTTTGGAAAAAAAAATCAAATGATAGAAATCAAAATCTTTGAAAACACAGTAAGATAGAATTCACCTATAGTGATATGAAGAAATTTCATAAAATCATCGAAGCGAACTTGGAGATAAAAATTAGGTTTTCTCTCCTCTTTCCTCCTTTCCCTCTCCTTATCCTTCCTTTCATTCCTGGTCATGCAAATTAAAAGATGGAGGAAATAATGAAATGGTAATATATTTAAATAAAATATTATAAAAACTCATTTCAGTCCCTGGCACTGTGGCGCTCAAGTGATCCAGCACCGCAACACTACATGTAAAATAACACTACCCCACCGTTCTAACAAGGGCGCTACCACCCTAGTTCAATTTCCAAAATTCCTAAAAGGTTGAGCACTAAGGCACTATGATAACTAGGTTCACAATTCTCTAGTTAAAAAATATAAAAAATTTTAGATTTTCATATTTTCTCATTTTAAAACTCTTTTCTTATTTTCAAGTAATAACGTAATAACTCTAAAATTAATTTCCCTATGTTTTTGAAAATTGGTTGAGAGACCACCAAAATGATGATATTGGGACGCTGCGGTGCTGAGCTGGGGGTACTATGGTGCTAAGCTCTCCAATTTTTTGGAATTTGAGAGCGTCTTAATTAAGGTGCCAAGTTTAGAGCATTGCAGTGCAAAGTAAGATAATAATAATAATAATAATAATAAATTTTATCCACTTAAATCCTCACTACAGCCTCCCCCTCCCAATTTTTAATTTTGGCCAAGCTAGAGAAGAGAGCAAATTGGAGAAAAGAGGAGAGAAAATGGAAGAGATTTGAGAGAGAGTTTATTTCAGGGCATTATCATCTATCGCTCTAGTTGAGAAAATAATGTTGATCATGGTAGGTAACCCTAACCTCTATTTTCAATGACTTTGTATTTTGCCTATTTTCTCCCTACTAAAATTGATTAAAAATACAATATCTCTCAATTTAATAAATTTTCACCTTGTAACTTTTGATATATGGTAGATATCATTACTCTGAGTGTCAATATTAAAATTTCACTTAGTGGTTTTATTTATATGTTATTTTTATTGAAAAGAGTATGAATTATTGAAAAAAAAATGATTAGGAGTCAATATATTGCACTTGAAGTTAAAATATATGATATGTATACATTTATTATTTGTTTAGATAAATGTGAATTTTTGGCTTGATAGAGATATATTGATGAGTATAATGATAATTGCATTTGTTGTATATTATGTTTGCTATTATGCTTCCTATGATGTGATATATATGTAAGGGAAATAAAGGTTGGCTATAATTGGTTGACTGATTCAAGTTGTCTAGAGATGTTACCTTATATAGGAAGGTAGGTTGACATGCTTTTTTTAATAAGATTTATTATACAATCCTTAATGGCAAGGTTTTGAAAATCGGACCGGACAACGAACCGGAAGAAGGAGAGGTTCATGTATAATGTGATGTTATAAAGTTTAGTAAATAAGCATATAAATAAAAAAAAGGTACATGCATAGACATTTAAAAGATAATTACCAGTTGCATTTCCTTTGCCATCGTTAGAGCAATTGATTTTCCAAAACTTTCTAAGCTATCTCAGAATAATCTAACCTCATTCATTGCAAGTTTGGGCTTATGACAAACATCCTTATTTCCAAGAAGTTCAACAAGTCCTTGCAATACTTCTGGCTTTTGACAGTAATTCTCCTTGTCATACTGAAATTGAGGATTTAGAAAATATGCTGCTGCATGAATGCCTTGTCCTAACTGAGTATCCCATCTTCTTTTTACTATACTGGTGAATGGCTTATATAATCTTTTAACATTTTTAAACATAGCTTTGATTGCCTTCCGTGCCCTATACATTCCATCATATAAATAACCAAGTGATGGCTTCTCATCTGAGTCCACAATGCGCAACAACCTGATCAAAGGACCTGCTATCTTTGAAATTGTTAAACAATCATTCCAAAACTTTAAATCTAAGATAATTGCAGCTGCTTCTTTCCCCTTACAGGTTTTGGCTATCTTTGAATCTGTATAAAACTTACTTGTAATTAAAGCTTGTAGATCATGTTTATGCTCACATACACTCTTTAAGGTTATGAAAGTTGTGGCAAACTGTGTGCCTCCTGGACGCACAATCTCCTTCCTACCTTGCCTTTTCCTAAGCCAAGCAAGTACATAAACATGATTATAAGCAAAAATCGTCACCATTGATGCTTTCTTTGCCAAGTCCTCTATGAGAGGCATGCTGCCCAAGTCTTTGAAAATTAAATTTAAACAGTGTGCAGCACAAGGTGACCAATAAATATTATTGAATCTAGCTTTTAAGAGCTCGCCTGCTTTCTTGTAATTAGCAGCATTATCGGTAACAAGCTGAACAATATTTTAATAAGATTTATTATACAATCCTTAATGATATGAAATGGAATGTATTAGAAGTCTGGCTAATATGATATGAAACATTGACAAACAAGAAGTGATGACCTCTTACATGAAATCCAATTGACTTGTGATATGTCATATGAGACTAATACCTAAAACAAAACCAATATTAGTAAGACTAATTTCTATAGGGTTGGCCTACAGAACTGGATACAAGAGAAACACAACAAGTAGTTAGGTGTCTAATCTTGCTTTCATATTGATGTGATATAAAAATTTATTATATATAATATAAGTGATATATATTATAATATGATAAGAATATGAAACATGATATGTCTAATAAGACTGATACAAAGGCATATGATAACTATAAATTATGTGATGTACATCTTTTCTATAGGGTTGGCCTACAGAACTGGATACAAGAGAAACACAATAAGTAGTTAGGTGTCTAATCTTACTTTCATATTGATATGATATAAAAATATATTATATATAATATAAGTGATATATATTATAATATGATAAGAATATGAAACATGATATGTCTAATAAGACATAATAAGACTAATATGGCTAATAAGACTGATATAAAGGCATATGATAGCTATAAATTATGTGATGTACATCTCACATTATATTTAATATGATGATTTCATACATGATACAATACATGATATACATGCATAGAATATATAGAGCAAGCTTACTTAATATGTCAAGTATATTGATACATATGATATAACATATAGAATGAAATATAGTATAATTTACTGATATACATAGATTCATAACAGACCTGTTGCATTGTACTTAACATGAGTATAGGAATGACAGAATTCAGTAACACTTTATATGGCTACTAATAACTGATTATGAAATATATTGCACATTAATTTTTATTACTCATATGAGATGGCACTGTTTACATTGATTAATATATGTTTTTATAGTTATGTGTTCATATTGATATGGATTGAATGATTACATGCATATTGCTTTCTACTAACATACATTAATTGCAATTGTAGGTGATGATAACCTAATGAGCTATTAGCTCATTATGTAGTTTTTACATATTTTTAAATCCAATAAAGTGAGATAGATTAGGATTTTTTAGGTTTTATTTATTTTGTATATTTTTTATTCTCTTGTAACTAGGAGTAGAGTGGTAAGTTGATGTAGTGATGGATCTTCTAGCTATTATAAATTGTATTTAATGAAAAAATATAGAAATATTTTGATTTGTATAATTTATAGATGCTTCCAGTGGACTTATTTATATTAATGGATTATTAAAAGCTATAGTAGACTAATTGATATTTTAAAATAGTCAGTTCTTCCAAATGTAGATAATGGGGTGTCTATTATCCAACCTCCACCAAGTAAATCTTGAATTATTTATTTCTTATGAGATGTTTACCAACCTTTGATTATTTTTTCATGAACATTCTATCAATTTGTCAAAATTCCATGCGAGGTTTCTTCTTTGTTTGAACTTGATGAGTCCTCAAGTGTTGGGCTTAATGAGGATATAAATGATGCTTTCAACTAAGACATAAGATCTTTTTCGAGAAAAAACCAATGAATTATAAGTGGAAAGGCGGTGAAGTTATTGAAAATTGGTGAGAGCTCTACCTTTGGACGTAAGAAATTTGATAGGATTGAAAGTTGGTTGAACAAATTGTAACAATTATAAATATTTTTTGTTAAAATTGAATTATATAACAACCCTTTATTGAGTACACTGAGAGAGTCGATGTTGGCTTGCAAGAAAGAATTGAAGAAGAGGTGATGTGACTTGAGGCAAAAAAATGAAGCACAAGTTGCCAAAATGCTAAGTAAAAGTTTTAAATGACTCAGTTAATACAATATATTGCAAAAAGAATTTGACATCTTATTTTTATTTCATTAGGAAAGAAATGTTGAGTTGAAAAATTAGCAGGGTAACGAATGAAGATAAGCGAACCATATTGAGCACTATATATATATATATATGAAAGACAAATTTCCCATTTTGAATGATAGAAGTAAGGATATCCTCAATAGATAGATTAAACAAACTATAACATTTAGCCACAAAATTTTCTTATTAAATTGACCATTAATCCATAAGTTCATAAAAAGAGACATAACAGAATGACCCCTAATACTAAGGATATTAAGTACTACATAATATTACAAATAGGTATTAGCTCTCTCTAGTTGCAAGAGTTGAAAAAATATTGTATAGATAGAGAGAACTTAAATGCCTCCTTAATATCCAAAGTTGGACATAGGATGATAAGTTGCTCAATATAGGAACCATGAATAGTTTATTTGACATTGTAGAACAAGAGGTGATTGCCAATGACTCCTAGTTATTATAAAGAGAGGGAAAGAAAGAAATCATTTTTTTTCTAGAAATCTTAATAAAGCTATTGACAATATTCTAAAAATGGATGATCTTCTTAATAAAATGTTTGCTTACACATGTATTTGATAGAATAATAAAGAAAGCCTAAATCAACATCTCTCTTTGACATCCAATCCTTAGATAGAACCATATATAAATAGCAATGATTTTGATATTTCAATAAGTGAACCCAAAAATGTTTCCTTCCAAGATTAACATTAAAAATATACATAAGATAACAAGGAAATTGAAAGAACCCTAGAAAATAAGCTGCTTGTGAATCAGTTGAAACATAATACCAAAATTAGAGATTAAAATTCCCGAAGGTTGCATTTTCTCATATTCTTCCCATAAAGGGAGCATTAAAAATTGTTGTAGTTGTTTACATCATAGATTAAAATTATCCTCCTATTTAAAATAGTATTAAATAGATATTTATTGCATAATTTGATTTCCAAAAAGGTTAATAACATATTACAAAAGTCTCATAACAACTTCATACAGTCCAAAACATATCCTCCCCATTAAAGTCCCTTACATATATGTAATGCTTGGGTAGAACAAAAAGTTAAAATATGTTATCATTTTTTATTATAAATTTTTATTCTCTTAGAAAAAAAAGGGACCTTATTTGGAGAGTGATAATTTTTGCTTCTCCATGTTTTATATTTGAGAGGGATAATTTTTGTTAGGTCTTTAATTATAGTGAAAGGTGACACTCAAATAAACAATGATTATGGAGGGTTTTGATTCTATCAGAAGGGAGGAAAAATTAGTTTGGCAATGTTTTCGTCCAAGAGGCATGAGAAGATGTAAGTGTTGAAGTTGGTGGATTGTATTGATATGGAAGATGGCTTTATAGAAGAAACCATAAATTATTGCTTTGAAGTAGTAAGGTGAGGCTATTTTGCATATAAAATTAGTAACTTGGGATCTCCTTAAAGATAGTGCTTTACTCTTAAATGTTCCTCTAATAATAATTTTGAATGTAAAGTATTCATACACATTATATTTTTAAAGAAAATTTTCTTTAATTAAAATATCATATAACTAAAAAAATATATAAAATGAGAAGTGCTCATTGTACTAACTCAAAAGAATATATTTTTAAAATTTTTATAAAAAGGATTTAATGCTACAATCTTTCTAAGACAGAAGGCAGAATCACTAAGCTGTGCATCTAACAACATGTAAATTTACAGGGAAAAATTATGCTTGAAGCTTTGGATTATATTTGGAAAAATTGTGTAAGATAAATGAATGAAATTTAAAAATATTAGTTCCAAAATATAAAATATTTATATAAAAACAATAAGATAACTGTCTTGCACCACAAAATCAATTTCAAATTTGTTATTTGTTGCATAGCAAACTATGTTTTCTTGTCATTAGGATCAAGTAATTTATATTTTGTTCATTGATGCCATACCTGTAATTCGGAAAAAGAAAAAAAAACATGTGATCATCACATAATTCAAATTAAAAATCAAAATTAAAAATATTACTAACAAAATTAAATAAATCTCTTGTATCATAATCAAAGCTCACTAGTCAAACACATGCTATGATATTGTTTAGAAATTTTGTTTACTAAGCTAAAAGAATGGTTCACATAATGTAGTAGTGCAAAGTAGTAATATATCTTAATATAGTGAAAAAGGTTGAAACCTTTCCCCACTAGAAAAGTTAGATCAACTTCATGATTCAACTCATCATCATTCCACTCTCTCAGGTCTCTCCTTGTCTTGTTTCAGCTCTTTTCCTTTCAACTTTTTCAATCTCAAATCTCTCACAAAGCCAATCCCTGATAAAGACCGACAGAGCACAATTAAACAAACAGGTAGGCGTCTATTCCCATGCCCGGCGGCCCACTCTAATCTAGTATTCTTCAGTATCCTATCGCAATACTAGCGTACTCTCCTTGGCCCATTTGATGCCTATCCATGGCCGACCAAATGTTAAACAGAGAGAGAGAGAGAGAGCGTGAAAGCTATTGACATCTCATGACTTGGGAAGAAGCTAGGCTTCGTCGCAGAAACCAATCTACTGCCTTTAGTTCTTCAGGTAGGCTTGCTTGTTTTCTCATGTTCTTCATTTGGATTCACACACAGAAGTTGGTAAGGATATACAGAGAGAGAGAGAGAGAGATTCAAAGCTGAAGTTGAATCAAGTTCCTTTCTTTCTCCCGTTCTCTCACATTAATGCGTCCTTCTTCTATCTCCAGCAATGTCTGGCGATCCAAACCATAACCTAAATCCCCAGCCGCCGCCGCCCAAGAAGAAGAGAAACCTCCCCGGAAATCCAGGTTTGTTTTGCTACTGAAAATGATTTGTTTCCTCTACATCTTCCAAAACTCGAACTTTTTTTTTCCACAGATCCTGACGCGGAGGTAATCGCTCTATCACCAGCAACGCTAATGGCGCCAAACCGCTTCGTCTGCGAGATCTGCAACAGAGGGTTCCAACGTGAGCAGAACCTTCAGCTCCACCGGCGCGGGCATAACTTACCTTGGAAGCTCCGGCAGCACCCACTGGGCGGACCGCCGGCCCGAAAACGAGTGTACGTCTGTCCCGAGCCCAGCTGCGTCAACCATGACCCGGCACGCGCCCTCGGCGACCTCACCGGCATTAAGAAACACTTCAGCAGAAAGCACGGGGAGAAGAAGTGGAAGTGCGAGCGATGCGGGAAGCGTTACGCCGTCCAGTCCGATCACAAGGCCCATACCAAGACCTGTGGGTCCCGCGAGTACCGCTGCGATTGCGGCACACTTTTCTCTCGCAAGGATAGCTTCGTCACCCACCGCGCTTTCTGCGACGCACTTACTCAAGAAACAGCCGCCGTTGTCGGCGGCGGCGGCGGCACCGAATGTTTGAGCTATGCATCGGATGAGACGCCGAAAGAGGAGGTCTCTCTGCGTCGACATAACCGGTCGGAGATGGCGCCGGCTACGGCGGCGGCTTATATGTCGGCGACAGCATTGCTACAGAAGGCGGCAGAGATGGGGGCGACGGCGAGCGGGGGGGCGTCCTCGGTGTTTTTCACGGGGCTTCTGCGGTCGACGAAGGGGAGTTGGAGCGGCGAGCTGGGGAAGGGGAAGGGGAAGACGAGGGATTTTTTGGGACTGGGTGGAGAGGGTGGTGGTCGCCGGAGTATGGAGGAGATGGCGAGGTTTACTTCCTTGGGTTCGGGAATGGAGTTTATGGGCGCTAGTTCGTCCTACAATGCTGCAGGTTATAATTAATTAATTGATTAATCAAGCTTTATTCCAAAGTTTGTTTTTTTTATGCGACTGTGGAGTGATCTTTTCCGATTTCTCCATTTGCGTTATCTGATCGGAGGAGAAGGTCGCTGTGTTGTTTGATTGTCGACATGGAGAGGAGATGAAAGCAGGACTTTATTCATTCTAAATTAAACCTCTCATCTGAGTTAAAATAGGGGGAGAAGCTCTTTAGGATTCATTTGATGGTGGCTGCAAGCCTGCAACATAAACGTAGAGTTTATAAGGAAGAAGTATATATTTTTTGTTTGAAGTTATTATGAGTGGCAGAAAAACTATCTGAAATGAACCCTTAAAGAGCAACAGAGATAGGAGTTGAAGATCTGTGTGTAAATGCTGTTCGTTTAAAGAATCTAGCGATTTTTAATTTTTATAGAGATGTTGAAAAAACCATCTGAAATGAACTACTGAATTCAGGCAGATTTTATCCTATTCGGCTGCAAATTATTTGAAAGTTCCATTTCAACTGAATAGATTCAGCTGTTGTATCCAAGGCAGTGAGTGCTTCAAGGTTTTGAAACTACTTTTTCAGATAAATCTAAATTTTTTACTTGACCTGAAAAGAAGTCTCATTCATCAAAATAAATGCCACTTACAAAAGACAAGATGCATCTATTTGAATATTTTGTAAGGATCTTCATACCAGTGGAAAATGAAAGGACTTGACATTTATCTAATTATAGTGGAAGAATTTGAACAGCTACTTAATGATGCGACTAGCCGTTGTAGCTGTTGCTTAATAGAGGGACGGAGGTATATATCTAATTTGACTTCAACTAAACAAAACACTAATATACATAACTATTTCTATCAACAACATAAAAATATATTTAAAAGAATGAAAATAGATCCAATAATATTAGAAAAAATATTACAAGATCAACTGTCAAATTATTTTATAAGATTCTAAACCGACATTCATAAAGTAGAAAAAATATAAATATTTTCCTCCATGTCCTCGCTTTCTTCAGCTACTTCATCCTATTGCTGACATTGTTGCAGCTCCATGAAACTGTGTAACTCAGCTCTTATTTGTGGTTGCATCTCATCCTTCATTTATCACATATGTCCATTCATTTCAACTGTTTGTGCAACAAAATTTCAACTACAACTACTCTTCAATATTATTGTCTGTGAAGTCTGTTTTATAGGAGGATTGAGCTTCATATGCATAGGCTTGTTAGCCTAAGCCATAGACCCTCCCCTTCCACATTCCTCCTAGTTCTTGGGACCATAAATTATAATTCGACTATTGTGTTGATGTAGTAGATGATCCCTATGTAACACCTCTAGGTTCAATGAACTGTTCAATCCGATCTGATCCTAAAAGTTTGGTAATTTATTATTATTTTTTTGTGTTTGAACTCTTTTGCATGAGTCTAAAATGATTTGTATGCTTGCAAAAAAAGTTTGCATGTATTTTAGAGGTCTGAATGCATGTTTTTGAAATTTAAAAATTTCCTCCTAGAGCACTTCACCGCTGTGTTTCAGACACCCCGATGCTAGGCCAATTTCTACTGATAAATATATTTTTCTACTAGCCATTTCATTCAATCATTTTGGGTAGCTGACCAAAGAGGGATTTTGAGAGGGAGAGGGAGATTTCAGTAGCTTCGGGTCATTTTTACTTGTCGGTCTAGTTCTGAAAGTTGTCCGGATTGAGGTAGGCACACTATACCATTTCGGTAGCTTCGGGTCGTATGTTTCCTTAGCAAATTTATCCTTATTTATCAATAACAAAAAGTGATTGTCAAAACGTCGTCTTTCTTTGACGAATTTCGACGTTTTCTCCGTTAGTATTTCCAGTGAAAACGTACGTCGGAAAAATTGGCGGATAATCCGCCACCACAATCTGACAGACTATTAACGACGAATATTACCGGCGAAAAAAAGCCGGTATTTCCAGCGTAAATATATGCCAGAAATACCACTTAATTTTGTTGTTTTCTGTTGCCGGTAGAGTTTTCGGTAGATATTCCGCCGGAAACATATAGCATAAAAAAATTTAAATGCCTTCTAGTATATAAAATTGATTTCTATACAAATATACATACAAAAATATCCAACAATATATACATTCAAACATCCACCACTAATTAAAAATATCACCAAATATTAAACATAAACATATAAACAATAATAAAAGTAAGAATAATATTATCAACAGATATCCAATAATAAACAAGTGCATATGTACAACAAAAACAAATAAATATATATGCCCAAAAACACATAATTACAGATGTTCAGAATAAAATAAATAATATATACTCTGAATAAGTCTCCTCCTCCTTTCCTGAAGTTGGACTCTTCCCACTGAACTGCTCCCTCATCTTTAGCATTTGCTATAACAATTGAGCATGATGCATCTGCATCTCTTACTGCATCTGCACCTGCTACTTGTGCATATACATCTGCTAGTCAGCTTGTGTTTTCCTAACATGCTCTAGCTCGGCTGTAAGGGCAGCTACCTGTTGGCTATAGAAAGCCTCATGTGTATTTATTAAGAAGCTGGAGCCACCATATGTCTGCCCCTCATATGCATAGGATTGCGAGCCTAAACCATATATTCTATCGTATTGCATTCCTCTTACCGCTTGCGATCAAGTGCGGTAGTCAGAATATTCTCCTGATCCACCAGAAGAACCTTCACTTGCTACAGCCTGGCTCTCTCGAAGTCGTGTATACTTCTTTAAAATTTAATAAAAATTTAAGTAATTTAGACTTGACATCAAAATATTAAACTTATATACTTATATAGGCTCTCCTAGCTCGCTCATCTACCCATTACTGGTCATCTTGACGCTTGTGGGTATGACTATAAAATTCAACAAGGGTCGATTCTCTACCTAATACCTATTTCTATAACATACATATATTATTATTCATATTAAAGTAAGTTATTAAAATCTTATAAAATTCCTTATCAAACATCGTATGTGCTCATTATGTAGAATTGAGCCCCCAGTATGAAGGGAACTATCATGCCCCAAGATTAGAAGATCTATTATATCTATTTTGGTCTCTTCTCCTGTTATACTTTATGCTACCCCAAGCACTATTCAACTCATCCTATGCACTCTCACCAATCCAAAGTGGTCACTTGCCCGACTTTCTAAATCTGTAAACATGTCTCACATGCGAGTCGACCCACGCTTCTCAAAATTCTTTTTAATTTTATCATTGTGCTAGGGCAACTAATAAAAATCTTTCTATATTTAAAAACATACAATATATAATATGTATTTTTGTTTGAATAAGTAAAAGAAATCGTACAAAATATATTAGTATAATTATTAACATCAAACTCTCTAAACCACAAGTCCCGCACTTCTTTTGGGACTTTCTTTCAAGAGACGTAAGGAGCATCATACCTACTTCGTATTATGTCCCGTATTTTATGTATCGATTATTTTGGCGAATGAAACCTACAAGAAATATGTTAGGTGTCAAAAAAATTTATTCAATTTTATTTACATGTTTAAAATATAATGAGTACATATATATCACCATCAAGTTCAATCAATATGCGACCATCTATCGCTAGCTCTTCTACAAATAGGTCGAAGGTCCAGCTATAGCGGGTAGCGGGTTAAGGAGGTGGTGGGGGATAGTATTATGGGACATACAATGGGTATAAATAAGCAGGAGGACCACCATAAGAAGGTGGGGGTGGGTAGTAAGGATAGAAGGGAGTACTCTACATGGCCTATAGCAAAGGAAAGTGGGGGTCTGGTGAGTATAACTATGGGCTACTAGCTACAGGAGTGGGTAAAGGCGGGGTAGGTTGACTCTGACTGGAAGGCTGAGATGTAGAGGTCCCCTTAGTACGTACAGACCTGCTGGCTGCACCACTAGTCGTCTTCTTGCTTTACCTATTAAATTTTTTTTTTTTATCAATCATCTGTTAGACTCATCACCTGAAGCCATCTGCCTAAAAATTTAAGAAATATTAGTAACATAAATTATTTAAAAAAAGTTAATATAAAATAACTCAGCAATTAAATAAATGAAGTTAAGCAATAATAAAATAAATAAACTAAGTATTTTCATGTTATTTAAATAAATAATGAAGTTACTGTAAATTTATTGATTCATAATTGATTGTCAAAAATTATTTATCTTATATCGATTCACTTTCACATGATGAAAATTCCTCGTCATGACTTTCTTTTATATTTAATCTACTTCCTCTAACTGCAACGCGCTCTTAGTAGTTGTAATTTGTTCGTTCACATTGTTAGCAAGATCTTTTAAATTTGATATAAATTCTTCTTGATGTGTTGATGGTATTGATGTGGTTCTTTCAATAACTCCCCTGGATTTTGTCTTCATAACTACGAGCCAATCTTGTTTGTCTCATAATCTAGTTGGATAGTTAGCAAAATAGACTTGGCTTGCTTGGCTAGCAATGATTAATAGGTCAAACTTGGAATATCTCCTACTCCGTTTAACTTCTGTTATAGCATAAAGCGGATGTATACTTGTACCTCTATTCTATACTAGATCGATCGACCAACAATTGAATAGATACACATTATTCCCATGAACAGGATATTCTAACTGTAATATTTCTTGTAATACCATGTAGTAATCAGAACCATCGCATTTATGGATATTCCCTCTCACACATACACCAGAATTTTTTGTTTTCCTACCTTCACACCAAAATTTTGTTTGAAATTTGTACCCATTAACCAAACAAATTGGATAACATTTCACAAGTCTATTTAGTCCCCAAGCAAGATCAATTAGCCCATAATATAGCAGTCACTACATTGAGTGTGCACCTAGTTAGTAGGCAAAATAACAAATTAGCATGTTTATTAACTAATTAAAGGCATATTAATTGTAATGAATAGTCGAAACATGTACCATATTTTTAAACAAATTAGAGAATTTTTTTTTCACTATCTTTTGGACTTCTACGGGTTCTGTTGTATTCAAACCATCAATGAAACTCTTGTAAATATTAAGCTTTATACTGAATTTATGAGTAACAAATTTATGTTGTCTTTGGATTTATCTTTAATATACATGACTGTATTGAATGTATTATTAGAAATATTTTTTTCTATATGCATCACGTCCAAGTTATGTCTGATTAGGTTTATTCTCTAATATGGTAATGACCAAAAAAATACTTTTTTTAGTCCAATTATGGTTGACACCATATCTTGGCAATTTGTAATCAGCTGATATTAGAGAATTCACTATTGTGGGCGACATTACCATTTTTTTAACAAAAGCATCCTTGTTTCGTCTGAAAGAATGATCTGTAGGTAAGAATATGCAATGGAAGTCAAACCAAGTATTCTTACTTCCATGCTTTAAAGTGAATAACTTTATATATTCTATATAATATGGACAAGCTAACTTGCCGGAAGGGTTCCAACTTTATAGAATACCATACACAGGAAAGTCACCAATTGTCCAAAGTAATGCTGCCCTTATAATGAAGTTTTGCTTGGTGGAGATATCATATATACTTACTCTCTCTTCCAATAATAAATTTAAATAATCAATTAACGGTTATAAGAATATATCGATCTTTGCTTTTTGGATTATGTAGCCCTGGAATGATAATCATTAGAAACATATAAGGAGTTGTCATACACAACTTTGGGAAAAGATTGTATGGGGTGAGTATCATGGGCCAGCTTGAGTAAAGTGAAGAAGACTGGCTAAATGGAGTAAACTATCTACACATAAACATAATCTTACATTTCTTGATTCTATAGTGAAGGTGGGATGTGTACGATCAAAGTGTTTGCGGGCATCTGCTTTTAATAGATGTGTGATAAAACCTTCTTATGAGATGTGTTCACTATGCCATCTCATATGTACAGCAGATCTCATGGATGCATATAATCATTGTAGTTTAGGAATTATGGGTAAGTAAAATATCATATTGACTGGTACTTCCTTCAGCTTTCCTTTCATGACAGATTTTGGTTTAAATCTTGGTACATTATAATAACGGCATGCAATCTCTGATTGATTGTCTTTATAGAATAACATGGATCCATTGACACGATAATCTATCTTTGTGTATGTCAAACCAAGCTTGGAAATCAATTTTTTAGTCTGATATAAATCTTTAGGAGTTATGTTATCTGCCGAGTTGGTTTTCATAAGCAAACCAATAAATTGATTAAAATATTTTCAGGGATATTATATTTTGTTTTGATGCTTAAGATCTTAATAGTAATAAATAACTCTGAGTGAGTGGTGCAACTCTTCCATATTAGTTGTTGGGAAGCACGCAACAATTCATAAAAATTTTTTACTTCCTTATTAGGTAGCTCTTATGTATGTTGTTTAAATTGTGCTCTAGTTGCATCATGAACTAAGTCTCAAAATCAGGTCGGATATTTTCTTCCTCAGCTATATTAGAACTTTTCGACGAGCCGCATCGAGAATCAAAATTTGGCTCACACTCATCATGAGAAGTCCAATACCAATATTTTAGCATGAAACCTCTACGATATAGATCGACAGTTATGTCATCTGGGCTTAGGTGCACTTAGTTTTTAAGTTTGGAACATGGGCAATGAAACTTTTCATATGAGATGAAGATGGGCAGTTGAGAAGCTATTTGAATGAAAAAATCCACCCCTTTAACGAACTCATCCGATAATGTCTTTCACCCTTTCGCTAATCAGTTATACATCCAACTTTTTTGAGTTCTAATATCCATAATATATAATCTACATATAATATGGATATATTAGATATTATTGTAACATTTATTTAAGGAAAATAGATGAATTTTTAAATTCATATAAGTCTCCTGTAATTGAAAAATCTGACAGCCTCCGTTTAGGGAAAATATAAGGAGTCTTAACCTGCTCGAAAGTTTATCATTTTATGTGACAAAACCATTCAAGGCGGCTCTCTTTAATATTATGCTTAGTTTGAGGGGGGCTATTCTATCACACAACAACACCCAATACATTCCTCTACTTCCACCATCCAACTTGAATTCTTCTAATAATATCTCCATCTATTTCACCATAAATAGATAGAATATATTAAAAATGTAGGCTTTTATTAATGACTTCATCGCCCAAAGTCACAATCCCTCAACTAGTTCTATTACTATTAAAATTACAATCCATATAGACTTTAAGGGTAACCTAAATAATTTAAGTTTACGTTCAACTCTCTATCTACTATTATCAACAAGAAGACTATCTTCAGTAAAAAGCATACACCAAGGTACATTCTCTTGCAAATGTCTAACGAGAATATCCATAATTGAAGCAAAAAGCATACAATATGGTATATTCTCTTGCAAATGTCTAGCAACAATATCCATAACTAAAGCAAGAAAACATACAACAAAGTACATTCTCTTGCAAATGCCTAGCGAGAATATCCATAACTAAAACAAAAAATATACACCAAGATACATTCTCTTGCAAATGTCTAATAAAAATATTCATAACTAAAACAAAAAAGCATGCATAAACCAAGATACATTCTCTTGCAAATGTCTAGTGAGAACATCCATAAATAAACAAAAAATTCCACATGATACTTTTAATTACAAATGTCTAGTGAGACATCAAAAAAAAAAAAAAAAAGGGAAAAAACACAAAACAATGAACTTTTAAAAAAAAAAAAAAGGGAAAAACATACATACATTCTCTTGCAAATGTCTAGTGAGAACAACCATAACAAAAGAAAAAAAAACATGAAGATACTTTCTCTTACTAAGGTGGAGATGTTCGGTAACGAATGGAACGACAAGTGGACTGAAGTCGGCAAGTTTATGCAAACGATGATGGTGAATGGTGCAAAGTTTGGCGAAAAACATCAGTAGCATTTGGGGAAGCTCTCGGATGCGAGTGGAGCTAACATAAACAAAGAGGAAGAAATGAGAGCAAAGATGGCTGAGAGGTCATAATAGGGCACCTTATGTCAAAATTACTGGAAAAATTTCTATCAGTAATATTACCGACGGATAATACGCTAATAATAATTCATTAAGTTTAAATATGCTGGCATAATGTACGCTGGAGAATCCATCGGTAAACACCTGCAGAAATTGTGCTAGTATATTTTAATAGCGATGAACAAATCGACAAAAAAATGCGATGGTAAATTTACAACAAAAATTGAGCAGAAAAATTTGTCGTTACTTCATTAACGCACTTTCTGCCAGTTCTTTCACCGCTTTTTTTATGTATATTTATATGTTGGAAAGTTCATCGGTAATCACATATTTTTCTGTTGTGATAGTTTTGGGATATGTTTGGACATTTATTTTATTTATTTTCATATGCATGTATGTCGGGTTGTCTATTATTTATGATTGTGGATTTTCCAGACATAGATATGATAGATGAATAAATTACTAGTCAGACAACTCCTATACATAGTATTCCACCAATAGTTACTTCTGATATGGTTTTCTAATTTTCTAGTCTGATAGCCTAGATTATGGGCAAGGCATAGAGCAAAGTTATTATGGCTTAACTTGATTATGTAGACAATTATATGTAGATATTTCTAAGATTGAATCTTTTGAGATTTGAGGGTGTTGTTGAGCCCAAAGCAGTATATGATTGGTTCAAGAGACTAGAAATATATTTAATGGTATGCATTGTACTCTTGAGAGGAATGTATTGTTAGTAGTTTTTTATTAGATCGTAAAGCAGAGCGTTGGTGGATGGGTCAGTAGGAGTAGAAATTTTAGGGTAGATTGAACTCTTTGATTAGCTTCCAAGAAATTTTTAATATATTTTGGGATTGCTTTGTAGAACAATCTACATGACAATATATGTATGAGACTTTTTTTAGGTTGGTTCTTGGGAGCAGGACCATGATGAAGTATGAGACAAAGTTTATTACATTAGTCAGGTATGCTCCATAATTAGATTTCACTCAAGAGAGAAAGTGTTATAGATTTTTTAGGGGACTGCAAGATAGTTTGAGGCAGACACTAGTTCCATTCTATATCTCTATTTTTTTTAAACTTATAGAGAATATCCATCTGATTGAGAATGATCTTATAGTTACTCAAAAAAAGTTGACTACTAGTAGAAATTATTTTGTTTGTGATACTTCTAGTAGTGATTTTCTAAAAAAAGTAGATTTGGACTTTGAGATTTCAAGAGAGGTTGACAATCTATACCTATATTAGTCTCCAGCACTGGCCATATGGCTAGTTCTTACTCTATCAGTAGAGTGTCAGTATATTATAGTTTCGGCAGATGACACTTTGGTTAGTGTTATAGGATGACATGATAGTATTTTTGATGAGGATAGTTGGGACACATATTGGCTGAGTGTTTACTTGCAGGATTTGATCGATGATATATGCCTTAATCTTAGAATTTTGTTAGATCCACAAGGAGACCAAGGAAAATTTTGCTCTGTACATTTTTTGAGGGATCATCTGTTAGAGCCAGTGGATTTGATTCTATGGTAGGCTCGACAACAAGTAAACCATTTACAAGTTATAGAGAGTTTTGTAATTCTGTTGCTTAAACTTTGATTTAGCCATATGTGTATAGTAGTCTTGGGATGCCCTAGATGTTGTGATAGGTATGACTTATTTTTTTGATCAATCATGTTATATTTTATTTGATTATGGAGCCAATTATTCATTTATTTTGAGCGTTATTTTGATTCATTACACTTAGCTTTAATTTTATTATCTTTTTTCTTATTTGTTACTTTATTGATTGTAGATGATATGATAACTAGTAGAGTTTATTTTTATGATATTGAGATGTCTAATACAAAGTGGAGGTGTAGTTTGATTTTACTACCTATTTCTATTGTGAAGGTGAAAAAGGCTGATGTGATGAAGATTGATTTCAGTATCATATATGAACCTTATGAATTTTTAGTCATGCCTTTTTGAGTGACTAATGCTCAAACTATTTTTATGGATATAATGAATAGTATTTTCAGAGAGTATTTGGATAAGTTTATGATTATCTTTATATATGACATTTTAGTTTGTTATACTGCTAAGGAGGATCATTTTATGTATCTGATGATAGTTCTAGAGATTCTTAGAAAGCATCAATTATATGCTAAATATTACAAATGTGAGTTCTAGCTAAAAGTGTCTCATTTTTTGGGTTATGCAGTTAGTATTACTAGTATTTCTATAGATTCTTAGAAGTTTTAGACTGTTTCAAATTGGCCAAGGCCTACTACTGTATTTGAGGTACATAGCTTCTGAGGCCTAGACAATTATTACATAAGTGAAGGAGTTTTTTAAGATTTTTGCACCTTTGACAGAACTGATTTTGAAGTTAGTAGCTTTTATTTGGACATCTAATTGTGAGGCTAACTTTATGAGATTGAAGGATTGTTTAACTTCTGCTCTACTTCAGACACTTCAATCTAGAATATAAGGATATCAGGTATTTAGTAATGCTTTACTAAAAGAATTGGGATACATTCTAATGCAACATAAAAATCTTATAGATTATGCCTCTACACAATTCAATCCATATGAAAGGAACAATCTGACTCATAATCTTGAACTTACCGCTATGGTATTTGCTCTAAAGATCTACAATAATATATGTACGATGTCATGTTTGAGATCTTTATTGATCATTAGAGTTTAAAGTGTGTCTTTACTCTAAAAGTTCTAAATTTTAGGCAAAGAAGATGGCTTGAATTGATAAGGATTACGATTTGAGTATTCAATATCAGCCTGACATAGCTAATATGGTAGCAAATGCTCTAACCAGGAAGTCTTTTGGATTATTATGTAACTCCCTAGAATCTAATTTGGAAGAATTATTATTTTTATCTTTTAATGAACAACCACTAGAGCTATATATTCCTTTTTTATTGTTAAAAATATAAGTGGAAGTACCACTATTGATTAAAACATCAATATATATTTATATACATTAAATCAAAAATCACATACACCACTAAAGAATAATATAATTATATAATGTCTATCCAATTCTTGAGTATAAAACAATAACGAAACAACAAAAATTAAACCTAAGAAATCCTAATTAATCTATCCCTCTTGATACCATGCCACGATCTAAAATCAGTTAAACCACATATAGTGAGCTCAATAGCTTAATAAGTCAGTAAATCTTACAACTAAATTTGAAACACGGGAAAAAAGCAATACACAGGTCATTAGTTAATTCATACTAGTGACATTCATATGATTATGTATCAGGGTAGAAATAATAAACACACGTGTAATAGCAATAAAATCTATAGATAGTAAAAAAGTATGATACTAAAGCCATAAAGTAGTATAGTATAGAAACCAGTACAGGCATCACTATTACATTTTGTAGAATCATATATAGGGACCATAAATTCAAAAATTTTTATATGAATTTCATTAAAAAAATGTATTTTGATTACAACATCACTATTAGAGCAGGACAAAAGAGTGGAATCTAACTTTCCTAATTGGTTCAAAGAAATGGTATGTATTTTGACAAGTCACTTCAATCTTATATATCATAATCAATTAACTTAGTGAAAATAATAGTAACATAGATACACTTCTTACACCAATCAAGTCTATAATGAAGCTATAGATTTGAAAGAGCAAGGACTAATGAATATAGCTTAAGGACCTATGAGAGCAATAAATGTTGGCCAATTTTTATTATCAAAAGTTACATATTTTAAACCAAAGTTTGGTGTGAAGGCCAAAAAATAAATCACTGTTGTGTATGTGTGAAAGGAAACAATTATACGGGTGTTGACTATGAGTATTATAGGATTTTATAAGAAGTACTATAGTTGGAATATCCTAATGAAGGGAATAACTTGTACTTTTTTATTGTGATTGGTTTGATCCAGTGCAAAATAGAGGAATTATTTGATCCAGCACAAAATAGAGGAATTAGGGTGCATTTACTTTATTGTATAATAGAAGTAAAGTAAGGTAGAATATATATAAAATATGACCTATTTGTCATTGCTTGTCAGGCTACTTATGTCTTCTTTGCTAATTATCTAGATATATTATGGGGTAAGCAAGATTGGCTTATAGTTATTAATACAAAATATAGGGGGTCATTGAGAATACTGTATCAATACCAAAAGTACATGAAGACAAGTGTATGCCAAACTTTATATTGCCTACTAATGATGTAAATGATCAAATTGTAATTAATGTGACCAAGTTGTAGTAAGAGGAGGTAGACTTAGATAATAAGGAAAACATTAAAGATGTTAGTAGTGAGGATGTGGTATCTTCAAATGAAAGTGAATCACCTAGTGATTAACAGTTAGGAGATAAATGTGAATCACCTAGTATTTTATTACATGTTAGTTTACATACAATAGTTTATTTTTTTATTGTAGCATAGTAGTAGTAGTAGTAAACATTTTTTTTCTTACAACATAACAGTAGTTACTACTTATTTTATGTATTTAATTTACCTATTTCTTGCATTTTTATAAATATAAAAATTATAGCTAGTTATTTATTTTATTTTATCAGATGGCTTCTTGAGGTGATCAACCCTCATGGAGGTCGATCATAAACAATTTCAAGGGAAAGAAGAATACTGGTGGATGATCTGATAGGGGTGGAGATACCAAGGGAGCCTTCTCTTCACAGTCTGCCATTCATACATAGCCTAGCCCCAATTTACCTACACTTCCTGCATGGAGTACTTAATTTTACTCCTCAGTCCCTCATTTTTCATCACTAGACCCTATTCAAATAGCTCCCTTTTACCCGTACTGCCCCCCACCATCTTCATAGGGAGTCCCTATTATTTCTCCATATACACCATTTGCTTCGCCATTATACTACCCACCACCCCTCAGCTCTCTATAGCTGGACCTTCCACCCTGATTGCAATTGGACCTTCCATAGAGATATTTGTAGCATCAACCATGTATAGTTATATGCTGATTTAGCCCGAGGGTGACACGTACATAAATGTGTATGTTTTATATTACATATATATTTGAGAAATAATATTTTTTTATCTAAATATTTTGTGCAGATTTTACCCATCAAAGTAGCCCACTCACAAGATGCGAGATATCATATGGAGTAGGTTTGATGCTCCATATGCCTCTTGGAAGAAAATCCAACAAGAAGTGTGAGACATGTGGTTTAGAGAGTTTAAGGTTAATAAGTTGTAATATTATTAACATTTGTCCATATTTTATTAAGCTAATATAGACTAAATTTTATTCTAATTTGTTATGTATAATGAGTTTTCTATTGATTTCCTTAGAATGGTACTCGTATTAGAACAAATTTTGAGAAATGCAGAGTAACTTGCTTGCAAGAAATGTTCACACGCATCAGGAGGATAGGTGGGCGACCACTTTGGATTAGAGAGGGTATATGGGCCAACCTCAATAGTGCTTGGGGCAGCCCATATTATATAGCAAGGAGGGAGCATAATATATAGAATCGAGCTTCTGATGTCTGAGGCCTGGGTAGCTTCGTCCATACTGATGGTTCAGTTCCACACTCTGATCACATATGATGATTGGTAAGAATTTTAACAGATTTTAATAATTTCTTTGTTTATGCATGCTAATCTAGAAATATTACAAAAAGAAGATACTTGGTAGAGAAACCATGTAGTTGAAATTCATAGTCATACTCATAAGCACCAGGATGACCAATAGTTGGCGAATGAGCGAGTGAGGAGGTCATATGTAAGTATATATGGTTACAATACTTAAATAAATATTATAAGTGACGATTATATGATGATTAATCTTATGTTATATTTTATAAGATGAGTATACATGGATTCAAGAGAGCTAGGTTGCAGCTGGAGAGGGATCTTCTGAAGGTTCAACAAATATTTTTGAATATCGCACTTGGTCCTAGGCGATAGGCAAAATGTAGAAGGGAAGCATTTATGGATTAGACTCATTGGCCTACAAGTACGAGGGACAACCCTCTTCTGCCCCCAACTACCCTGCAAACAGTCACGAGAGTTTGTATAGCTAACAGATGGATAATTTAACATCAGAGCTAGAAAGTGTTTGAAAATCACAGGCAAACATTAACGTTAAGAGATATATGATGCACTTCGAAGAACGAGTGAGCATATTGGCAAAAATCAACCTGCGTTTGTATTGGCCGAGCATGAGCGTGAGGATATATATTCCACTTAGATTGTCTGTGTTGGGTTTTTATGCATTTTATTTTATTTTAAGTAGAAGAACATTTGATACTTTAGCAATGTTTTTGTAATTATAGAATTCTAGGGAATGTAATTGTCTATTTGAGCTGTTGGAATGTGATTGTACAAAAGTGTGTTTCTTATGTTTAGTATAACATTATTGGTTGGAATATTAAATTATTAACTGCTGCTTTTGATTTGCTTCGATTATTACTGCTTAAAAGTTCAATAACTGATTGCATGAGCAATTTTTTATTTATGTTTTAGATTTTCGGCGGATTAGTAGCTGAAATTTTTCCGCAAACATCAAAATGATGAGTGAGTATCGTGTTTAATCTGTCACAAAGCACTGCAGATTTGCGGTGGAATTTCCACCACAATTTACGATGGTATTTTCGTGCAACTTGTTACAGATTTTCCTCTGCAAATCTGTCATAATTTACGAAGACATTTGCAATGACTTTTAAAAAATGAAGGTGTCATTTTTTTCAATTTAATCCCTTCGCAAATCGATCGTAAATCCGATGCAAAATATTTACGACAGATTTCTTTGGTCGTAAATACTTTTGCGACGTGACTTTTACCATTGGAATTGAATCCGCCAAAAATCTGCCATAAACCGCAATTTGTGATAGATTTTTCCACCTCAAAGAAGCTGACTTTTTTGTGGTGATTAAAGAATATAGGACTTAGGATTTATGGTTTGATGCACAAATAGTTGAGCGATATCGCACCATCTTTAATCTCTGCCATTGAATGTAGAAAATTTATTTAAAATGTATTGAAATCTTTTGTTGGGAGACTAAGACTAGCTTGTTGGGAATCAATCTCATTTAGAGGACCCATTTGTTCTTACTCTAAGGTTAATACCACTAGTTATTTTGTGTTACTTAACAAATCATGAAATATCAGATTATAAATAAAATATATCAACTAATTAAGGTTGAGGTAAGTCGATTTTATCTATGAACTTAGTTTTGACCACTAATGGCAAAGCCAATTTGGGCATTTTTGGCATAATTAGTAACACGCCTGTGAGACATATTCACATGCATCAGGAGGATAGGTGAGCAACCGCTTTGGATTGGAGAGGGTGTATGGGCTACCTCAGTAGTGCTTGGGGTAGCCCAGATTATATAGTGAGGAGGGAGCAAAATAGATATAATCAAGCTTCTAATATCTAAGCCATGGGTAGCTCCCTCCATACTAGGGGCTCAATTCCACACACTGATCACAAATGATGATTGGTAATAATTTTAATTTTTTTTTAATAATTTATTTGGTTATGCATGCTGATCTAAGTACATTATAGAAGTAGATACTTGGTAGAGAATCCACAGTAGTTGAGTTGCACAGTCACACTCATAAGCACCAGGAGGACCAACAATGGATGAATGAGCAAGCGAGGAGGGAATATGTAAGTATGTAAGGTTACATTACTTAAAAGAAATATTATCAGTGATGATTATATGATAATTAATCTTATGTTATATTTTATAAGATATGTATACATAGTTTTGAGAGAGATAGGATGCAGCTGGAGAGGGATTCTCTGAGGTTTCTGTAGATATTTTTGACTATCGCACATGGTTGCAGGCAATAGGTAGAATGTAAATGGGACGAGTTTATAGATTAGGCTCATAGGCCTACACGTACGAGGGACAACCCTCTTCTACCTCCAACTACACTGCAAATAGTTAGTATATTTTGTATAGCTAACACATGGATTTTAACAAGCATGCATCCATGAACAATCATATATAGGATGATCTTTGAAGATTGAGAGAGCTTATTGGAAAAAATCAGCTTGTGCCTGCATCGACCGAGCAGGAGAGTGATGATACATATTTTAGTTAGATTTTTTGTGAAGGATTTTTTATGCATTTTTTTAATGTATAAGAACATTTGATACTTTAACAATGTTGTACTAAATGTAGAATTCTAGAGAATGTGATTGTCTATTTGAGTTGTTTGGATTGTACAAAAGTGTGTTTCTTATGTTTATTTTAACATTGTTTGTTGGAATAATAAAACTATTAACTTGTTTTAAATTCCTTGGATTATTATTATTATTTAAAAGTTCAATAAGTGATTGTAGGAGCTATTTGTTTATTTATGATTTCGGTTTACTGTGGATTTATGGCTGAAACTTTTTTGCAAACATCGAAATAAAGAATGAGTATCGTGTTTTGGTGATAGTATAATCTGTCGTAAAGTGCTGTGGATTTGCGGCGGAATATCCGCCACAATTTTTTGATGGTATTTACACACAACTTGCGGCAAATTGTCTGCAGCAAATTCACTGCTAATGGATCGTAATTTGCGAAGATATTTGCAATGTTTTTGAAAAAAACTAAGGAGTCATTTTCTTCAATTTAATTTCGTATTAAATCGGTCATAAATCTGTCGCAAAATATTTAGGACGGATTTCTTCCGCCGTCTTTTGCAACGTAACTTTTACCGTCAAAATTGCATCCACAACAAACCACAATTTGTGATGAATTTGGCTTGTTTTGTGATAGATTTTTCCGCCGCAAAAAGCTAACTTTTTTTGTAGTGATTAGAGAACATAAGACTTAGGATTTATGGTTAGGATTTATGGTTTGATGCACAAATAGTTAAGCGTTATCACGCCATCTTTAATCTTTTGCCATTGAATGTAGAAATTTTATTTAAAATGTATTGATATCTTAAGTTGGGAGAGTATGACTGGTTTGTTGGGAATCAATCTCATTTAGAGGATCCAGTGGTTCTTACTCTAAGGCTAATATCACTAGTTATTGTGTTACTTCACAAACCATGAAATATCATATAAGATATTTTGATCATGCTTAATTTTGAAAGCTGATACTGTTCATTGGCAGGTTTTGATGCAAACAACTTACCTTAAAGAGGTAAAGTGGATCATAGTAATATGAGGTCTTCTTAGGTGTCAAGATTATTTTATTTATTTGAAGGTCCGATGATTGTTTTTGATTGAGAAATTGATGGTGCCATAAATTTGTCCCTGAATTGCACACAATCCACCTCTAATTGTGCAATCAAGCAATATAAACGAATAGGGCAAATTGAGAGGATCTTGGAGAAGTTATGAGAGAATTTAGTGTTCTAAATCACACATGCATGCAAATCATTAAATTTTATTAATTTGAAAGAATATTTAATAACCCAATCTAGTTGGGTTTTGTTACATATCCTATAAAAAGAAAATACCATAACACAAAACTCTTTTGATCAAAAATACCATCTCCTTATTCAAATATGATATTCCCTCATCTGATTATTATTTTATTTTATTTTCTAAATATAAATTTTTCTAACTTTTTTACAGACAACCTTGTTATCTTAGGCTTCGTTTGGAATGGCTATCTTACTGCTTCTTAAAGTAACTTTTTAGTATAAACATTTTAATATTTGTACTAAAAAGCTATTTTAAAAAGCAGTAAGAAAGAAATCCCAAATGAAGCCTTACTATGATATAGCGGTCCCAAACGAAGCCTTAATATGACCAATAATCTATAGCAAAATGCCTACCCTTGAAAATTAAAAGAGCAAGCTACTGCACAAAATGAAGAATATATTATGATTTACACCATGTTCCTAAGCATAAGATAAGAACCAGATCATAGCCAAGCAAGCTATTTATCAGCATTTAAACCTGGCATTATGATACCCCCACGACATTGAAGACTAGGCCTACCAAGTGACCTGCCATTAAATAGGCTCACATCCAGATGCATCTCCTCTTGCCGTTTGGCCCGTTTCTTGCAGGTAAAGCAGCTCTGTTCAGTTCTCAGCACATAGAAAATATACATAATTGCCAAGCATCCATTAATTGCAACATGATACGTTATACTTCCTTAAATCGACTTCAACCAAGTTACTCGGTAGAAGGAAGAACGTTAACTGCGGCTTTTAGAACGGCTGGCTTTGTAAGTTGCATTCAGAACTGAAGTGACTTCCCCGATTCTGCAATCAGATATTCACAGTTATGTGATAGTCTGTAACTTGATTAATTTCTTTATATAATCATGTAAAATGTTAAAGCTATAAATAGATGGTTGCATATCTAATTAATCAAAAAGGGTCGGACAATTCTCACAGGAGAAATTTAAAAAATAATAATGTTCTCCTCCTCTGGTGAAAATTCCATTGTTTAGCTAATCTTGCAATTAATGCTTCTTGTTGTTTCAACTGCTGCTTTTTTTATCGGACTTGATAAAAATATACTTATACTGCTACCCGAAGCCACCACCTTTTCTAATTCCAGTAGATGGAAGGAAGGAGCAGCTCAAAAAGATCTCCAGAGATCTGTCATGTGGTAATTACCAAAGTGAATAATTCTTACTCATGTTTGCTTGTTGAAACTTCTCTCACTAAAATCCAGGGCCATGTGCCCTTTAATGCCATATGTGGAGCTTTATCATAGATTTTTTTTGGGGGGTAAATTATTGCTTTTTGTTCTTTTTACAAGGCTATCAATTATCAGAATAATAATTTTTTTTCTCAATTAAAAGATAGTTTTTCGACAATACAAACATTGTGAAGCAGTTCAAGAACAAAAAATGTTATAAATAATGTTGATATAAGAGAACATTAAAATAGGAATTTATTATAGTTAGAGAGTGATAGTTTTATTTAAATATTTCCTAGATCATTGAACTCATTATTTCCTTATAAATAAAAAAGAATCCCTGATAAACAGTGATTAAGCCAGGATATTTTTTTTAGTGGGGGTACACATTATTTTTAAGACACATCATCACTCACCATGCTATTATCAAGATGATACATGTTCAACCGCTATTTGTTGAGCTACTGTATTGCAGCTCTTCTACTTCTATTTATACGCTATGTACTCCTCATTTAAAGATATATGAAAATTCATTGTCTTTAGTTTTATTCTTCTTCTTCCCTCTTTGTATTTCCTTCTTGTTCTTGCATCTGCCTTTACTAAGAATTTTTCATGGTATCAGAGCGGGTCCTTCTGTGACCCTTCTTTCCTGCATTTCTTGATGGATCCTTTTGGCAACATCATCTTCATATATTGTTACTACGTTCGATGCCAGACAAAGCTCTGGCACACCATTTGACTCTCAACCCAACCCACATCAGCTAAAATTTCTTATGAGCAACATCAAAGGAATCATCACCCTCACTCTAACTACTGACAGTTGTCTGATCTGGTGCTCTCAAGTCTTCAAGTTGTTCAAAGCAAACAAATTCGAAAGTTTTCTTGATGGTAGCTTCACTTGCCCCTCCCCCCACACCCCATTGTCCTCCACCACTCTTTCCTACCAAACCTGGACACTTCTTGACCAAAATCTGGCCGCTGCACTATACTTTGTCATATCCCCGAGCATTCATCCTTATGTTATATCCCTCGTTCACTATATCGACATCTGGGACACCATAACCCACTGCCTCCAATCTTCCATTCATTCCCGCACCATTTAGCTACGCAATGAACTTCATCATCTATCCATGAAGAATCAAACTATGTCCAAATACCTTCTTGAAAAAATATCCTAAGTCGCCGCAATCGCCGCAACTGGACTCCTAATCGATCTCGAAGATGTGATTCTCTATACCCTTAACTATCTTCACGCTCAATATCATGCTTTCAAAAATTCTATTCGTACAAACCTTCAACCTCTGAGTCTCGACAACCTGTACACATTGTTATGCAGCGAAGAGAAAAATCTTGCTCAAGAAGCCACCAAAGAACTCAGAATCATCAGATCTCAGATCCTACCATGGTCGTCGCTGCTCATCGTGGAAGTGGTTGCAGTTGACATCGCCCTAGTCGTGGTTGATCTCCATTGTCCACTCGATCATCTTTATCTCACACAAACAAAATGACACCCGACGCCGTAACCTATCAAATTTTCTCTAAAGTCGGTCACTCATCACTTAAATGCTAGTATCGCCATGATCACTCATACACTGAAGAAACAAATAAAGCAGCACTGTTTGCTCCATCCGAATTTACTGCCACCACGGACTGGTTCCTCAACAGCGGTGCCACCATCCATCTCACATCTGATTTATCACAGCTTCAATCCATTAAACCTCACGCTAGAGCCAATCAGATAACATTAGGTAATGGTGATCAATTACCCATTCAACACTCAAGGAAAGGTATCCTCCTACCCCTACAGGTAATCTACATCTTCAACATCTTTTTCATGTCCCCAACCTTTCATTTAATCTCATTTCCATCCACCATCTTACCGCTGACAATAATTGCACCGTCAAATTTTCTGCTCATGGTTTTCAAATCCAGAACTCATCGACGGGTCGCTTGCTACTCAAGGGTCCATGTCTTGACAGCATATACCCCATTCGCTCATCCTTCAACAAGCCAAACCTCTCCCTCTTTTCAGCTCAAGAATTTCCCAACCTCTGGTGCAAACGTCTCAGCCATCCGAGGTCCATCACCATTCAACAACTATGAAAACATATTCTGTCTTTATATAATAATATGAAAAGTACCTATTGTAACACTTGTATATTGGCCAAAATCCATCATTTACCATTCATTCATTCTACAAATTCTAATTCTAATCCATTTGATTTAGTTCATTCGGATGTATGGGGCCCTTCCCCTACTACCTCCACACAAGGTTACAAATACTATGTTTCATTCATCAATGATTGTTCTACATTTTGCTAGTTATATCCTCTGTTTAATAAATCAAAAGTGTTCTCTAATGAGTTCAATACATGATAACTCGGCAATTTAATACCAATATCAAAATATTTCACTCTGACAGTGCTGGCGAATTCATTAACCATAAATTATAAACTCTCTTCAGACAATTGGGAATTATTCACCAATATACGTGTCCCTATATGCCTTCTCAGAATGGCATCGCTGAAAGAAAGCAACTTCACATTCTTGAGACTGTTCATAGTCTACACATCAAAGCTCACCTCCCTAAGTCTCTCTGGGTCGAAGCTCTGCTCACCACTGTATACCTCATAAATTGGCTGCCCACTCACTTCCTAAAACATAATAGCCCATACCACATCCTATACCAAAAACCAACTAATTATAATCATCTCAAAATTTTTGGATGCTTATGTTATCCCTGGCTTTGCCCCTACAACAACTCCAAAATCTCTCCTCTCTCTATATCGTATGTCTTCCTTGGATATGCACTGTCGTAGAAAGGCTATCGTTTTCTTAATCACCAAACTTGACAGGTCTACATATCTCGGCATGTGATATTTAATGAAGCCATATTCTCATATCATCAAGCCGTTCCTACTAACTCATCTGATTTCCCTCATAGCTTCATACCTCCCCTCCTTATGGTTCCCACCTCAACAAACCATCTCAGCTGCCACTCCAATGAAATTATTTCAAATCATAACACTCCCAGCACCTCATCTATCCCTACTCCTATTCCCGAACCTCCTTTGAACACTTCTCATAATCCCACTCAACATCTTATCACCTATCCTACCAACCATATGCAAACCCGGTCCAAAAAATCAACCTCTTCCACTCCGTTCCCCCTCATGATCCCACCACTTACAATGAAGCAGCTTGTATAGAACACTGGCGCACCGCTATGTCCCAAGAATTCCAATCACTGCAATCTCAAGGCACTTGGGATCTCGTTCCCCCCACCCCACATCAAAATGTCTTAGGCTGCAAATGGACCTTCCACAGCAAATATCTTGCTGACGAAATTGTCGCCCGGTACAAAGCCATAATCATTTACAAATGATTCAATCAAGAATACAGTCTTGATTACACAAAAACCTTTAGATCCATTACTAAAATGCTCACCATTAGAATTCTCTTAGTAATTTCTCTCCACCATGCCTGACCGATCCATCAACTCGACGTCTCCAATGCATTTCTCCATGGCAATCTCAATCATATAGTCCACATGAAACAACGCACTGGATTCGTTGATGAACTCCATCCCAACTATGTGTTCCATTTGAAAAAGGTATTATATGATCTCAAGCAATCTCCACGTGAATGGTTTGCAATCTTGTCTGGCCATTTACAAACTCTTGAATTTCGGTTCAGCTCATATGACACCTCACTTCTCATCTATGATCGCAATGGTATCTATATGTAGTTATTGGTATATGTCGATGACATCCTCCTCACCGGAAACTATCCCAAGGCTATTAAGAAACTCCTCGATAACCTCTGCTCAAAGTTCACTATGAGAAACCTTGGCACTCGCTCACAATTTTTGGGCATTCAAGTGGTTCACACGATCTATGGCTTACATCTCAATCAATGTAGGTTTGGGCAGACCATTCTCTCACGCAGGTATGGTAAACTGCAAATCGGTTTCTACTCCCTCTCAAATAAAAACCTCCAATACTATCTCTACTTATGCTGTCTTTTTCAATTCTTCACTATATCGTCAACTCGTCGATTCCCTACAATATCTAACCCTAACGAGGACGAACCTCTCCTTCGCTATCAATAAGGCCTGCCAACATATGTAAAATCAAACTAACTCCCACTTCGAAGCCCTCAAACGCCTCCTGAGATACACTCAAGGAACACTACGCACCGGACTACCTCTGTTTAGCGACAAGATTACACTCAGCTCCTACGTGGACTTGGATTGGGCTAGAGATGCCGTCGACAGAAAATCCATCACAGACTACTGTAATTTTCTTGGATAATCTATTATCTCATGGAGCATCAAGAAATAAAATGCGATGGTAAGCTCATCCACCGAAGCCGAGTACCGTGCTCTAGCATCTGCTGCAGCTGAAATCACATGGATCCGCTGGCTCCTCCAAGAATTCAACTGCTCTCAACCCACCGTCACTCCTACATTCTGCTATAACACGTCTACCATTGCCTTGGCAAACAATCCCAAATTTCATGCACGCACAAAGCATATCGAAGTCGATTGTCATTACATTTGCAACAGCATCAAGGACAAGACCATCCAAGTTCATCACATCTCCACCAAAGGCCATTTGGCTGATATGCTCACTAAATTGCTTCCGACACCTTGGTTCAAGCTCTTATCCAGCAATCTGGTTACACCTACGGATGCTCCAGCTTGAGGGGGGCTGTTAAGACACGTAACCACTCACCATGCTGTTATCAAGATGACACATGTCCAATAGCTATTTGTTGAACTATTGTATTGTTGCTCTTCTACGTCTATTTATACGCATTGTACTCCTCATTTAAAGATATATGAAAATTCACTTTATTTAGTTTTATTCTTCTTCTTCCCTCTCAGTATTTCCTTCTTGTTCTTGCATCTGCATGTCTTTACTGATAAGTTTTCAATTATGATTACTAAAAAATTCCACTTAACATTTTTCATTCGGGCTTTGGATTGGCATCGACCATTTCAATAAAAAAACCTACATTAAAAAATTATAGTTTATTAAAATGTATTCCTTAAAATTATAGTTTTTTAAATTCTTTTCTCTAAAATTCCTATCAAAAGAGAATTGAAGATTTAAAATTTAATATAAATTTACAGCTTACATAAACATAATCATCCCATCGGGATTAATAGATGCTTTGATATAGAATTACAAATAATAGAGGCTTTGATCCTCATCTCAATAATGTATCCCGTTTATTCTAACATAAGCAATATGAGCGCTAACCAAATTTATAGGGCCCTTACATTAATTAACTAATAACCATTCTTTGATGCCACATGCTCACTCCAAGTCTGCATCCTTCCTAGCACATTTGCATACAATTTCTAAAGATGCATGTGAACTATTATGGGTTAGTGCTAAATAATCCAAGTTATAAGCTTTTTCATAATTTTTAAATATGAAGGCTAAGTTTAATATGTTTAATAATGCCATAATCAATTTTTGCATGCGACCAAAACTATTTTGATTTAGTTATAGAAAATTAATATGATATGCACGAATTTTGAAGTACATTGAATTAAAAATTTTGAAATTAAAATCATAATCTTCTGAACTTTAAATTTGACATGCTTAGAGTTGAATTAAGTGACTCGACAAAACAAATCCAACAAGCCTAAGATCGCTGAAATTTTGACGTCATTTAGGTACTTAAATGCTGAAGAAATGCTTCATGGTATATCATGGGAGTTGAAATGGACCATACGATAAAGTATTTTAGATTCTGATTTAAATTACAAAAATACCTACAAAAATGTTTATAAATAGAGTCACATTCTCTACATAAAAGGGGAGGTCCCATAGCTAAATGAGCTAATGAGCTCTCTAGTATTTTTTGACTATCACCATCGACGACCATCTCGAGCTATCACAATCAACGACCAACAATATTACCACCGACGACAACCACTAGCACTTGCAGCCATTTCCAAACTTCTATCAAGATTTAACCTTATTGTTGTGCATTAATCATCTGCTTTTGAGCATCAAATTTCTGTAATCCCTATATGAGAAATCAAGTCCTATTATTGATTCGAATATTAACAATCTATATATAGATAGTTATTTTCTATAATCCTCACTGAAAAAATAAGATATTTGTTTTAAAATAATACTATGTGGATTTGGTGGATTATTGTATCACCTATTATAAAGTTGATATTTCACCTAGGCCAGAGACCACGTGCTTTTTTGTCCCCCTTCTCGGACTTTTCACGTAAAAAATTTGATCTTACTATTTTTATCTATGTACTGAATTGTTGGACAATATTGAAATATAAAACAAACACTAATGCGTAACAAAAAAAAAAAAGCATTACATGCTATATTTATCACACTAGAAAGACGATGAAAGAGCTTAGTCTAGATTATCAACAAAAATTGTGTTGCTGGTAAAAATGACTACACGTGAAGGTGGCCTGGTTGGCTTCTCTGGTCATCTTTAGTCAGAAATTGTACTAATATGCGATAGCCTAAGTGGGAAGGGCCCTAGCGTTGATCGAGATGATGATGAGGCTGATGATTAGTAGACCACATGATGAATATGGGGATATGTTAATGTTGGGATATAAAGCTCACAATGAAATAAACAAGAAAAATAAATCAACAGAAAAGTACACCACGATTTAATGTGAGAAAATACGAAACTGAAAAAAAAAATTATGGAGCCACATCACACCAAGAAATTCAATATAAAAATTTGGAGAAATTGTATATCTCTCTTGTAACCCTTTCTTTTTTGTTTCTCTTTTCTTCATACATTTTTCTCTTGACACAGTAGACAAATAGACACACTTCTATTACACCAAATGATGCAACTCTTCAAGTAGAATAAAACAATAAGGGAAGAAAATTGTTTAACCCGACTTGCATTGTCGTGATGCTCCACTCTTGTCTTTGCATCCACCCTACAACGTGCAGCATGTAGCGTCCTAGTGCTATAGTACTCTCTTTGCGCCGTCTCGCCACAATTAGATTCCACACAAAACTAACAATTATCATATTTATTAGCTACTTTTTGTGATGCTGATGATTTATAGACCACATGATCATGGGCAGAGGAAAGGGGGGAAAGGGGGGGCACGTACCTGACAGAAGGATTCTTGTCGACAGCCATGGGTTGCGTCGTCCAAGGGGACCTTGTGGACCTGGGGTGAATATTTGCCTAAGGGGACACATTTGAATCCAGCTTAGCTAACAGAGGGCTTTGTGCCCTATCGATCATATTCTATTTATTCATATTTCAAGGATTTGATGCCACTAAGAAACGTATTGGCTCTGGCCATAATCGCTATATGTGGTGTCATTTGGCTGCAAAACCACTCGGTTCAGAGGGCCCCGGGTCATAACCGTTTATCCACATTGCCATTTGACAGCAAAATCGATGGTTAGAGGACACGTACCACGTCCTTACTAGAAGGAGATTGTTTGAGAATGAATCCTAGTGACATTTTCGACCAGACATTAGCTCTTTGTGAGCTAAAGTAATTTTCAGATTTGTCCACTTCGGCAAACTGTTGCAGAGGATGAATGTATTTTGCTATAAAATTAATTCATAATTAATTGATTAATAATCATAATTAAAATCAATTAAACATAATTAACTAAAGTTAATTATGATTAATTAAATATTAATTATAATTCATATAATTAATTGTAATTAAATTTAATTAATTAATATTAATTCATAATTCAAACTAATTGATTATAACTTAAAATAAATAACAATAATAATAATGATAATAATAATAATAATAATAATAATAACTATTAACGTTAGAAGTAAAAAAAGAAATAAATCCTATACCTAAGCTCGGGCAGGAGGTGGCTTGGAGCAGGATGAGTTCGGCTAGATGAGCAAGGAGAGAGGCGGGTATGGCTACAGAGGTTTACGGGATGTGGCCGAAGAAGAGCTCGAAATGGAGGGAGCTAATTTCACAATGAGCTCAAGTCTTTACTTCCGATCGCACAAGAGGGAAAGTCGGGGATGGAGTGAATTCGGACAGCAAAGGAGGAGGTAGGCCGGTTTCCCTCTCTCTCTCTCTCTCTGCGTGGACGGAAGGAGCCTAGGGGCGTCGGGTTTGATGGGAGGAAAAAGAGATGAGGTCGTGGGATCGAAAGCAGCGACGGGAGAGATATTTCAGCGAACAGAGAAGAGCTTTCGCCTGTGTGGAGTCGAAGGTAGCATCCCTATAAGTCTCTATCCAATCGGCTTTTAAAGACAAGCGTAGAGGGCAAATCGTGGAAAGATCAGGCACGCGTGAGAGGATTGTTCGGCGCCGTCTGCAGGGAATGGTGCTGTAACAGGAGGCGGGATATCTGCGGGATTTGCCGCAGGATAAGGGCATGGGGCGATGCAGAGGTATGATTTCAAGTCTTTTTTTTTTTTTTATTTCCTTTATCTGATGTGGAGCTCAACACGAACTGAAGGTCTCAAAAAATAGGAACCTAACGGCATCAGATTCAACTTAATCGGAACCCAAATGACTCCAAATCAAAGACCCGAAGCATATTTGGAAGGTTAAAACCATAATTTGGATTACTAAACAGTTTCCAAACATGACCTATTTATAGTCGAATCGAGCGGCTAGACAATACGAATCCAACGAGCCCAAGATCGCCAAATTCTGATATCACTAAGACATTTAAATGCTCAATAAACAGTCCACGATCAAGAAATTTAACATCGGTCCTCCATTCAAATCACTCCCAATTTAATTTCCTATTCATTTAATTTTTTTTTTGGATTGATATTAGCTTAATCCTATATTGATTCGATCTTAAAGATATTTTATAATTTTTTTTTTGTGCAATGAGATTTTTAATATCACGTATTTAGTTAATATATTTAATATCACGTATTTAGTTAATATATTTAATATCACGTATTTAGTTAATATATTTAACATGTTCTAGCAGAAATTGAGTGATTTGATGATTGAAGTCATTTTGTGAAGGAAGAAAATAAACTAATTCACTAATAAAGTTTTATAATTTTAATATTGATTATATTGGTCCTAAGTATGGATGTAAAAAGTTGAAGAATAATAATAATAATAATAAGAAATTTAGGCCCCCTAGAGATATTTTCTGACTTCGCCACTGCACATGATGATGAAATTGTTATGGACAGTCAATTTTGCAACTTATTTATGATGAAATTTATCATTCGCCCAGACATTGAGACCAATGTTTGCCAGATTCACCATTAACTTAACAAATTTACAAAGAAATGAAAATGGATTCCATTATAAATATAAGACAAGTGATAAATTCATTAGCTACTTCCTAGTACTCAATATCTTTTCCCCACCTCGATCAAGATTTATCATAGTTAACTATCTCCTTAAAAACGAGTCAACTATCAATCCTTCATCTTATTTTTCTTTTTTCCGCTTATACGATATGTCATTATATGAATTTGTCTAATAAGGATCTGAATATTGACTACTAAGAGGGCATGTCATTTCTATTCAAATGCAGTTGAGAAATTTTTCACAAACATGACCGTAAGCTTATGGCAACAGTTATGACCATGCAGCCCAACATATCATTCACAGAAGAAAAACTTCAACGGTAAACGTAGGACTGATTACTACATTTTTTCAACCTAATTATAATTAACTTGAAGAGTGATGAGGACATCGACAGACGCTACCGACATGTTTATCGCCGGCGAAACCGCAGATCGACGGCCACGATTCAGCGCCTCTACTTTTGATTGAGATGACATGATGTATTTTATTATTGTCTATTTTGATTTACTGTTTCCCATTTTACCCCTGTGGGGAGTTATGTTTCTTTGTAGCCCAGAGGGCAATTTAGTCTTTTTTCACTTTTATGAGTCAAGACCTATATATAGTGGTCTCTTGTATCATTTTGAGCTTAATGAATATTATGAATGAAAATTTGTTTTGATTGTCTTGTCTTCTTCTTTTTCTTCTTGTGGAGAGTTAGAGAGGAGAGCGAGAGCCCAAGGTGAGGGCGAAAAGCAACACCCACCAGTCATTGGAAGAGTCCGTGGCTCGTGGTCTATCCCCTTCATTCCTATCCTTCCTCCTTCACAACCGCCGGCCCTAATCAAGCCTTGGCCGCCGGCAACCCCTCCCCAACCACCATCCATTGCACCACCACGATCCAAATTCAACATCACATTTGGATCAAAGCCTTCCTCCCAAATCATCAAAATCAGCCCCTACTTCCCCACCCGTCAACTACATCCCACCCGTCCAGCCGTCCCATTGCCGCCGCCCATCCATCCCACCGTCCAGTCACCTTCCACGTCATCACAAGATTCCCCCAATTGGGTTGAGCATGACATGAAGATTTTGGCTCTATTTGAAATTCAAAATTTGAAATTCAAATCTTGCCAAATTTGGAAAGTCTATTAAGGAAAGTTTTCTTCATGATCCAATTTAAAATTCAAATAAATTGAATATCATGAAAACCTTCCTAATCCATCCTCCCTCTTTGGAAACTTCCTAAATCCCTCCCAAAATCCCTCTCCACCTCCTCATATTGCCGCCGGCCACCTATGAGGGTTTCTCCTCATTAATTGCTAATTAATCTCTCCTTCCTTTTTGAAATCAAATTTGATTTCACTTAATCTTCCCTCCCAAATTTTAAATTCTGAAATCAATTTCAGAATTTAATAAAATCCCCACCCCCTCTCTCACGCCTCATAACCGCCGGCCCCCTCCCATAATTTCTCCCCCATTATTTCCCTAATCAAGGCATTAATTCCAATTGATTTGAAATTCAAATCTCAAATCAATTCCTTCCTAAATTACTCAAAACTGAAATTAAATTTCAGATTTGATTAATCCCTCCCATAATTTTCTAAGCATATTTTCTCCAAACCCTAGCTCTCCCTCCTTGCACCCGCCGGCTTCATCTTCCCCCTTGAGGATCCCGCCGACCACCCCCGCATCTACAAAAAAATTTCAGAATTAATCTTTTTTCTATAAGAAGAAACTAAAATAATAGCCAGGCGAAATAATAGTAACGGAATACCACTTGTGGATCGGTTTGCACCATTCAAGCATAATTTGCGCCTAAAAGATGAAGAAGCAAATAGATTAGTTAATTTTCATTTGCAATTAATTACTAGGAATTGATCTAGAATCTTGAAGTATTAATTTACAAATTCCATTTGAAGAAAAGGCTACAGATGAAACTTTTAGAAGAAGAAAAAAAGGTTGCCGCAAATATATGACAAAAATTGACTATGAACTATGAAGAATTTTTAAAATTTTATTAAAAAAAAAACTAAAAACACGAGTGGAAAACAATCAAGCGACATTAATTTTTGAGCTGAGACTAAATCTATGGTTGCCATAATAGCAATAGATTGTTGGAAAAATAATAAGCTTTGGAATAAAGTAATTTACGCGTAATTTTGTGCGTCATGGTTGTGAACCCAATCTATATTAAGTTCATGTTGAGAACTCCAATCTTATATTACAAATTCTGACAGTTATACCATGTAAGTTTTATGATAAATCCACACTAACGACAGTTGTTGATCCAAAAAATAAGTTACTTTTTATCATATTCTAAGCTATCACCGTTTGCTGACTATTTAGGATAGGAATTTGTACTTTTTTTTCTATTACATAATTCCTAAAATTATGAGGATATTTTATTTTTCAATATTGGTTTGCTATCTTCTTGTATCTAGGATCCCAAATATTCCTTATAATAAGATGACAATTATGTGAGCCGTAGTCTTTCATTAATTCTCTTCCCTCAAAAACATGATATTTAAAAGAGATTAGAGATCGTCAAATTTTCTCTTATCACAGTGCCAGTTTAGCTTGTCAATTGCTGCCTACCACACACACAACCTTATAACACCTATTGCAATATTGTGAGCGTCTCTCCCGTGTAACACCCAAGGTTTGTGAAAACTGAGGACCGGACAACGAACCGGTAAGGAGAGGTTCACGGTTCAACTGATTGAACTGGGGTCGAAACCGGATGACGTAACTAAATAATAATATTATTAAAACTAAAAATTAATATAATATTAATATAAGTAATGAGCATTTATAATATGTATAAAAATTTTAAAAATATATAATAAACATTTATACAATGAATATCATTTAAGAATAATATATTTATTTTAAGAATAATATTTTTTAAATACAATATTATAAAATCTATAATATTAAATTTATTCATCATAATATAATATAAATAATTAAATATATGAGCAATTAATAATATTATAAATTTAAATATATATATATATATATATCAAAAAATTATAAAATATAAAATATCATTTAAGAATAATATAATTATATATATTATAAGAATAATATTTAATATTAATATATAATTTATAATAATAACATTTTATATTATAATTCTAATAGGTATATATATATATATATATATATAGTAAATTATTAATGCATATTGCCCAAATTTTGGATAGCCCAACTAAGCCCAATTTGAAAGTCCAACTAGCCATCAAATTGAGCCCAAAATTCACATTCTAAATTATTCATGCAACTTTTTTTAATCTCACGCCATAGCGAGGGTTTGAAGAATGTTGCTGAACCACTTTATAAAGTGTGAAGTACCCCACTCTTTTGCTAAACAAATTATGTTAAGGTATTTAAAATAACTTGGCACTATAATATGTGAAAATTAATCATCATATTTAATAAAAGTATTTTAAAAAGATTAAAAGAATTTTAATAAACTAAATATAATTATTAAAATTAATATAAAACAAAATTTAATTTTTTTTAAAAACTGGCCTGTTACTTTCCAACCCGGATGACGGTTCAGCGGTTCACCGGCTTGAACCGTCAATTTCCAATTCCGATTTGATTACATGTCTGATGCCCAGAAGCCGGTTCTTTACGGCTTAGACTCGCGATCGAGCCATTCAGACGGTTACGGTTGAACCGGTTGAACCAACCGCGATACCGGTTGGGTTTCAAAACAGTGGTAACACCCTACTGTCTGAAATTCAAAATAATTGATGTAATTTAAAATGAAAATTGGGCTTTAATCTTGATTGAGTTAGGTAATTATAAATTTTTATAATGCTTCATGTACCCAAAAATAAGTAAGAATTGAAAGGGGAAGAAAAACCATAATTAGCCATAATTATGAGGGCAAGGGACAAGGACATCGGGACAACGGCTTTTTTGAAAATATAGGGACATGGCGTACAACACGGACTGTATCATATTTTTTGATATAGGTGTATAGAACTAATGAATATCATATTAGAAATTGACAAATAATAATAACTGAATTGCATGATAACTTGTCTAGCTTATAATATAAAATGTTTTAGTTACAAAATGTCTAGTACAACCACGGAAACTATAAGCAAATAACCATTTATTACAACACAAGCATTCAAGCCTTCAACACTAGGATTAGAGCTTCAGAGGTTTGTTTTGGCCCTTCAATATCATCATCATTGAATATCACTTGGCTTCCAACTCTGATTCATCAAAAGAAAGATTATGTAATAGTTCATTGGAATATATAATAAAAGTTTATTTCTTTCTTTGTATTCTAATTTACTTCTCTAGTTCGCTAGTTCTCTCCAATAACCTTTAATCTAAATCAAAAGAATTGTATCTATTTACTTCTATACTTCTCTAGTTCTCTAGTTTTTCTCCCATAATAAGTTCATGGGATATCATATTATTAATCTTTATTCTATATTTAATTTAAATCTTTTATATTCTAAAATATTTTCTATATCATTCTTAGCTTTTCAACCTATTTAAACAAATCCCATCAAACTAGAATTACCAATTAAGGCAGTGCACATAAATAGTCTTCCAGACATACTGTCAAAAATTCCTCTTTATTCCCATATCACTAAAAATTGCAAACGCAGGTCAGGCATTAAAGGTTTCTTAAATAATCATTACTACTCTAAAAAAAATAATGAGTTCATTCTCTAATATCATGCCTTTTAAAAAATCCTGAAGTGCAAATGTTGATGTTATTTGATTTTAATAAATATAAAAAAAATTTAAAAAAAAAAAAAATTAAATTTTATAATCTTAATATAATTTTATCATAAAAAATAGGATACGCGTGTCCAATACCAATGTCACAGTCGTGTCGAGCTTAAATTTGAAACATTATTTTAATCGGACACGTGTCTGTGACACGTGTCTGTTGTGTCCCGACACACTGTCTCTGCCATGTTCCGACACGTGTTCAAGCCGTGTCGAGCACGTTTGTCATGTCCGACACTGCATTCTCTCTTCAAGAGGGTGTGTCGGTGCATCATAGGCCAAATAGCCTTCGGGGCACTAACGGAAATTGGAAAGGGTGCGGCCAAATATTGAGCTATTTGATTGAGAGTTGAGAATTTGAATAGATAGATTGCCGTCAAATGGGTAGTGGAATCGTGGCACTAGGTCAGCGTCACAACGAAGTAAGCGTCTCACAACTTCATTTTAAGAAGGGTCTCGCGGAGGATCGAAATATATGATTGGTGGCAACAAGGCAACTCGGACAAGTGAAGACACCCGCGATGGCCAAGTAATACATATAAATATATATATATATATCTATAAATATATACTATATAATTAATTTATATATACATATTTATTCTACCTTTACCCAGCTATATTGTAAGAACGAGTGGACAGTGTGATAAAATGGCTACTCAACATTGAATTGATGCAAAGCTCAGTCGATCGGGAACCAATTGAATGTGGAAGCAAGCACAAGGAGGAGAGCCAGAACTTAGAAGGTATATATCTGATGATCAAAGTTCAACGTAATTCTCCATAAAAACAATATATCAAGATTAAATTTTTTTCTCGAAGGCCTTTTAGACGTTTCTACTCGATTATAAACATTTCTCAGAAAACAATCTAATTAATTAATATTTCAGGTTTTTGATATACCGATACATTAGTCTAATTAATTGATTTTATTATATAATTTTGCTATAAAAAGTTCCATATTATGTCTAGTTTGGATTTTTTATCTTGAATTCTGTATGTACTTCGAAAAATAAAGGACCAGCTTTTTAATTTTCATAAATTAGTTTTCATAATAGCATACTTAAAATAGTTGTTTACAAAATATTCCTTTGATATTATTACATTGGAAGAAAAAGATACCAACGTAATAAATACTACAATCAGTGGGTATGCTTTTATATTAAACAATCTGAATTTTATAAGGCATATTTCAGTTATTTCGCACCGACAAAATTTGTTCATATTAAAAAATAATTCCTTTGTGAAGTTATAATATCACTTACATAATTGCATATAACAAATTACAGTAGACACCCCAGCATGACATGGATATGGATGGAGCTCTAAATTCTAATAATAATGATTAAGTGCACTTATATAAAGATAGAAAGACCCTATATGTTATCCAATCGGTTCAGTTTGGTTAGTACAAAAATGATTTTAAGTGGATCAAAAATAACCATATGGACTGATTCAAGTTGGAATGGGGCAAAACTGACACAACCTAGGCTGATTTCCAAACTATGTTCTTTTAGTTATAATTGATACAGAAAAATTCATTCCTAATTGACCTTAGTTTCTGCATTGATAACTCAAATTGATCTAGGACCGCATTTAACTAACAAAAACTTTTATTATTTTTAATTTAGGGATTAAATGATTATAAACAACTTATTCAAACCTATTAACTCTTTTGAGTTTGTATACTACCTTATTGGCTTAATGCGCTTCACTCCTTGCCATAAGTGATCAAATCGCTCATACAAGTCCTCTAAATATCCTTGACATGGACCGAAAAGTTTTAAGCTATTTCCTAGGGTCTAATTCTGTACTTACTCACTAGGAAAAAATTAAATAATTCCTACAAACCATCCTTTTCCTTGGGTTAGAAACTTAAGCCTAGTTCTAATAGGATAGAGTACAATTCCATTTGGATTATGTATTAAATGATACAAACTGAAACTCTTCTTATTCTTTACCGACTAAAATCATCAACTAAATTGCAGTTAAGTAATAAGAGCTTTCCAAACCTAATTGAAGACTCAAGCAAATTTACTTCGAAACAAATGATTTAACCACTCTTTAAGTCCATTACGGTGTGTCAATTGCAAACTATAACTTTCATGAACTCCAATTAGCCAACTAAATTATATTGTAGGTTGGATTAATCTATATAAGAATCTTTAGTAACCTTCAAATATGTTTTTCCTTGCTTAAACTAAATGGTTTGGTCACATTTGAAACAAGCATAAAAGAACTAGAATTAAATAGGCATGGAATACTTACCATTGGTTGGCTGACTATCTAATGTACAATGTGACATACCCTGTGCTTTACTCGATAAAATTCACATCTTAGGAGTATACTAGCCCTATGGCCATTTTCGCCTATTATTTGGTAACATTGAACACAAGTTCAAGTAAAGACCAAATCTTGCGTAATTAACTCATGCTACACATTTAAATTCAAAATAAGATGAAATTAGACATAATGCTGCCAATTGACAAATGCCAACCTACCCTTGGACCAAAACCCTAAAGACTAGAATGAGAAGTTAAACTATGTCATATTTGAACGCATGAATTTTAATAGGCTACACCGAGAAGCTTTAACTTGAAATAATTGGCGCTTTTCATGTACACATCGAAATCGAATTCAATTGCTGACCACTCTCATTAACGGTATATACCTAGACTAGAACATAACTATAACCATGAGGCCTATTTCAGTTACAGCAAGTCAACAATGATGGGAGCCAATTGCGGTCAACTTTAGCTTCATTTGAGCTCATTAGCTCAACAATTCATCCTTATAGTCATGTTGCATTGGAAAATTCATTATCTATGTCAAAAATAAGCTACACTTTAATAAAAAAGAAAATTTGAGAAATGTAGAATCTAATCATAATAGTGCAACTAAATGGCTAAATTGTGCAACATAGATCAATAAAGAGGGAGCAATTCATCAATAAAACAAAAGTCCAGTGATGCTGAAACTACTACGGAGTACGATCGAAATTAATAGAGAATTGTTAAAGTTGCTTTTATAAGTTTATGTGGATCATGCAAGACTAATTAAAGAATTAGAAACTGTGAACTTTGCTTAGCAAAGAGATGCACATTGAGATTTAAACCAAATAGTTCATTTCAAATCCAAGGGAATAAATGCGAGAAAGTACACAACAAAACCAACGTTTAAAACGAGAAATTTCACCTTGGGCGTATCACTAAGCGAGTGGTGGACTTTGGCGGAGATGATAGATCCAGAGCAAATGAACGAAGTTACCACTAGGAACGGAGACGTGCGCGAAGAACTTCGTCGAGGAAAAGTTGCCGGTTGGAGATGGAAGTCGTAGACGACCGTCGAGGTCCAAGCGTGCTTTGAAAACTTTCGGTCGTAGATGCTTGCGAGGATTGGCACGACTCGCTTCCAATGACTTCTTCTACGGTATAGTGCTCGTCTTCAAATCCTACGTCAAACAAACGGTGAACGGAGATGTTGATGCATCCCGTCGGCGCGATTCACCAACTAGCCTTACCGCCACCCTGCTAAAAACACAAAAAAAAAGAAGAGACCAGAAAAATCAGAATTAACTAGAACTACAATACCCCCACAAACTCCGAATCCGCCATTAACATAAGCAGAAATATGACCAGAGGGGGAGCCGTCACTGTGCCTAGGCTTCTCAACGCATTGAGAGAAGGAGAGAATGAGGGC
>NW_021319178.1:17414161-17449752 GCF_001605985.2 Dendrobium catenatum
TTTTTTTTCACTTTTATGAGTCAAGACCTATATATAGTGGTCTCTTGTATCATTTTGAGCTTAATGAAGAATTGAATGAAATTTGTGTTTTATTTCTACTTCGTCTTGCATGAGTGCTTGAGAAGGAGGAGAGCTCACGTGGAGCAATTCGCAAGGCCCACCAATCGTTGGAAGAGTCCTCGATTCGTGGTTAGATTTTTTTTTTGTTATCTTCTCACTCGTTTTCATATTCACCTTCCTTCCATCCTCCACAAAACAGCCCTCCCATTTCCCCTAGCCGCCGGCCATTAGACATCCACCACCGGCCACATCCCTAGCCCCGGCCGAACACCCCACCGGCCACCTCCACCATAACCGGCCACCCCATCCCACGGTTATTTGGAATTTTGAAATTTGAATTTCAAACTTCCAAAATCTTTCCTAATTTGGAACGCCAAATTTGGAAAGTTTTCATGACAAAATTCTAATTTCAATTTGATTTTAAATTGAGATCTTGAATGAGTCGCCACATCACCATCCTAATTAGAAAATTCTCTCCTTCAAATTCCCTTCCTCTCCCAAGCATGCCGTCGGCCTCCACCTGGAGAATCCCCCATTAAATGCGACATTAATGCCTTGACCGTTTTGGACTCCTAATTTGGACTCAATAATTTTCCCTCCCAAATTATTTAAAACTGAAATTACAATCAGTTTTAATTTGGCTAACCCTAAATCCCCCTAAGCATGCCGCCGGCCACCTTTTAATGAGCCCCTTTAATGGCTCATTAAATCCCCTCTTAACTCCATCCTAATTTGAATTCTCTTTTCAAATTTTTCCCTCCAATCTTACTAAAATCTGAGAATTAACTTCAGATTTTAGTAAATTGCTTGCCACCTCACCCCACCTAACCTCTCTCACGCCTTGACCCACCTCCCCTCTCTTCCACCTTGGCCGAATCTCTCCCTCCTTGGAAATCCCGCCGGCCACTCCCCTTTTCCTTGAAGAATCCTCCACGCCAAGCATGTATGGCGGATCCGGAGTTTGAGTGGGGTCTTGTGTTCAACGCCGACGGGAGCATCAACATTCTACGTTCACCTTGTTTTGACGTAGGATTTGAAGACGAGACAACCGTAGAAGAGTACTTGGAGCGAGTCGTGCCAATCCTCGCAAGCATCTACGACCGAAAGTTTAAAAAGCACGCTTGGAGCCTCGACGGTCGTCTACGACTTCCATCCCAACCGGCAACTTTTCCTCCGACGAAGTTCTTCGGCGCCCTCTCCCTAGTGGTAACTTCGTTCATCTCTTGGATCTTCTATCTCCGCCAAAAGTCCACCACCTCTTGAGTGATACGCCCCAAGGTGAAATTCTCGTTGTTAAACGTTGGGTTTTGTTGTTTGTACTTCGCATTTAATTCCCTTGGATTTTGAATGAACTATTTTGGCTAATCTCAAGTGCATCTCTTTGGCCTAAGCAAAGTTCACGTTTCTAATTCTTTAATCTATCTTGCATGATCCACATAAACTTATAAAAGCAAACTTTAACAATTCTCTATTTAATTTCGATCGTAACTCCTAGTAGTTTCACATCAAAGAGCCAGATTCAAATGTACAGTGAAGGATCTGCAGTCTCTTCAGCTAAACCAAATGTTTTCATTGTATTCAACAATCCCAAGGGAATTTCATCTTAGCTGTTTGTGTTAGAAACCGTTTTAAGAAATCAAGGAATCATAGTAATCATTGCAGAGTATTATTTTACTCACCCCATCAGGAAGTCATACATGCAAAAGAACAGGTGGATGCTGTTTGCTGTGTTCTCGTAGGTGATGTAGCTGCAATGCCATTCAACTTTTATTTAGAACTACTTTTGAAAGTAGTTTCTAAAAGAGGCATGATAGAAGTGTAGATTTTTATTTGTTTATTTTGTGTTAAATTTTGGGGGTGGAAATAAGGATTACCTATATTTATTATAATCTTTACAAATTTACAGGAATTAATCTCTTCATTAAGAAACAAATATTTTTTCTATTGATTGAGAGCTTAAGACTTCCAATCCAAATATTTTGTATTCAAAGTTTCTATATGTTATGAGTGCAAATTTAAGATTTAGGCTTCTTAATTTAGGATGTCATTTTTACTACTTTCTAAAGCAGTTTGCTAATACAAAAATTTTTAGTTCAAAAGAATTATGTACTCGAAAGCAGCTTTAGAAAGTAATAAAAAATTTATCCCAAATAAAATCTTAATCAGCTAAAAAAAATTTCTTCATTAAGAAACAATCTTTTCTTTGAAGGCCAAAATTATGATTGCTCATATTCAATAAACGTAGAAATATTGTCTCAATTAAGTTCCAGGGAAAAAATTTGCTCTCAATTGTTTTTGTCCTGTCCATTGAATTTTGTCAAAATATTGCTATGGTAAGTCACTGGATTTATTCTCTCTGCTAACTGATTTTCAAGAAGTGATTCAGCAAATTCTCCTATAGCAAACTCAATTTTAGTGAGGTCAAATATCATTTTAAAGGCACTTGCTTTCTTTTTAAGCATTAGTTCTGCTTGCTACAACTTTTGTCAACAGCTCTTATGTATATATACACCATCTCTGTAATCTTTACAGTGTAATGTTGATGAAATACAAAAGGAAATAGGGCCCGTAGCTTAATCTCACCTCTTCTCATTCCTATCTCTCTGCATTCTTTAAATGACAAGCTCAACAACCCATTCTGCGAACTCACCAACATCTTCTCAATCCGAACTCCATGATTTAGTTGAAACTTCTATTCCCTCCTTAAAATCTCTTATGTTCAAAATTAAAAACATAGTATACACTCACCTCACCATTGAAAATTATCCTATCTGGAGATGTCTACCTTACTGGTTCCACTAATAATCCACCCAAGCAACTTATCTCAGCTACTGGAGACATCCAACCAAACTCTGATAATGCGGCTTGCTGCTTCACTTGTTCCGTCCTGCAGGAAATCATCTTTTTCAGAATTCTCCACAGCATCGTTGGATTTGTGCTACTGTCATCCTCACCATTGTTGCATAACTGATTATGGTTTATTCATACTTAACATTATGTATATATTATATATAGTTCTGAAGCTGGGAGAGGAGGGAAACCAAAAATGAAGCTTCAAACTCTCTGTTTCTTGGTAAAATCCATTTCTGTATGAAGTTTCGGTTCTAAATCAACATTGCAGTTTATATTCTCAACATTCTACCAGAGCTATTCGCCCATAGCCAGACCAGTTAATTTTTTTTGTCACGTACCTTCTCGCCTCTATTTTATCATGGCTGCTTCTGACTCCATCACTTCGCCTTATACAGCAATTACACTTTCACATAAGTTCAATTTGTATTACTCGCCACCTCAAATTCTTTATTTGAAATGTAAAAAATGTGATTAATGTTCAACTCACCACCGACAATCACTCCATTTGAAAGTCTCAAATTCTGAAATAGTTTTTTGCAAATGATTTTGATGGTTATCTCACTGGCACCATTTTAAAACCTCCCAAACAGTTGGTTTCCGCTGGTGGCTCATATTCCTTGTATTCTTCAATTAAAAAATGAGCTTTATCAACTACAATTGAAGTACTAAACCATGGTGCAATTCCTCTATGAAATCAATCAAAAATTTGATGCCATTGTAGCTGTCGGCTCATCCATTGATTCAGAAGATAAAATTCTGTTTATTTTAAATGGCTTGTCATCTACATATCAGTCCTTTCAAATTGCAATTAGAACTAAAATGCATCCAACATTTTAGACAACTTCTATGCCTTACTTTGCATTAAAGAACTGAACCATGCTTCCGATAATGCATGAGAAGCTCCATCTCCGGCTGTCGCTAATATACCATTTGCTCTCATAGCTACTCGTGATCGAGGCTGTGGCTCTTTTTGTTCCACTGGGTATGGCCGTTACTTAGGTTGGCTCTCGTAGTGGTCGCATACAGTAAGCCTCCTCGTGTGATGGTCACTGAATTCGTCCACCCATACAGTGCGAGATACGCGGTAAAATAAGACATTCTACACTTGTTGGTACTGAATAGACCTCGCATTTCATTCATCGCCACAAGCTTATATGGCTTCTAAAACTTCATCCAATGATAACTGTTTTTTGGATTCTGGAGCTTCAACCCACCTTACTTCCAACCCCTCTCAGATGCGCTTCACTCAGTCATACTTAGGTTCTTCTCAATTACAAATTGGTAACGATTAGCTTCTTCCCATAGCTCAGTCGGGTGAAGGCATCCTTCAGACACTAACTCATAAGCTTCTCCTTCCAAATGTTCTTCATGTTCCTAATCTATCATACAATCTTCTTTCAATTCTTTCAATTCATAAATTAACTTCTGAAAAATTGTGCTATGCTATTTTTTATAATCATGGCTTTGTTATTAAGGATTACATAACCAATAAGATACCTCTCCATGGTCCCAATTTTCATGATTAGTACCCTATTAGTACTACATTATTTCGTCCATAGCCCTTGTCACAACCTAACCTGATCATGGCAATTGCTATCGTGTTGAGTTGTAATAGATAATTTTCAATATCTAGTTTAAAAAAGTTCAGATTCCCTCTAAAATTTTCATTTTTTTAAATAAACAACATACTATTGAGCTACAAATACATCCAAGTATTGAAAATAAATTCATCCATCAAATTTCTTTCTTTTCATCAAAATATATCTATACTTCAGTACTTTGCTACATGCTAAAGCTACAAATTTGAAAAAGAAATTAGTCATGATGGTATATAATCAACAAATGAAACACTTATACTCATTTATGATAATGAAATCTAATCAATAAGCTAATTCCCTTTCCCAGATCCTGAAAATCATAAACAAAATTATAATGAGCTTAAACAACTCAGCATGTTACACAACCGATCAATATGAAATCTAATCGATAGCTCTTCTCATGTGGCTCCAACTGCTTGGAAGCATAAGTTATAACTTAATCGTACTACATCAATATGAGTCCCAAACCTCCTAATGAAACATAACTAAATATCTGAAATCCTTCTGTACAAGTTGAAAGAGAAAAAACTAGAGCAAAAGTCAAATAATCCTTCAGTCTCTAAAAATTAGCATCACACTCTGATATCAAAAAAGCTACTAACTTCTGAGTCAATCTCGTTAGAGGTGTAGAAATCTAAGAAAAACTTTTTACAAACTTTATATAATATCTAGCCACGCCCTAAAGCTATATACCTCAAACTCAGTAGTAGGTTTTAGCCAATCAATAACCGCTTGAATTTTTTAGGGATCAATAGAGATACCATCACTACTCACCACGTATCTCAAATAAGTAATATTCCTCAGCCAAAATTCATACTCAGAGAATTTGGCATATAGTTGATGCTTCCTCAAAGTCTTTAAAACACCTCAAATATCTGATATGATCTTCCTTAGAAGCAAAATAAATAAAAGTATCATCAATAAAAATAATAACAAAATGATTTAAAAAATCTTTAAATATTCTGTTCATTAGATCCATAAAGATAGCTAGTATATTTGTCATCATAAATGGCATAACTAAGAACTCATAATATTCATATCTCATATTTAAAGTTATCTTCATGGCACTAGCCTCCTACACCATCACTTGATAGTATCCAGATCATAAATCAATATTTGAAAATATAAAAATACAGTAAATTGATCAAATAGATTATTAAACTGTAGTAGATGATACTTATTTTAGATAGTGACTTTGTTCAACTCCTTGTAGTCCATGTATATATGCATCATACCTTCTTTTTTATTTAAAAATAAAATAGGTGCACCCACTGAGACACACTAGGATGGATAAACCTTTATCAATCAACTCCTGAAATCAAACCTTAAACTCTTAAAGCTCCTTAAGTATTACCTATACGGATCTTTGGAAATTAGGGCCATAATTGAAATACATTAATATAAAACTCTATATCTATGTCCATAGGTAAATTAACTAAATCCTTAGGAAACACATCTAAAACACTCATACAACCATGACATTAGAAAGAAAACCAAAATTTATGCTTTTATCTTGGACTGATGTTAGAAATTCCATACAACTCTCCTTCCACAACCTATTTGCTTCCACATTAGATATCATCTATGATATAACTCCTCTAACACCCTGAAATATATAACTATCATTGCCCAAAAATAATATAACTCACTTTTTCAAACAATCAATTTGATCCTTGTATCAACTCATCTAGTCCATATCCAAAATAACATCAAACATAAAAATGTGTTATAAAATCAAATTAGAACTCCACTTCCTATAAGGTATCTCAATATCACAAAAATCAAATTAGAACTACCAGTTAAATCATTGGTTTAACCGCTAGTATTACTGGCAGCTATATGACCGCCGGTACTGGCCGCCAATAAAACTTGGATTTCTTGTAGTGTAAGGGCTAACTCAAAGGGCAGACATTCAAATATTTAGACATTTAGGTGGACAAATTGTTTGGGAAACATTTAGAACTTTTAGAGATTTAGAGGATTAGCATTCTTACAATTAAAAGCAAGAATAACATAGGGTAGGGTTGGAGTAGAAAAGAAGGTAGCCCAACTCCTCCATCTTCCTAGAGAAAACCATTTTGTAGATCAATTGAAAAGATCTTTTGGCTCCCTACATAAATATTGTAATCCATATTTGATCAATGCAATAATGCTTAAGTCATCTCAACTAAAACACTATAAAATCTCTAACATCTTATTTTTCTGAAAGATGCTTGAGTACTTCAGCTCCAGTTCAGCCAAATGTATATAATTTGACTTAACAGGAGGCTTGTGATACTCCATATATTGTAATAGGTACAACTAATATTTTTAATCTACCATGTCATATTTTATTCAATTTTAAAGATTTTTATTCATTTATTTTTAGTGTTTCTTTGATTTATTGAACTTGCCTTCAATCTTATTGCTTACATCTTTATATATTACTTCATCTTATAGTACAATATGATTTGTTCAATTTTGTTAAAGATCATCCTATATGATCATGTATTATATGATACAATTAGTTTATATCGAATATCATATTATATACAGTCTGAACCAAAGTTCATCTGGAGAGCTCTCAAGTGAATTGGATTGTAAGATATTTATAACATACAATATAATATGCAATTAATTTAGATCTGATCTGATTTCTTATTCATCAAAATTAAATTTGATAATTTTAATTAATTATCTTACAATACAAACATGTTCATAAAATATGATTAGTTTAAAATTCAAATTTTGAATAAGAAACCAAGATTAAAAAAAAAACATAAAAAAATGATTAGTTTAAAATTCAAATCTGCATAATTTAAGAAACCAAGATTTGATAGTAAGGTTTTTTAAAAATAGTTGATCGTCCTATGCGTATGGTAGTTGTACAATACAATAAAATATAAATTAATTGTAATTTCACTTTAATTAAATATTTGAATTAATTTTTATTTGAACTAATCATACAGTATGATATTTATCATATAGTGCAACGAGAAGAAAAACTTTAAATATTTATTTTTTTCCCCTTGTGTGTGTGCACAATTGCTAAACTAACTTACACCTAATATTGAAATTGACTCAAGAAAAAAAAAAATACATACTTTATAAAATATATAGTGACTTATGTACTGCCGCTATGTTGTCTTTAACTAATTTCTTAGTTCTTAGCTTGATATATGTTATACCTGTAATAGTTAGTATCACACAAAACAAATATCCAATATACAATACAAGAATACGTAATTAAACATCAAAGAATATTTTTAATCATTAAAACACAAGGTCAGGCTCCTGGATTACAATATCTCATTCTCAAGACACTTTTTTAGATGGATGCCAATAGGCATGAGTTGAATCTTGATAGGATGAATGGATGTCATGTGTAGGGTCATGATGATTCCATGTTGCATAAGAGATTTTTAGGGTTCATAAATAAGTACTTGATTGGAGTTTGTTTTCACAATTCGTGCTTTGCTTCATTTGAAATCTATAGAGTAAAGTAGACACCCACTTTTATAGCTACCTTTTTGAATTTAAGAAATTTTATTTTCAAATTACAAAATTACAATAAATATTGTTGCGTTTGATTTATAAATTTGAATCTAGAGTTGAAATTTTGTTTGGGGTTTCATAAGCGGGCTTTGGTTTATTTTTATGTGCATAGCAATATCATTTTGAAGTTCTTAATCCAAGAATCTAATATAATTAATTTTGAATGTATTAACGAATTAAATGTATTGATGAAAAAAATTAGTGATGGCAATCAATCTTTTTATTTTGAAATGCTCATCTCCACTAAAATAATTCAAAACAAAAAATGCCTAGTGAATTATAAGTTTATAAAGTTTTAAATTTTTTAAAATTTTAGACTACAATGAATGAATCGCATGAAAAGATTGAAATTCAATACTAAATTGACAAGATTGAAACGGAACAACACGAGAAGCAAACTAATGTGAGCAACATATGGAGTAAAAACACTAGACAAAAAAGACAATCTAGAAAACATTGATTGACTACCACAAAGCTTAAAATAGGTAAAAGGTCTCTGACTATATATTAATTTTGGTGTTTTTTCTTTCTTTTTTTTTTTCTTTTTTTTTTTTGGCGATAGATATTAACAATAAAATGCAAAACAATCAGTAAGGTTGGGTCATAAGCTTGAAGTGCAGATAATAGATGCCTCAACAAGTATTGAATTGCTAAATATTATTCATATTTGATTAAGCTTACCACCAAACCAAATTACACAAGCTTTTAAATCAAAGAATAACTTAAACACATTGAAATTATCGCCCAAGTCGAGGACTCAATAGTAATGTTTGTATTCGAGATATCTACACATGAAAGCACAACTATCAAACTTTCAAACTATAAAAATTATTTAAAATTTGAAATGAATGTAGAATCACTAATTATTTTGTTAAACATAAATGAGATAATATGTTAAGGTCTCTTGCTTAGTGAAATTGACCAGGTGACATACTTAAGGTCCATTTATCTACTTGATTTAATAGATTCAGGATTATAAAATCTTAATTGCAAATGGGAATGGCCGTCCTAGAATAGATGTATAAGTAATCCTGGTATGAATATACAGGTGCATCATCGTTTTCTCTTCAAGAACTACTAGACAAACATCGACAATTACTGGGCTATTCTTTTGGACTTCTTCTCTAAACCCTGTACTGGGAAACCCATTTCCCATCTCAGGAACACTTTAAAACTTATCAAGAATGCGGTTAAGAGTGAGGTATGGTCTTCTTCTTCCTGTATTTATAGGCATTTAGATGATTTAAATGCTAAGCAATCTGATCTGATGGTTAAGCTGCAAGATAATCCTATCAATGTTGTTCTTAATCACTCTTTCAAAGTTTGCACTATGGAATTAGCTAAGTTTAATTCAATGCTTGCCTCTTGGATTATTCAGAGGGCTAAAGTCAATTGGATTAGACATGGTGAGGACGACTTAAAGTTTCTCTTTGCAAAAATTAGAATAAGGAGAAGTGGTTCTAAATTTGTGTTTAACTTATTGGCAAACTCTCCTTCTTCTTCTAGAGCTGATGTGGTTAGCTCGTTAATTCAGTACTACCAAGGTTTCTATAATCCCCTAGCACCCCCTAATGCGACACTTAACTGCTTCCCCTCTGGGATTAAGTTGCCGCAAGCTGATGCAACTCGTATTACTTCTTATGTGCTGGATGATGAAATTAGACATGCTGTTTTTTTCGGGTAACTCAAATTCTGCTCCAGGTCCGGATGGATATAATTTCTTTTTTTATAAATCTGCCTGGCACATCGTAGGCCCTTTGGTTTGTAGGGTTGTTCACTCATTTTTTTAGAAATGTTATATGCCGCACGGTGTTAAAGCAACTGCATTGGCTATCATTCCAAAACACAAGAATGATTTTGAATTATCTGATTATAGACCTATTGCACTATGTAATGTTCCTTATAAAATTATTGCGAAGGTTCTTGCTGAAAGATTAAAACCTGTTATGAATCTTATTGTTATGGATAATCAAGCAGGTTTTGTCAAATCTAGAGTGTCTACTGACAATATTTTGCTTGTTAACGATATTTTATCCTATGCTGGTAAGAGTAGGGGCTGCAATTATTTCTGTGCCAAGTTGGATATCAAAAAGGCCTTCGACTCTGTTAGTCGTGATTTCTTGCTTGCTAGGCTTATGCAAAAAGGCTTTCCATCTCTCTTTGTAAACTGGATCAAACTTTGTATCATGGATGTTAGTTTTTCAATTCTGCTTAATGGTGCTATTGAGGGTTACTTTTCCACATCTGCAGGTCTAAGGCAGGGCTGCCCTCTTAGTCCCTACCTTTTTTGCCTTTTCATGGATGTGTTTTCCAATCTTTTGGAGAATAGGGGATTTAAAGGCATTTCATATGAAAATTACACGTTATCGCATTTGCTTTATGCTGATGACGTTTTAATTTTTGGGGAGGCTTCTGTTGATAAATGTAACAACTTGGCTAATATCCTTAGGGATTTTGCACTTTCTGGGTTGCACATTAACTATGATAAGAGTGCCATCATGTTCCCCAAAAATCAGAGGAATGTCCAGGATATTTGCCAAATTCTTTCTATTCACAACATCGTCAACAAAATTACATATCTTGGCATCCCCTTATCCTTCTATAGACTGAAAATTGAAGACTTTTTGCCTCTTATGGATAGTGTAAACAAGAAAATGAATGGATGGAAGGCTAACCTGCTGTCTCTTGCGGGTAGAGTGCAATACATTAAATTCACTGTTCAGAATACCATAGCGTATTGGATTAGGGGATCCATTTTGCCAAAAACTGTGCACAAATATATCAATAGAACTAGCTCTAAATTCTTGTTCTTTGGTGATTCTAATGTCGCAAAAAAGCTCCATATGCTGTCTTGGGACAAAGTCTGTATGCCTAGAAACAAAGGTGGTCTAGGCATTCCTTCCATTAGTGCACTCCAATTTGCTTACAACTGTTCTGTGATTTTTAGGATGTACAATGTGTCTTCACCTCTTTCCAAATGGCTTTTATGTATTTACAAATCTCCGGGGATGCCTCCTCCTATCTTTGCATCCAAGCAATGGAAACCTATCTGTAATACTACTGCGGGGGTTAAGCACTGCTTCAATTTCAATATTACTAGGTCTGCCCCTATTTCCCTCATTTGGGATCACTGGTGCAATAACAATACTATCAGGGAGTATATGGGGGGCTCTTTTGTGGGCACTTGCCCAGATATCACATTGAACTGTTTAATCTCTGGATCACAGTGGAATTTTCCTCAGTTCTTTCCGCATACTTTGGGAAATCTGATAGCTGGGTTCAACATTAATGCGGGGGATAGCCACTGTTTGTTATGGAAAAATAGCTATTCTTATAAGTTTAAGAATTTCATGGATGAATATTACTCTGCCGATATTTTCTACAATGCCGATCGGCCTGGACGATCCAAAATCGTCCTGGACGATCCTGAGAGAAAAATCCAAATCAGAGAGGAACAGTAAGGGAACGAGGTCTCACAAAGGTTATGAGTTGATTCTAAATGAATGATCTATAACGTAGATAATCAATATTGTTTGAATTCTTCTATGGAGTGTTTTAAATTTTAGCTATAGCTATGATGCATGTCGACTTTGGTTGTTTTTATAGGGCATGATATTCTCAAAATTTATAAATAAGTCATCACTCTCAACATGAATAGGGCTTTTCTTGAGAGGAGAGAAAAAGAAATAGAGAGAAGATGTGTTATTTGAGAAAGGAAATAAAAAAATTTTTTGAGCTTGCAAGTGGAGTTCTTCGACGTCTTCAAGAAGAAAGAAGTGTTCAAAATTTCAATTCTAACAAACGAAGAGGACATTGTTATTAATATCTTCAAATTTGCATGACTTATAATCATTCAAATATTATTTTTAAAATTTAGTATAATATTCGATCTTTGCACTATCATAAATATAAGCTTACTTAAGATGAACAATTTCAATATTGATGTTCAATTTTGTGATTATTTTATGGTTTATCATATTTTCCACTAAGATCTAACTTTGGGCTCTTTTTCATACCAACATTTGTCAATAACATTAATAAAAAAAGGTCAATAACAGATCAAAGAAAACAAGAAATTTAATTTTTATAAAAAGACATATATTTTAAAGAAAGCATAGAAGGTTTTAAATGTTCAAAAATCTCAGGCAATTTAACCATATTTAATAAATCGTTGGTAGGAAGAAATATTTCTTCCATGCATTTAATTATTTTTATAAATAGTAAGATGTTAATGATCAGTGTGAAAAAATAATAATAATAAATATATATATTTTTTATCATCGTTTCAAAGAGGATAAGATGCTATTAGGCCGCTTATAGATATTATAAAGCATACTTGATATAATATATGCTATGTAGTCAAGAAATGTGGGGCATTGAAATAAAAAAAAATAAAATAAAGGGGTCAAGTGAAAATTTATTTTCAAAATAATATTATTTTTATTTTTTATATTTGAAAAATAAGATTTAGATTATATATATATATATATATATATATATATATTTTCATATATATATCCCTTTGCATAAGAATTATCTTGTGTCTATCCATTCTTTAGTTAACCGACCAATAAATTAAATTAATTTGGCTAATCCGACTTGACAAGGGAATAAATTAATTTTAATTTTATAGGGGAGTTATATATAAAATTAAGTTAAGCGTTGTAGAGATGAGAATGCTTAGGTGGATGAGTGACTTTATACTTAGAGATAAAATGTGAAACGAATATAAATGTGAAAAGGTTGGAATAGCTCCAGTGGCAAATAATATTAAAGGGAGTCGCATTAGATGGTTTAGTAAAATAAAGTGTCAGGCTTCCGATGACTCAGTTAGGAGAGTAGATGTATTATATTCAAATTATGTTAAGAAAGACAGAGATAGACCTAAAATGACTTGAGTAGAAAGTATTAGAAATGACATTTGATCATTAGATTTAAATAAAAATTTGATTTTTAATAGGACATAATAGAAAAAAAAAATTATGGTAGCCAACCCCGTCTAGTAGGATAAAGGCTTGGTGTTGTGAGAAATTTTTATGTGCAGAGGTTGGAAGCAGAATGCCGTCCATAGACCAACTAGAATGCGCCACATCAGCAATACCGAGCGAAAAGATGACGTGATGCAATATGATTGATCTTTGTATGGCGTTCGAAATTTACACAGAATAATTAATCTCATGTTATAGTTGAGTTTTATAAAAAATTGCTTGAAAAGTATACAATATTAAAGTTACATAATTGATAGAGAAAAGGTCATATATAAATAAAAACAAGGTTTTCATATTATCAAAGAACATAATTCACCAAAGAGATGGCTGGCTTCCATTTTCTCATTCCTTATCCCTTTCTATTAATTAAATTTGTCAATTTATAATGAATTAGATGAGTGATTAATCTAATTAGGCGATTAATATTAATTAATGTTAGTCTTATCTTTATCTCTATGGTTTGAACTAAGCAAATTAACCATTTTTCTATTTTAATAAACTTGTAAAAGCGCATGAACATTTGGTGCACGTATATTTAATTATACTTATTTTATAAAAATAATAATTTTAAGATATTATTTATATATCTACTTTCATTTTTATATAAATATAAAATTTTGATAAAAAATATAAGATCAATATAAGGAAGCCTCAATGCAAGGGAAAATTATTAGGTCCGGACGTACACTGGGCGTAGAAATACGTCCGGACTTCAATGAAACATTGGCATGTGGAATATACACGTGTCTGCGAAATTTTAAGTCAAGCGCATCAAGAGTACAGATAAAGCGCAGTCTATTTGCTATAAACTTTCGAATACTAATAGTGAGAACTCAAGAGCCACCATGATAGTCACAAATAACAAATCTCAAGCATACTAAAAGAGCATTGGAATCTCTATCATGGCCTTCTTTATTTTTTTCTTTTTTTTCTTATTGTACAAATTGTTTCTCTTGTTTGAAATAAATATAGCTATCTATTTGCTCTTGAGATCCTTGAGTAGGTTGTTCCTCCCAAAATTCAAAATATTAATCGTCGAGATGTTTGAGGGTACCATTGATTCTTATGTTCATGTTGATATATTTGAAACACTATATATGTACATAATCTTCTAAGAAATCCGTTAAAAAGTGGTTCAAATCTTTTACAGTAGTTAAGGCCACGCCGCTCATCTTGATTTATTGATTGTAAGTTTTAGTTATCAATCAAGATGTCTTGGATTTGAAACTTCCATGTATAATGTCTGTGTGAGCTTACCTTAACTAGCCTAAATGCCCAAAAAAAAGTAGCTAAGGCCTAAGAGTAACTATTTTTTAGGATTTTCCTTGTCTCCCTTAAGGTAGGGGGTGTCAATTTGGGTCAACAGATCGGGTTCGACCCAAACCCGAGCTGACCCAAGCGTAAACGAGTTGATCTGAACCTGACTCGGTTAGCTAAATGGGTTAGGGTTATCAACCCGGACCCAACCCGCACGGGTTACCGAGTTGACCGGACCTGACCTGCAAACTCGATTAGCTAAAGCGCAAAAATGCAAAATCTAACCCCACCGCACGTGATGAGGCGGGGCGGTGAAGCCGACGGTGACGGGACCACTAATGTGGCGAAGCAGGCGGTGAGGCCGATGGTAGACTCATCTCCAAAAGACGTTGGCGTTCGCAGTTTCGGGTTGGTCGTGGGTGTCGTTGGGTCCTGGCATAGTGGCATTAGCGGAGATGCTGCATTGTGGCAGCCTACAGGCCGGTGGGAATGGCTGCAACACTCGACTTAACTCATAGTCGCATAAGACGCGGGCGGACGACGGACATCTGGCCTGAAGCGACAAGACTAGAGGCGGACGCGACGTCGTTGACGAACGGACATGAGGCATTGACGTTCCCGGGTCAATTCGGGTCGACCCGCGGGTTGTCAGGTCAACCCGAACCCGACCCAATTTTTAAACGGGTCAAAAATCCGAACTAGGACCCAATCCGTTTGTTAACCGGGTCGACCCAAACCCGGATTTTTTCAGGTCAGGCCTGGGTCGGTTTCAGGTTGGGTCAATTTACCTTAAGGTCTCAAATCATTGACATGAAAAGACTCAGCAAGGACTAGCAACAATTATTATGTCTGAGGCAAATGGAAGGGGAATCTATAAAACATAAGAAATCATGAATAAGGCCACATTCATCTTGGTTCATCAGCCAATAAAGTTTAAATTCTCTTTTTTCTAAAAGAAAAAAAACCCTCCGCATGCTAAGAAAGATGGCTACAATAGTTCTCATTATACAAATAATTGTTTTTATGGGAGTTATTGACATGTTTTGTTCTATGACCAAATGAATGATACGAGTAGTCAAATTGAAACAGACAAGATTAAGGCTTCGTTTGGGACGGCTTTTTTATTGCTTTCTAAAACGGAGTTTTAGTACAAATTTTTTTCTAAAACAGAGTTTTAGTACAAAATTTTTTAATTTTGTACTATAACTCCGTTTTAGAAAGCAATAAAAAAGCCGTCCCAAATGAAGCCTAAAATAAAAATTGAGAAAGACCATCAGACTTTACGTGAAATATTTGAGACTGAAAATAAAAAATCATCGAGCCGCACCAAACCAAAATCACTATCAAATTAAGAGAAAATGTACATATCTTCTACACATAATTTTATAAATTTGTACTAAAAAGCTGTTTTAAGAAGCAGTAAGAAAGTTGCCTCAAACGAAGTCTTAAGGAATATAAATTTTAATTGATTAAAACATATCTAAAAAAACTATAACTACAAAAGCTTTCAGATCAAATTTTGAGGAAGAATATTTAAATCTAAATTTGCATTTTTTTCTGCAGGAGAAAACTACGTGTGAAAGAAACATTTCTGATAACAAATTACAGAAGATTTTGCGCTTTACTACGCAATGAAGAGAAGAATATGCAAACATATAATTGTTCCAGAAAAGATGAATTTACATATAAGACAGTATAGTATTTTGATCATTAACAAGCACACTGTTTTCTAGTAGGAACTTAATAAAATATGGAATGATTCTGAGATACAGAGCAAACACAATAATAAGAAGGCAGAGGCAGAGGCAGAGGCAGCGGCAAATAAAGAGATTAGGAACAGAGTATATACAGGATATAAATTAGTAACCTTATTTGTGCAAGTCATCTCCACTAGGAGACTTATCATGAATCAGATTAGTCGGTTCGCTCAAAACATACTTAGGTAATTCATACTTAGCGCCTGCAAAAAAAAAACTTCAATTAACAGATGTTTCTGAAGATATTTGAGGTTTTTTAACTCTTTAAGTGAGATAGCTGCTTGCCTCTTTCATCATAAACAAGTGTCATATCAGCATTAGCAAGGATGACACCAGCACTGTCCAGAATTGCCTGCGCAAGGTTGATATCAGCTTCTGCTGCAGCTCTTAGCGCATCCCAGATCTCTGTGATGAAAAGATGTTTTTTGTGAATTTATTGAAATTTCTACATCTTTGTGTATTGATCACAGTGCAAAATTTAGTCCTTGATTTTCAACATTTCACAACGGTGGGACTGATCCTCAAGAGAAATTATTCTGTGGACACCGGACGGTCCGGAGTTCAATTAGAACACGCCGTGTCACCTGGTACATAGTAGTACCGAGCACCGGTACTAAGCAAAAAAAAGATGTGGCCCGTTTTGGTTGGTCTCGGGACGCCATCCGGCGTCTGCCCAAAATAATTTTTCGATCATCAGGGTTGCAAAAAAAGGTCCTTGGCAGCATTAACAAGGCAAGTGCGGACATGATTGACTCAGTATGAAAATGAAAAACCTATTTGATTTAATTAGAAACGGAAATTGAATTGAGAGCGTCATATTCCGATTAGAACTGGAATTGAACTTTATTATAAATGTGAAGTCGAGTCAAAGTACATTCAAGCATGTTGGGTTTAAACTCCAAATTGATTTGAATACGTGCAGAATTTTGAGAATTTGGGTGAGTTTCTATTATTTTTTAGTTTCCTTATGTCCGAGAGAAAGCTTCTTCTCTTAATCAAGCAAATTCACATGAAAATAAGTTTCAACCAGCATATGGCATCAAAATGACTGTGAGAGTATAAACAGGATGCCTAAGCAGCCAGGAGAAGAATCTAGATAGTAAATTTATTACGGAAGCTGCAAGATTCAGGCTTCGTTTGGGGTGGTTTTTTTTATGCTTCTTAAAACAGCTTTTTAGTATAAAAATTTTAATTTTTATAGTAAAAATTTGTTTTAAGAAGCAGTACGAAAACCATTAAAAATGAGGTCTCAATGTCCAATAAGTCTAGGTTGTTGAAAAGTTTGATCAAAACAAAAATAGATATAAAAGAACAAGAGAAATAAGTCCACTGAGATAATTCAGCAAATCCTAAATTCATTTAAAGTTAAAACATCACCGGACCAAGAAATTCAATTATTTTCCTACTCGGTCTCTCTCCTTGGCATGCCAACCAAGGTCCAACCAAAACTGAAGCACAGTTTTCAGGGAGAAAATCTGGCAGCCGCCAGCCCATCCTCTCTTTCCTCTCAAGCAGATTAGGAGAATCAACCTAATCCCCATAATTCCTCTGCAGAAAACCTATCTTCTTGTTCTAGACAATTTCTGTCGATTCCATAAACCTACCGCAGCCTAATTTCATATCATATTTTGGTGCTATAGCATTAGATCCAACCTACAAGATTTTATTATAGTTTGTGTGAAATTTAAGAAAAATCAAGAGATTCCTATGGAAACAAAGACCCACGCATTGAATAGCATTCATGATTCAATGCATGTTAGGATTAAAAGAGCTTTAAAACATTTGAAGAGGCTATGTCAAACTTCTCCAAACGGTTCATAAAACTGATTGCTATCATTGACACTATCCCAGCACCATGGGATATATCTTCGGTGCGTCCACCATAATTTTAGGCTAACTATGCAAAGAAGAATAATTAGAAAAGAGAGATGACGGAAAAGAAAATCAATATGTCAACCTCACCAAAATGTTTAGAACATGCAAATGGGTTCTGCCAAAGAAATTGTGTTGATGGGTTCAATTAACTAGAAGGATCATAAGATGGGATGATCACATGATATGAACATACTATTTAATTTTAATTAGAAATAATTCAATTTCATGTAATTAAGATTAACATCATTAATTAAGAATTAATCTTATTGTTATGTGTGGAATCTAATTGTATTGATCAATTTAGTTATTTTGTTGTCTTGGACCTCAAAGTTAGTCGTGTATATTAGGGGGTGTAGGGGACCTGCTTGGCAATTGAATTTTTTTCCCGTAAAACGCATCGGTGCTGCGTACCCGAGCGCCCCAGTGTTGTGTTCCCGAGCACCCCAACGCTGAACGACAGAGAGCAGAGCATCGCATCTTCCTAGATATGGCACCGCAGCAGTTCAAAACAGATGCTTGAGTGCTGCAGCACTTCAAGTTGGAGTCGCAATGCTGCGAGACGGACTGAACGATTTTCTTTCTCGTTTTCTGAAGTGTTGCGTCCCTTAGAGTTATTTTACTTGGCTCTCTCTTGTATTTTCAGTTTGGGCAAGTGTGAGAACGGCGCATGTGAGAAGAGAAGCAATGTGAGAGAGAGAGAGAGACGAGAGATATGTACTTATTTATCTCAATTTTCATAGTGGATTTTTTGGTATGGTGTGGCTCTATGGGTTTTTCCACGTTAAATCCTAGTGTCCTTTACTTTCCGCTGCTTTACTTTCTTGCATGTTTCGTCATTGCGGTGTTTACTCCTCATCTTCCCCAACACTTACTTCTGAGCCATTACGTTTTTATAATTGATTGCATTTGCAAGAACAAATAGCATAAAATGAGGAATCAGGATCTAGAGGCTTTCAAGAAATTTTGCAAGTTTAACTTTGGAAGAAGAAATTAGCAAATAAATTTAAGAATATACTAAATTTAAAAATTGCAATTTAAAATTCAAATATAAGGGGTTACCAAACTAGGTTAAGGAGATAGATTTATATGGAGATAATTATCAAACCAATGCTGAAAAAACTAAAAAATCCATTTCCCTAATTTTAATTGTCAGACCACCTTTAAAAAAAAGAATAAAAATAATATTAGCTATGCTTTTAGGATGGCTACCCAAATTTTGAATGAATGAAGGAAATTAAGAATAAGAATTCTTAAATTAATGTAGATTGAGTGACTTAAATTTTTGTTATAAAAAGAGTTATTGTGACATAGTATGGTAAAGAAGATCAATGTTTGATTTTGCTTTAAAAAAGTATAAATTTTTTCACAATTTATTCACCATTATTATATACTAGATAAACTATTTACTATAATTTAATAAATGATAAAATATAATAATGTAAGTATTGTATTCTAATATTCACTTATAATATCTAAAATATCCTTCACATTTAACTTTGAAGTTAACTTTAACTCTTATTCTAGGTTCTGGGATTAAATTGGCTCAATTTCTAATAGTTGAGGGACTAAAATAGAGCAATGAAAAACTCTGTGATTAAATTGGACATTTATCAATAGTCGGGGGACTATTTTGAGTTTTTACTCAATTTATAAATCACAAAAGAAGATGTGAGAAGGTCAGGATTGAAAAGCAAAAGTAAACAACAATATAAAAATTATGAGTAAAAAAAAATAATGAAAGAGTTCAGTTCAAGCAAAAACATTAGGAGATTTAATGAAGAAACTTGAAAAAAATGATTATAAGGCTAAAAATAAAAGCCATATACTACCATGACACTATTAATTGTGGTAGGTTCCTTCAATATTGTTGCACAACATTATCTATGAAGCACAAATACTTCTAAAATCTATTTATTTCATATCAAATACATATTAGACACAAACATGTGTCACGCCTCCAATACGTCTAACAAATGCTCCTAATACAAGATCTTACTAAAGAATTTTCATATCATAATGTTGGATAGGAAGATCAAATCATTTGTAGTCCATGGGTAAAAAAGAGATCGTTAATTAAATGTTTGATAATTGAAAGATAGAAAATTGGACCATTGGATTATACATGGTAATAGCTCAAAATGACACGAGCTATGATCTATAGCACGGTGCGGCTCAACCCCTATGCCATTTTCATGACAAGGTGATAGGTTTAAAATGGTGTATGCTATTTGCGCTATGAAAGGGCAATAATGTATATCCTTGATAATGCACACAATTTTAGTTTATGAGATTTATGATTTCAAATTATGATTGATATTATTTATAATTTATTTAATTACTTTATTCTATTTTGATTTGCATTTCTTAGAGCATAGATAGTACCCTTCGACTCTCGACACTTGTGTGGGGGCTTTTGACTCTCACCTTCACCACTTTCACGAGGGCTCTCGGCCTCACCTTCAACGCACATGAGGGTTTGCAAACTCTCCTTCAACGTGTATCATGTCTCTTGATCTCACGGCTCTTGCCTTCTTAGACGCATACAAGCTTGTGATCTCGCCTTCGATGCACACAAGGGTTCTCGATAGAGTAGCGTACGAAGCACGCAAGGGCTCTTTATGTTCAATGGAACAAAGATCATCCCTCTGCCCTCCATGCACCAATTTTCTGAGGCTTCAGTTCTCGGCTAGCACATTCTAGGAATAACGTTTGAACATTATTTAGAGCTTTCTCTCATTTGTTGTCTTATAAATTAAGAAAAATATCATACAAAATAACATGAACTATATCCTTTTCTTAGTTTAATATTGTATAGCCTAGAACTTGAATTAAATTTCAAGAATGATGCAAGCATACATTTCTGTATTATGTCTCCAAAATATAGTTACAGTTTCATCAATAAAATTTTAATATATTTTGATATGTTCGAATTTGAACAAGCTACATCATACACTATGCTCTATGATCTACAGGGATCTTTGTGCTATGGTGCAGTATTTGCAATTGACAAACATGCATTGGATGGAAAGAAGGATGACTTATAAATTTTTAACTTATTTTGGACAAGATTTTGAATTTAAATATATATTGTCTACTTTTATGAAGAAATATTTTGAGGGTAAGTTCATTTCTAAATAGTGGAGTTATAGATAAGATTGTCCCTTATTTGATTGAGTTAATTTAAAAGATGATAAGGCCAAAACTACATTAATTTCAACTATTTTTTCCCTAAAAATAAGGTAATTCCAACCTTCAAAAAAAGTTCATTCCTCTTCCTCTGCTCAGGCATTATAACAATAATGCAAACACAATAGCAAATTATGGACGCTAGCAAATAATTAATAGAAGTCAAAAATTAGATGTAAGAGCTTCATAAGCAAGAAAACAAAATTAATTCTCTAATTGTGGACTCTCATCATCACATTGAAAGAATTACTCTACATTACGTCAGATCAACCTTGTACTAGAGCGGTTCACAAAATCTTTTGAGGATCTAACCCAGAATAAGTTCTAAAATTTGAAAATCTTCAATGATGCTTTTTTTCGAAAATTATAGTCAAACAAAACCGCATGGCCCTACATGGTTAGGATTTGTGATGGTGAACTATAGGTTTTTTTCCTTCTGAATGAGCTAGCTTCGTAAGCTATGTTCTTTCTAAATGATGGTGAAGGTGCCATTAAAGAGAGCATCAAAATTAGTGGTGATGATAATTGTGGAGCCAATCGTTAGTGATACATATTAATATGTTCACATTTTGTGTCATTATTCTGAAGAGAACACGCTCATTTTTTATTTTTGGCATTTTTTGTAGACAAATGTTGATACTGAGGAAAGCATATTTAATGATTAATGTCAATGCAAATGTGTATTATAGAATTACTTGACAAAATATTAAAATGTAATCGTAATTAAATCAATATTAGTTTTTGATGGACTACAATGATTTGAATGAGTGCACTAAGAACATGCACTATTTTAAAAGAACAAGAACAATTAAAACTATTAACTAATTAAAACGAAAAGAGAAAACGTAAGAGCGGTCACACCGTTTAGGCCAAGTTACATAATAAGCGCTTGCACTATCAAAACAATAGCGAAATTCAACAGCATACGCATGGAGTAGCTTTCAATAAAAATTCCTAATCTAACAATAAGATAGTAACAAAGAATGTGCACTCAATCCTACGTTTACTAAGCTAAAGCAGAAGGCGAAACACGGCTCCTTGTGACTTGTCACCACCTACAAAATTAGGGGATTAGGAAAGTAAAGTAAAGGGGAAGAAGTTCACCCATGGGTAGGTTTGGAGATGATTTGCCACTGGGCGCCGGCAAGTTGCTCGTCGATGGCCTCCGATGGCGTGAAAATAATACGGTCCACGTACCCTTCGATGGAATGATTAACTTTCGGGTTGAAGTCAAAGAAGGTGGAGTGGAGAGTATTAACGTATCCTTGCTCGTCGTAAGCAAATCCGTATTCAAGCTCCGGATCGGCCATTCATTGGCTTTAGCTTCTGCCCAAGCCTGGCTGAGGAAGAGTTACGGGGAGTCAAACACAAATATGCTGATTCCAGCCCGGTTTACTAAAAGAAAAAAAGTCAGGCCATTCCATTTCGGCACCCAAGTTCAATAGCTTTGCGGCCGCTATCCCGATCATGATTTTACTACCCCCAGAGGGAAAGGCCCTTCCCTTTGGGGAGAGAGATTTAATTTGGGTTTGAAGCTCCGCTAGAGAGAAAGAAGTTTCTCTCGAAATTGAAGTGGAGAGGAGGGTAGGGTGGTCGGCCAAGGGAGGAGGGAGAGAGATTTAATTTGGTTCCGATTTGGTGGAGGGAAAGAGTTTCCAAATAATTCTCTAATTAATCCCTATGATTGGGGATTAATTAAAGAAGAGAGAGAGGGTAGGGGCGGCGGCAAGAGAGGGTGGGAATTGGGGATTTGTTTCCAAAACTGAATATTAGATTTTGGAAAGTAATTAGGAGGTGTGGAGGCTTTGGAAATTTCGGCCAAGAGTGGTTTTAGGTTTTGAATTAATCCCAAAAAAGGGAGAAATAAATCCAAGGTAATTAATGAGGGTAGGGGCCGGCGGCTTAATGGAATAGGGAGGTGATTATGGGGAGTAATTTGGGTTACTAATTTGAGATTTAGAGATTAGGAAAGTCTTTCTTAAATCCCAATTAATTTGAGATTCAAATAGGATTTAATTTAGGAACTTTCCTAAAATAGATTTCCTAAGTTAGGAAAGAATTTCAAATTCAAAATAATTTTGAATTTTGAAATTAAACCTTCCTAAATTAAGAGTGGATGCTTATGGAAAGTAATCAAGAGGGGTTGAATTATGGAAGGAAGATGGGAGGGAGAGGGGTTGGGCCATGTGGGATTTTCGGAAGAGGGGTGGTGGTGGTGGTGGAGAAGCCGGCGGGTAAACGTGGAGAAGGGTTGGTCAGCTGCCTAGGGATTGGGTAAGATCTTAGGCTAGAAGCTAGACAAAGAAAAGAAAAGGAAATTTTGATAACGACGAAGAACCACGAATCCGACCGTCTCCAAGGTTGGTGGGTTATGATGCACAGACACGGACACGGCAACACGGATATGACACGACACGGACACGGGACATGTCAATTATTGAAAATATAGGACACAGACACGGGTTGGACATGGTATTATAGTTTTTATATTTAAAAAATAGTGTATAAAAACTAAATAAGTATAATTTTAAAAATAATTTGAAAACAATAAGTCATTTAACTAGAATTTGTGCTTAAAATGATTAGTATTAGGATGTCGAGAGTCAAGCATCGATGCTGTTTATCAGTCACCGAGAGAGGAGATGAAATTACCTTCACTGTCAAAAAGAAATTAAAATGAGAATATTCGATGATTGTGTATTAAGTGAAGACATTGATTTGATGTTGTGGATAGGAAATAAGAAATTTAGTTTAAATCCCGCAAAATACAATAAATTATATTTAAAAAAATTCATAAAATATTTAAGATACGCGTGTTTGACACGCGTGTCCAATTTGTATTTAATATTTTTTAATCGGACACGATTTTGGAGTGTCCAACACGTGTCGGAGAAGTATCGGACGAGTGTCGTGTCGGATATAGTGTCAGACACTGCACGCCTCTTTGAGGAGAAGTGTTAGTGCATCATAATTGGTGGGTGATCCAAACTCTCTCTCCAAGGGACCTCACTCAGTCTCTCTCAATTTCTCATAAGAAATTAAAAATTGGGAAAATTTTCTTATCATTCAATCATTAAGCATTCAAATAGAAACATAGGGGCTATAAATAGCCTTATACATAGGACTCAAAATAAAAAGACGGCAATGCCCTCAGGGCTTACATACGACCTCCCTTAAGAGGTAAAAACGAAAAAACAACTACAACATAAATAATAAAAGGCAAATACATGAAATAACTCAAAAATACATGGACTCGATCGTGGCCGTAGATCGACGTCCATGTCTCTGATAAACTTTCCAAGCTCTGATGTCCCCATCAATTTTCCTTTTGATAATAAGATTTTATATAATAAATATAATATTATAGTTCATTTTGCGAAGCTTTTCTTGAAAATATTGACAATAGGCGTTTAATCATATTTTATAATAAATTTTATAAAAGAAAATATTTTGTCCATAATGTGATACTACCAGGAGTTAACAAGAAATTAGGAAGAGCAATTATTTACAACTTCCAAATATAAAATTATTGTTTACAACAAAGAAAGATTTTAGAAATTCATAGTTTTAACTTGTTTAGGCAAAGAAATACACTTTAGATTAATCAAGACAATTCGATCAAACTTCAAAGACAAGAGTAAGTTTAATGAGCGCATAACAAATATCCCCAATTTAATAATGAGAGGTTCACCTTGGGGCCTTCTCACTCATTCACTCATGGGGTTAGCGGAAGAAGATGCTCAACACCAGAAAAGAGATCACCACTAGGGAGAAGGAACCTAAGAAATTTGTTGATGGAAAGGTAGCCGGTGACGGATGGATTGGTGGGCGTCCCACGATCGTTCACGATCCGATTGCGAGGTGTTCCTCAATTGATGGTGCCAACGTGAAGATGATGCGATCAATGTAGCCTTCCACGGAGTTGTCGACGCCCAAATTTAAATTGAAGAATGGGGATCGAAGAATGTCTGTCATTCCTTAATTATCATATATGAACCCGTGATCAACGTCGGGATCGGCCATGCACTAGGGGAATGTTGGAAGAGAGGTGCTCGACTTCTTTCCTATCAAAAGAGCACATGAGATGTGGGGAATTCCAAGAAGGTGAACAAGCAAGGGGAGGAGGGGCCGGCGGCTTGGGGTTGGGTTGAATGAAGGGGCGGCTAGGGTTAGGGGAATTTGGGTTATTAAATCCTCTTTAAAGTTAATTACAAAGGAGGGTAATTAAATTAAGAGAATTAAATAAGTTGGGGGGAAGGATTAGAATTCAAATTTTGAATTCAAAATTTGGGGCAGTGGGGGCCAGCGGAATGGAGAGAAAAAGGGGGAGATTGGGAGGGTTTTAAGGGTTTCTTAATGCACTCTTATTAATCAGGGATGAAATAGAAGTAACCAATCTAATTTAAAATTAAATCAGATTCCAATTTATAAACTTTCCTAATTTAGCTTTCTTAGTTTAGGAAAGTATTTGAAATTCAAAACCAATTAAGCTAATTTAGTTAGGTGTTAATGATGATTGATTTCATCATCAAGGGAATAGGAAGGGGGTGGCCGGCGATGGAGCTAGGGTTAGCTACGCCAGCGGTTTTGGGGTGTTGGCGGCGTGGGGTGGGGGTTTGTCGACGGCCTAGGGAGGGAGATGGGAGGAGGAGACCGGCCGGTTGGGTGGTGGTTGGATTTGTCAGCGGTGGAGGGAGGGTGGATAAGGTGGTTGGATGTTTAGGGGTAGATGACGACGAACCGCGAGTTTCGGAATCCACCGGCGATTGACGGGTGTTGCAAGACCTTCTTTTAGGGTTTCTCCTCTCAAGAACTCACACAGAGATCAAACAAAGAAAAGCTGAAATTTTTCATTCATAATCATCATCCTTTTACAATAGAAGAGGCCACAATATATAGGTCTTGTTAAAACGAAGAATTTGAGAAGGAAAAGCTTGAATTTTATTAAGCAATCTACTCCCTATTTATAGATCTATACAAGGTATATCAATAAGGAAACAAATAACTCTTATAATAATATGAATATAATTATTCCTAAATAAATGGGAGGAATTAATGCAATCCTTGTAGTCCTCCCACGGATTACTGTTCACAGCCGTGGATGTCTTCGGGATCGTAAGGTTGAGATTTAACAGGTCTAAAAAATAAAATAACAATGATTCAAATACCCCTTGAGCTACGACTCAAATAAACTCAAAAGAAATGGTACAATCATAATTAGCATATAAATAAACTACAATACATAAATGCATAAAAAATAAAGACTGAATCGTAGCCATCGGTCTATGATTCCTACGCTGATAGACTCGTCGATATCGTCAATCGATATCCTCATCAGTCCATGTGTCTTATCTTACTTTTTACAGCCACATCATGTCATTTTGTCCATGTCATATCATCTTGATGTTTGTGCTACACAGAATACTAACCATGGTATGATAACAAGCTGTTATGATAAGAAATTTTTGCCTATTTTGTTTAAATGTGGATTGAGCTTTATTTAAATTATTATGGTTAATTTTATTAGTGATATAAATCGATGCATATCATATTGATGTTTGATGATAATTCCATCAACTTCACCACAAGCATGCTTTACATTATATGATTATAAATAGGCACTACAAAATGCTTCAAAGACTTCCTAACACTCATTTTGTTCAGAAAACAAAACAGCATTGATTGAAATCCACAAAAAATAATCTACTGTTACATTGACCCACTCACAGCTATCTATATCCTGATATCACAAGAACCAAGTTTTTTGAGTAAGCTCGCTAGCAAACAAATGAAACTTCCCAAGCATTTGTTTTAGAAAATCATAAAATCAACATATATGGTTGGTATAGCATAGGGTGGTCCTGATGGTGATAGTGATTATGATTATTACAAAAAGGCTGCGTTGATGAGGGTGATGATGATGATGATGATGATGATGATGATGATGATGTATGTGTGTGTGTATGTATACATCATGATGCATATATACATATAAACTAGAAAACATACAAGGTCTATGATGCATATGCTACTAGCGCTAGATGAAAAATAGGTAAATTTTTATTACCAAAGTAGATTGGGAGAAAAGAACGAACCAACTTTTAACCAATCAGCCACCCCCTCCTATCAAGCTTATCACATGCAGGGAAACCCATCCCTTGATTTTTGACTGTATGTAGAACATGATAAAAGAGGCAGCAGGCATAGCACTCAATAAAAACATAACGTAGCACATTTAAGAAGAAGCCAGACTCATGTATGTCAGTTAACTCGTACGTAAATGATCAACAAAGATATTTCTTTTGAATACTGTACAGTTTTCAAAGTTAGTAGCCTCATATAATTTTATTTAAGAAATTCATAGGAAAACTATTACACGAAACATCATCAGTTAAGCTCAGTTAAAAAAATTAAACAGATACCTTTCTGACCACCATAATGAGGAGCAGTGTCCCAAAACTCTTCTCGCATCCTTCTAAGATCAGTCATGGCTAACGGCTGAGGATTCTTCCAAGGCTTTGGCTTTTGGATCTTCTTAGTATTTTCTGTAAGATAATAAACACAAAAAAGTTGTGCAATAATAGACCATATGTAAATACTACGTAAAGTGCAGAGGTGCAACCTTCATACATCCGGTTACAAGCAAACCAATCAAGCAATCTGAAGTGCCATGCCAAACACAAAAAAACATAGTATATTTTATGCCCAACAACAAAAGAAGGCGATAAATAAACTTGACTAGCTAAGCACTTGGGTTCAGAATATAATGGTCAACTCCTACAAATCACATTTCTAATGTAACACCAGTGATGAACTCTGCAGTTAAGTAAAATAAGTAAGCCTTCGGGAAGGAAAAACCTTGAGTGCATAATGCTGGGAAAAAAAATTAAACTTCAATTTAGAAAAGGAAATGAAAGCCACAATAGTCTATTCTTTCCTCTAAGATACTCTCAAAGGCACTGCTAGTGGATCCAAAGGGCTCTGACCTAACAAAATTTCTTAAGATTGTTAAAAAAATCCAATAGGGGTCTTGCACATAGGCTCACAGCGTAACCTGCAAAGATTACTACTTTCCCCTTTAAGCAAAATAAAAAGGTCATCTGCATTTGTTAACTACAGAATTTGGCACAAAATATTTATATGCATTGCTTCTTTCACCTTCTTCACTGTCAAAGTGCCCAAGGTGCAAAGCCATATGTGATTACCTGAAGCGGAGGCATCTACACCTGGGTCCAACATCTTTGCATGAACTTCTTTAAAATTGAGAACCCATTGGGTTTAAAATTTTAAAAAGTTCACTCGAATCAACAGAGCCAAAAGATTAATTATGGCCATTTCATATTTGAATCCATTGCATCATCCATCTTCCATTTGTTCATCATTAGTTTGGAATCTAAAATCAAAATCTAAGGCTTTCACTGCATAGTCTAGTAGTCCAAACAATTCAAACAAAACACAAAATATTATGGGAGTAAATGTAACTCCTAATCCTTTGAGAAAGTAGCTTTGTGAACTGGCATTACTGGTGTCATGTTCATGAACTTTCCTCAGCTGAAGAAGATATCTTTACAGAAGACTCAAGTTCAATTTTGCAGGTTTTTTAAAAACTAGTAATTCAACATTTATGAGTAATTGTTTCATTCTAACATATCCAAAGAAATTCAAAAAGGGCTCTCACCAGCCAAGTCATTCAGGAGCTCTGAAAATCCTCCAACACTAAAACCTAGATGGAAATGCCTTCCCTTTCTTATTTTTTTGACCTAGTAAATAAGAAGAACATTCACGAAAGAAGTAGCACAAATAATATATGAATGAAATCCCACCAGATTTTCCTTAACCAAGACTGAAAGATGACTACGATGGATCAATCAAAATGTCTGACGAGCTTTAATGCAAGATCAGGATTGGAAAAAGGGGATTTGTAGTAAGATGCATTGTTTAGACTGATTTAGTGGAATATGCTCCACATGAAAGGAGGCGGGCTCAATACAAACATTATATGTCTTAATATTATTCCTTCAATTATGCTTTCTTAGTTGGGAATAAAACTTCACCGGAAAAAAACGAGTAAGACAAAATGCAGCGAAAAAGAAAGAAAATTAGGATTTAACATGGAAAAACTCGAAATTGGGAAAAAAATCACAGCGCCATGCCACACCAAAAAATTAACTATGAAAATGGGAAACTTGTACATATCTATTTCTCTCTCACTCACCCATTCCTCTTTACTCCTTACACCATTCTCATATAGAACTGTCAAAGAGACACACATTAACCATCCCAATGGACACAACCCTTCAAGTTAAACATGGAAAAAGAGGAAAAAACTGCCCAACTAGACTTACACTGTTGCGACACCGGGTTTGGAGCTTCACGGCGCTCCACTATCTATCTATGAGCCGCCCTGCAACATTGTTGCGCTGCAGCCTACAGCGTTGTACGGCTAAAGGGAAAAAAGTTTTTTCCTAGGCAAGGCCCCCCTGCAACCCCCTAGTGAGTTTGACCGATGAAATTGAGTTTTGAGTCAATAGTACAACTTGATTAATTGACACAATCAGATTTCACATAGAACTAACATTCTTCCTCCTATTCTCTTAAACATCATATAGTTAAAATGCATAGGATAAATGAAGGAAGAGTTCAATACAATTTATAGGAGTCAACAAGGTCTATTCTTTGATTTTTCCTTTATCCTATTCTATTTTATAGAGATGAGAGTTTATGAAACAAAAGAGATGACTACTCTTTTGTAAGGTAGTATCAAGTGAAAGCTTTCTAAGTCATTCTCTCCAACTAAATATGGTAGAGCTAAAGATAGTGAAAAATGAATTAATAAAACCAAATAAAATTGGAGTGAAAAAGTGATTCCTCGAATGACATCTCTCAAAGCATGAATTGTTAGACGTCCTAATAGCACAATTTTATAAATCACGTGACTATTTAGGATAATGATACAAAAATCACATGTACTTCTTTCATAGATGATGCTCATGTGAAGCGAAATAGTGTTAGCTAATATGCACACTCAGAGTGGTAACTTCACATAGCAGTTCAAATAAGTCAAATGATGATGATCATTACAGTGCTACAAGACAAGGATAGTACAAGGGTCCATTGGAAAAAGCAATGACTCCATTCCGGTGCTAAAACATCATAAGTAGCATTAACCATGGAAATCCACTAATAAAGTTTTTTCCTAAAACTCGGTAATGCTCAAGAGGTAAAACAAATAATACAGCAAGGAAAAATTCTGTACACAACTCTTCTTGGCCTATTGGTTGAGAGCTTAGGCTTTCAATTAAGAGGTCCAAGGTTCGAGTCTGTGTGTATGCGTTGTGTGTGTGAGTTTGCCTTAATTGGCCTAAATGTCCCTAAAAAAAAAGGAAAAATTCTGTTTTTCCTGACACAAAATGATTAAGACAAGCTCCCCAGCAAATTAAAGCAGATCATTAGCAGGATTGCTACCAATTCCAACGCTATCAGCTCAAGATTCCTTACTACATCTATCAATTCAATCAGCAAGCTTCTAACAAATTTATGCAAGATGACCTCAGGAACTGTCGAATCATGCAAAAAGCAATATATTTTAACAACTTACACCAATTCAATGATCAAGAAAGATAAAACAAGGTTCACGCAACATAGAATAGATGAAAATAATTAAAAGCTTGCAGCAGCCAGTGAGAATATATAAACTAATAGCTAGGGCATGCGGTAAAATCCAACGTAGGAGGCCAATAATTGTAAGCTCACCTTCGGACATGCTCAAGGAGGATAAGCCACAGCCCATCGCCGGAGATATATAACCTTCAACAATCTCGTATACAAGAAAAAGGGCATCACACCACTGGCGCCGCCCAGCGATCGGAGAGTCGCCAAAATTCTTTAGCTTTTGAAGATGGGTAGACGAGCTCCTGTTTCCAGGTCAAAGCGGCATACACTATTCTTGATAATCGAAGAGATTTTATTTTTTGGGATTTAAGTGTAACAACATTTTTATGTATTTTTATGTATTTATCTTTTTATTTGTAGAGTATTTAAAATTTTAAACTATATAAAAATATTATTGATATTACTTTATTTAAAATTATATAAATATTTTAATATGTTTTTTAGATATAATCTAAAATTTAAGAGATATGGAAGTCATTATAAACATTTTGATATTAGATATATAAATACATAAAAAGTTTATGATATGTATATAAATGACAATATATCATTTTTAGAGGGAAATTATGAATACTGATATATCAGTAAAAAATTATCTTGATCAGGGACGAATCTCAAAGCAAAATTGAGTTGAAAGCTTCCAAAATTCAATCAAAGACCATATGAGTTCCGATTTCAGCAAACTTATAGTCAAACTGAAAGTCTCAGAAAGACAAACCCATCGACACCAAATTCGACTCAATCCGAGCCTATATGGGTCCAAATCAAGGGGATGAAGCGCTGTTGAAGGGTTCAAACCACAATTTGGATTATCAAACAGTTTTCAAATGTGTCATGCTTATAATCAAATCGAGCGGCTCGACGAGATGAATCCAACGAGCCCAAGATCATTTAATTCTGAAATCGTTAAGGCATTCAATTGACCAATAAACGGTACATGATCAAGGGGATCAATATCGGCCGTCCATTCAAACACTCCCATTTTTCCCTTGATCCTCCACATATTTACAAGCCATGCCACTCTCAAAAAACTATAAATAGGCCATCATTCTTCACATAAAGGGGGAGAAGGAAGAGGGAGAAGAAGAGAAGGAAGGGAAGAATTTGGGAGCTCTCTTGCCATCGACCACCGCTGGAGTTCCTGCCGACCACCGTCGGGGTTCCTGCCGGCCACCACAGGAGTTCCTGCCGACCACCGCCAGTATTCCTCTCAACCATCGCCGGATTTCCCGCCGACCACCGTCGGAGTTCCCGCCGACCACCGCCGGAGTTCTTCCCGACCACCGACGGACTTCAGCTAGTCAATCGACCACCGACGGACTTCTGCCAGTCCGTCTACCGCCACCAGACTTCCACCAATTCGCCAACCACCAACGGACTTCTGCCAGTCCGTCGACCGCCGCCAGACTTCCACCAGTTCGCAGATCGTCGCCGGACTTCCACCCGTCCTTCGACCGCCACCGGACTTCTACCAGTTCACTGACTGCCGTCGGACATCCGCTTGCTCTCCGACCATCGTCAGACTTTCATAGTTTGCTGTCCGCCATTGGAATTCCACCAGTCTGCCGAACACCGCAGGACTTCCGCTAGTTCGCCAACTACAATCCTCCCAACCACTGTCATCCAATTACGGTCCTTCTGATCTCCGTCATTTGCAGAATATGGTCTTTCGGACCTTCATCGTCTGCCGACTACATTCCTCGCCGACTATGGTCGTCCCGACCTTCGTCGCCTGCTAACTATGGTCCCCTTGACCTTCGTCGCTCGTCGACTACGGTCCTCCCGACCTTCGTCGCCTGCCGACTATGATCCTTCTGACCTCCATTGTCTGCCGACAACGGTCCTTCCGACCTCCGTCACCCGGTGAATACGATCCTCCCAACCACCATCGCAATACAACGGTCCTTCTGACCTATGTCGCTCATAGACTACGATCCTTCCGACCTCCGTCACTCGCCGAATATGGTTCTTCCGATCTACATCGCTCGTCGACTATGGTTTTGCCACCCCAAACAAACATATCAACATTGATTCTTCCAACTTCCACCACACAATGCATTTTATATGATGTATATTTGTTACTTCGAGCCAAGGCCTTCCTCGTAAGGATGGGCCTCATTTGTAATCAATTGCAAGCGCTAGTGGATTCATTCAAACTGGGCCAGGCCCCGTGGTTTTTCCCCCTTTTTAGGGGTTTCCACGTAAAAACTCTGGTGTCTCTTATGAACGCTACACCCTCATCTCTTTCATCTGCTTGTGTTCTGGATCTTCGTACAAAGCTAAGGCATTAATCTTCATATTTCTCTACCGCCGCGAATTTTTCAGGACGCAACAAATACATTTATTCTTTAACGACTTATATACTTATGATGATTGGTAGATTAGTATACTTAATGTAAGAAAATTATTTAATTATTAATGTATTTGATTACAAAGCATTAAAGTAGATAAGTACATGGTTCTTGTGAATAATATTATGTTAACCAATATTAATAAATTTTTTGTTATTGTTAATGCATATTATTACTATCATGGTAATTCATGCAATTAAATTCATTATAAAGAATGATCCTATACTTGTAATTATTTGTTACTGGCATTGATGCTCTATGTTTATAATACTATTATGCTATAATAAACTATACCATTTTATTGACTAAGGTTTCATTTGGGACGACTTTTTTATTGCTTTTAAAAACAAATTTTTAGTAGAAAAATTTTTAAAGTTAAAAAATTTTGTACTAAAAAGTTGCTTCAGAAAGCAGTAAAAAAGCCGTATCAAACAAAGCCTAAATGTTTACAACATTATGGCAAAATAAATTATTATATATAACAAAATTATTTAATGCCAAAAAAATAAATCATGGCTTATATGAAATTGATGAGTACTAATGTCTCTTTATTTTAACTATAAATCATAAATCATTATTGAAATGGGCAAGTATACATTCTCTTATATGAAATTGATGAATTAAAACCCTATAGAGTAATAGGTCATGAGCAAAAGCTACATAGGTGGTTGCCTTGTCTTGATTTATCGGTGGAGTCTCTGATTATCCTTATTTGGGTTTATTTTTCTAATCTTCGGCCTCATCTTCTCTCCCCTCGCATTCTTCATGGCTTAGGTTCCTTATTTAGTCATCCCCTAAAAACTGATAACACGACAGTCATTGGGTCGTGGCCTTTTGTGGTCTAAGTTTTCGTCTAATTGGATATCTAAAAAACTTACCTTGATTCTGTTTGGACTGGCCCGAACAATTTAGGTTATCTACAAAAAGTTGTTATGGAGAAGTTCCCCGCATTTTGTAATGTATGCACATCTCTGCCTCATTCGAATGACAAATGTTCCCCTACTCACGAGGACCCTCAATTTGTTGTGAAACCTATTGTTCCTTTTAGGGGGAATGTTTCTACTAATGTTGTTGTTCAGGATGCTATTGATCTTGTGGCTATTGGTCCTATCATATCCCTTGCTCTCGTGGCCTAGCCAGTTGTTCTTATTGAGGAAAATGTTATTGTTGAGGGGGAACTTCCTGTTGCTCCTTTATCTATTTCTCCTCCTACGGATTTATCTTGTGTCAATAATATGGGTATTACTGCTGATGTGAGTATTGTGAACCATCCTACTAGCCCCATCTTAACTCCTGTTTTAAATGTTGATGATGTTTCGGCTTTTCCTATTGATAATTTGGATCCTCAATCTGTTTGTTTGGAACATTCACTTAAGTCTCCCAATGATGATGATGGCTCTGATGCAAATAGAATTTGTGGATGGTAGGCATTGTATTGGTATTTCTCTAGATAGTCTTGACATAGATATATGTGATGTGAATAAGGTTGTTTTGGATGAGTCTTCAAGCGATTTGAATGCTATTACTCCTGTATCACCCGTGGCTTCTATGGGAGTGTCGTTGACGCATAATGTGGATGTTATTAAGGGAAATGAGCTTATTTTTTATGTCTCTATTTCAATTTTTTCTAATGACGAATTGAAAGCTCAATTTGCTTTAACTTTGAATAATGATGACCCGTCGGATTGGCTGGAGGAATCCTTCTCCTTGGCGTGCGGGGGTGTCGGGGGTAATTTAGTTGATGATGTGGATGATTTGCAAGAGAAGTATGTTCTAAAGGTGGGGCATATTGTGCAGCAGGCTTTCTACCAGAGCTCTATGAAGCATCGTAGGAGAAAATCTAAGAAAAAATAATGGTTTCTCTATTGGATCTCTTTTTCTGTTGTTGTATTTTCTTCCTCTAATTGGTGTGTTTTCTGTTATGGTTATGCTTTTGATGTTTTCTACTGGCTGCGATATATCTTGGACTATGATGAGGAAGCTTTTTTGCATCCACCTCGTTGGCCTTACTTGCTGGCCTTCCCTCTTTCTATATGGAGCCTTTAGTTGGGTGATGGGTTATTGTTTGTTGGTTATCTGATGTTTGATTTTTGAATTGTTGCCCCCAATGGATGGCCCTTGCTTGGCTTGCGGGTGATTGTAGGAAGCCTTTTGGCCCTTCCTGAGTCCGACTACCATCTTCATCCTTTTTTCATGTGTTTCTTGCTCCATTACAGCCTTTGTTGCACTTCTTTTTTTAGGACATTTTTTCTTTGCTGTAATGTTCTTGTAATCTTGTTTTCTACTGTTGGAGGCTTGGAGCTTGTTGTAATCTCTTTTTTAGTGAATTAAAATAAATAGTTTGCTAAAAAAAACTACATAGAGAAGGATCTCTCTCATAGCAATGTAATATCTCTCCATATAAATGATTAGTTACTAGTTAGAGCATATATATATATATATATATATATATATATATAT
>NW_021319178.1:17450934-17487482 GCF_001605985.2 Dendrobium catenatum
AAATTTTTATATATTTATATATCTAATTTTTTGTATATTTATTTATATAATATTAATTAAATTTATTTTTTTTGTTAGAACTGTACATAAATGAAGGCATAAAGCCCACCATATTATATTTTGTTTAATTCATATTTAAATTTATTTATCACCTTTTTATCATAATCAATTTAATAATTAATTAAATATTTAATATTAATAATTTAAATATAGATTATTATTATTAAAATAAATTAATTTAATAATTTTATTTCAAATTAATTAATTGACTTAATACTGTTCGGTAAAACCAAAATATATATAAATATATAAATAACAATTTTTCTTCAATTAAATTTAATCCCTCTTATTACCTTCTAATGATAAAATTACTTTGTAAAGAGAAATAAAGAGAGAGAGAAAGGTGAAATTATTACGTGCAGTCATCGGACGCCGTCCAGAGATGAATCAGGATGCACCACATCGTCATTGGTTGTGCACCTGTGCTGTGTACCTGTGCTGTGTACCGTGGTGACATGACGCATTTTGATTCGTCTCTGAACCATCAGGTGACTACACTTAATAATTTCTTGAGAGAGAGAGTAATATACCTTAAAATTATGAGGGCATATTTGTCATTGCCTTAAGCCAATAATAAAATTCTTCACTAAATTTATAAGAGAAATATCAACATTATTGCTACCATGAAGTACTAACTTTTAAGCTTACAATAAAATAGAAGAATTCAAAGCCATTAAGGAAATTATTTATAAAAAGATGTCAATTTCAAAATAAATTTTTTATAAAGTCAGCCTACAGATGCCAAAAAATAAGTTAAACGCTAATGAGACTGCTAATTTGAAGGTAGGAAAATGGACAATATGATGTCATTTTGAAGAAATTTATGAAGTTCTTGATGACTTGAAAAATAATTATAATTAAGAGGAAATTAGTCGTGGCCTAATTTTAAAGAAAGGTATTTAGTAATTATTAGCTCCCTTTTAAAATTTTAGATTCACATAAAAAGCTTATTTTCTTTGAAGAATTTTGAAATAAAAGAATATTTTATTTAAATATTCAAATTATATATATTTTTTTATTTATTTTAAAAACCCAGCCAGCATTTGGAATAGAAATTTCTTTAAGATTATAATATAGTTGGCTAAGAAAAAAAAAAGATTGAAATATAGCAATCTCAAAATTAGTAATTTGTTTTTAACACATTGACATGTTTTTCTAAAAATGTCAAAAATTGATAAGACTTGAAAATCAGACTCGAATCCGACCATAATTTTTTTGAAAAGGTCGGGTTTGGGTCTTGAATTTCGACCCGTTACAAATTTTAGGTTGGATTTTGATTGATCTAGAAACTCGATAATGACCCTAGTTCAACCCGAGAACTCCAACCGCCGCCTCTCCCGCTGTAAGCTAGTCAACCCGACCTGAGTTGCTTGACGGCCATACCATCCGCCTGTCCCCGTCTCCCGCCATCCCACAAACCTGCTGTCCTGCCACCGCCGCTCAATTCGTGGTCCTACCCTAGGCTAGGTGCTAAGCCGCTAGCTTCGCAGTTCTCGACGACGTCGGACATTCCTTCCTTCTTCTTCTTCTTCGGTTTCATAACGTTTGCTTTTCCTCTTCTACCGAGTTCTCGGGCGTCAGCGACGTTCCTTCCTAGTTCTTGTTCCGCGGCTTTATGGGACGACAAACGAGTCGCCTTCCTCCCAGTCGCGACCTTGCCCATTTTGTGTCGGGTCAGTTCAACCCGGAAACCCAACGGTTTGGTCCAGGTTGCATTTTACGACCCGTTTGCAAAAACAGGTTGGTTTGGGTCATGTCAAAATAGGGTCGGGTCAATTCCGAGTTCAACCCAAACCTGACCCACAACCCGATTTTGACACCCTCTAGATTTTTCATATAAAAATTCCGATGCCTCTAATAACTTTTTGTTTATCTCTGTGTATGTTCCATCTTCTTACCAAAAACTAATATATTAAACACTCTCTCTACCATCAACAACATAATCAATGTTTAAATTTGTATATTGTGGTTCATTAATTTTCATCTACACAATGCCAAAAAAATAAGTGATCATTATTTCTAATTAACCCAACAACATTAATGTGACTATTGACGAGTTCAAACAACTCATCCAAATTACCCTAACTGCTACATGCCGAGTTCATACTTGAAAAATCCTTCATGCAAACCTTGAGTAAAGCAGCTCAAGCATTTGTTGATGATCGAGCATCAACAAATGCCAGCAGGCAATCGACTGTGATAATGATTGAGTGAGAGTGTGAGACACTTGTTAGAGATTATTAAAAAATGAGAGTTCTCTCCTACTCAAGTTGCTCTTAAAGGAGTTAAAGAATTCTTTTACATATTTTTGCTTCGAATGTTTGAGAGATTATTATGTGCGGAGACTGGACGTGTTCGGAGGTCAATCCTGATGCGTCACATCACTCAATGTATTGTGTATTGAATGACGTGACGCATTCAAATTAGCTTCTGAATACGTCCGAACACCAAAAGTAATAATATTTCAAAATATTTTGGTTTCATCAACATCTGAAAAACTCCATCAAACAACCGCGGAAAGTATAAGGATTGATTTCTCTTATTTTTATCCAACAAGGCTTAGAGTGGTTGGTGGGCGAGCACGATTAGGATCTCCCCATCTTGGTTTTAAATCCCGTCTACTATGTCCTCACCTCTTTAGTAGGGCAAAATAAATATGAGCCCAATGACGAGGAGATTAATTACATCATCAAACGCTCCCTTTGATTTTGAATATGGAATATTGCAAGGTGGGAAACGTAATTACATATGCAAAAAATTATTAAAAGGACGAAAGAGCCCAACGGTCATATTCCGTATTAAGAAAATATATAATTTAAAGAGTTTCTTTTAATTAAATGCTGTCTCTTTGACCAAGACAAGTTTCCGCGCTCTCCTCCCTTCTCCTGCCTTCCTTGTCCAAATCTTCTCGCCGTCTCTGGATTCCTCCCTCCGCCATGGATTCCACCTCGAAGACAAGCTTCGGCACTCTATCCAAGGCCTTCACTAAGATCCTCTGCCTCCGAAGCAACTCCACCATCTCCGGCGACGTCGCCCTCCACAAGCCGAACTTTTCAGAAAACCCCGATGAACTCACTGGCGATCACCAGAACGACATAGAAGTCCTCCTCGCAAATCTTTTTGCCGGAGTCTCCGCCGTCAAGGCGGCGTACGCTGAGCTCCAGCTAGCTCACGCGCCTTACGACCTTCACGTGATCCACTTCTCCGACCGCGCCGTCGTCACCCAACTCAAGCGGCTCTCCGAGCTTAAGCAGGGTTTTTTAAACAGAGAACAGCTCAAACAGAGCTCAAGCAGAGCACAAGCACAGGTTCAAGAACAACGAAACCTTCTCAAGACTTACAAGATGATCACCGCGAAGCTGGAATACGAACTCCGATCGAAAGAATCCGAAATCAGCTCCCTCCAATCCGAGCTTCGGGTCTCCGAAAAGCAGTGTCGGGCCTTGGAAGTCCGACTCCGACCCGGTCGGACCCTTGCCGCTCTCGACGACCTGCACCTCTCCGGCCTCAACCCCGCCCACTTCCTCACCCTACTCCGCTCCACTGTTAAATCCATCCGTTCCTTCGTCAAAATCATGGTCCGTGAAATGAAATCCGCCGGATGGGATCTCTCTGCCGCCGCCGGCGTAATCCAGCCTTATCTCCGCCGCCAACGAAATAGTAATCACAACATCTTTGCATTCCAATCTTATGTCTCGCAAATAATGTTCTCCAATTTCCAGCGCCAAGATTTCGGTTTAGGCGGTCCGGTGCGCGACCGCCATAGCTTCTTTGCGGAGTTCACAGAGCTCAAATTCTTCAAGCAAAAGAATTGTTTTGAGAGAAAATCCCAATTTGGGAAGTTTTGCAGGGGGAAGTATTTGGGGCTGGTGCATCCGAAGATGGAAGCTTCATTCTTTGGCAATATCGAGCAACGGAAGCTTGTGAGCTCCGGCCGGGGATCACCGGAGATTGATTTCTTTGAGGGATTTACCGAGATGGCAAGGCGGGTTTGGCTTCTTCACTGCTTGTTCTTTTCTTTTAAGGAAGAGGATAAAGGAGTCATCTTTCAGGCGAGGAGGGGGAGCCGGTTCTCGGACTTGTATATGGATAGCGTGGCGGAGGATGAGGAGGAGGCGGAGCAGGGTGGCCTTGATTGTCGGCCGGAGGTGGGTTTTACGGTGCTGCCGGGGTTCAGAGTCGGGAGAACGGTGATACAGTGCAGGGTCTATCTAGTGTACACTGACAGACGATGAAGCCAAGTGGATGGTCATGATGTCTCGGTAGGGGATTGTGGGCCCAAGTAAGTTGATGTTCTTGCGGGCCCACTTGGCGATTTATTTTAGGAAAAGCACTTTAGTCTTGAAGTTTATGTATATCCTTGGGCCTTTAGATTTTATAATGGTAATAAAATACTTTCTACGCAGCATACTAGTAATTTCACACTTTTTTTTTATAAAATAGTTTTAATTTATGTAAAATTATGCTTAAAATTTTCTGCATTTTCCATATGAGCATATGTATTAAGTTCATTAAATTTTTTTATAAAATATTAAAATTTATATAAATTAATCATTAAAAAATAGGCCAATTTTTTTCTTAAGTTTAGTTTGGGATAAATTTTTTATTATTTTTTAAAATAAATTTTCAGAAAAAATTTCAATTTTTTACTAAAAATTTGCTTTAATAAACAGGTCACAAATGAAACCTTAATTTTTTAAGAAATAGTTATTGATTACTATCTTAATGTATCTTATAAAATATATGATGATGTTATAAATATTATAAAAAATTATACTTAAAAAAAATGATTCAAATTTTATTTGGAATATTTTATAATTAGAAGTATAAGTGAGTCAAGTCGAGCACGGTGAGCTAATGAACTGAGCCCAATAAACATTTCCATCTACTAAGGGCATCTCCAACCGAACGGCAAACAAGTGTTTGCGGTTCTTGCTTTGCTCCAACCGATCGCCATTTTTGACGCCATTTGATCGCGGATGAACAGTGCGACGTCAATATTGGCGTTGCACTGTTCATCTGCGCCAATTTTTTCTCTCTACCGAACAGGTAGGGAAGAAAGGCGCGAAAGAAAACAACTGTTTTAGCGTCAAAATGGCGTTGGATTGGAGATGAAAAACGGTATTTTTTGATTTCCCTGTATTTTGGAGTGAAAAATGACATTTTCGATTGGAGATGCCCTAAAAGAGACTTGATATTGTCTTACATAGGCAAAATAGTTTTATTTTATAAGCTTCATTTCTATCCAGAGTAACCACCCTAAAAGAAAAAAATGTGAAACCAGAGATTCTGAATCTTTATAGCGAAGCTTTGATCTTTCTCTTGAAAAGGATTTGATTGTCTCCATCTAGATTGATTGGGATCTTAAAATTTTTTTTTCAAAATATGAAATAATTATTATTAAATTTTGAGGCTACTTGTGCAAGATATAATGGTTAATTCAACAATGATAATATGGATAGGATATAATTTAATTAATTGAGTTTGACTTTCAGTTTGATATTGAAGATTGGTGTTAATATTTATGATATCAAGTGACATTGAAGCTTGATATGTCATAAGAAATTTCTTTGATAGGACGTGAATCTTGATGCATATATGGTTTCAAAACTTCTAAAATTAAATTTGTGACCTTCTAAACTCTGATTTTAGCAAACTAAACTGAACATCTCGATGAGACAAACCAAATGACACCAAAATCGATCCAATCTAAGCCCAAATGGGCAAAAATAAATATACTGAAGCATATTTGAAAGCTTCAAATTATTAATTGGATAACCAAATAATCTTCAAATATGACATGCTTATAGTATAATCGAGTGGCTCGACAAGACGAACCGAACGAGCCTAGGGTCAGTCAATTCTGACATCATTACGACGTTTAAATTCATAACAATTTTTTTTATAATCCGAAGAGTCAATACAGATTGTTCGATTGGGCACCCTGAATTTGCTCTGAATATTTTTCATATTTACGGAGCATGTCGCTATCAAAATCTATAACTAGAGTCCATACTATTTACATTTGGGGAACTTTAGAGAAGGCTTAAACCTTGGGCTAGAGACTCAAGAGCTCTGAGGCTTGAAGAATCTCAAAGCTCCACCTAGGCACTACCATCGGTGAACCCTTGCTGCCTACCCACCATGGCTGGACCTTCACTCAACCATCTCTGTTAGACCTCCATCCAGTTGCCATTGTCGTACCTTCGCCCAACCTTCATTGCCCGCCAACTACGGTCCTTCCGATCTCTATCACCCATTGATTGCGGTCCTTTGATCTCTATCGCACGACTATGGCCCTTCGACCTCAATCTCCTGCATATAGTCCTTCTAACCTTTGTCATCCATCGACAATTGTCTCTCCGACCATTGCCGATCGACTACTATGATATTGCTAACCTCCATCACTCACTAATTACGATCCTTTTCACCTTCGTTGCCCACCGACTATGGTCCCCCTGACCACCATCACTCGACTATAATTCTTTCAACACATGTCACTAACTGACTATGGTCTCCATCGTCTGACTACGGTCCTTCGACTTTATGCGCTCGACCAATGTCCTTCATAACTCCACTGTCCTTCATAACTCCATCGACCGTCAATTATTATCATTCAAACCTCAGTTACCTATTGACTACACCCCCTTTACCTTTGTCACATGCGTACAATCCTTCTAACCTCCATTGCCTTCCGACAACGATCTTTCGACTTTTGTCTCCCGTCGAATAGAATCCCTCTTATTAATTTCGTCTGACTACGGTCCTTCCAACCTCCATTGCCTTATGAATACGGTCTTACTAATCTCTGCCACCAACTGAATGCAGTATCTCCGACCATCGTCGCATGATTACTATTATCTCATAGACTTTCGTCGCATGACTACAGTCTCACCAAAACTCCATAGTTAAGCATGCTCATCCAGAAGAAATTCTGGGATGGGTGATCTCCTGAGAAGTTATACCAATAAGATAAAACCCTGAGTGCCTTAGGCCAAAGCGGACAATATCTTCATGTTTAAGAGTCTAGATTGTTATAATAATGCTATATGTTGAGGAGCGCGGAGGCCTGCAATCGTCTCTATCCTTTGGGATGGGTGCGGTTGTATACCCCTCTGCAATTCTGCAGCCGTAACAGTGTCCTTTCGGAGGTCCATAGGTTTCTGGCAACCACGGTGTTTAGGGTTTAGGGTAGTAATCTATACGACCTGATCATATGCTACTATATTGTAAGGGCTTAGGATTGTAGTCGATTGACAGAGGTCAGAGAGATCATAATCAAGTAATAAAAGGTCAAAGAGACATGTGTCAAGCAATGAAGGTCGGAGAGATCGTAGTCAGGCGACAAAGGTCAAAGAAACCATAGTCATATGACGTATGACGTAGGTCAGCGGGATATTAGTCGAGCGATTGAGGTCGGAGGGATCATATTAGAACAATGGAGGTCAAAGGGACCATAGTCAGGCGATGAATGTTGGAGGGACCATATTTAGACGATGAAGGTTAGAGGGACCATAGTGTTAAGACCCAACCTAACATGACCCAATACTATATATGTTATACCATACCCGATCTTGCAAGAATAAAAAATTGACCCTAAGATCTAGTTAGAGAAGTGTTATTTAAACCCTCATCTTTATTGCTTTCCTATGAAACTCTGGCAACCCAAAAAGTAGTATTTGTCATTAAGGCTTCATTTGTGACATCTTTCTTCATACTTTTTAAAATGGCTTTTTAATACAAAAAATTTCTTGGATTATAAATTTTTGTACTAGAAAGTCACTTTAAACAACAATAAGAAATTTGTCACAGGCTTTGTTTAGGATGATATGTTAAAAATATTGCTATTTGGGCCATAGCTGGTTGAATTTTTTTTTCTTTGTTATTAATATTATTAGTTAAATTGCTAGTTGTGAATCTTGTATGGGTGATAGGAACTTTTGCTTCAAGCTTCTTTATTATGTTTTCTAGGTCATATTTAGGGCTGCAAACGAACCGAGCCAAGTCAAGTATGTGAGTGTTCATCTTTCAATTCATTTATTATTATGTTTTCTAGGTCATATTTAGCATGTTCAAGTTTGGTTCATGTTTAATTCGAGCTTTATTGTTTCTGTTCATGTTTGATTCATTTAAATTAATGAGTGTTTATGTTTGGTTCATATTCGATTTGCTTCATGTTTATCGAGTTTTAAACAAACAAGTTTTAACGAGCTATACTTCTAGATATTCATTAAGTTAACAAACAAGCTTATCGAGCCTCCTAACAAACAATTACATCGAGTATATTCGTGAACATATTTAGCAAATGTTTTTAAACTATCAAAGAAGCATATTCATGAACATATCCAACAAGTATTATTGAGCTATCAAATAAACAAGTTCATGAACATTTGTAATTAGTTTTTTCAAGCCACCAAATGATCTCGTTCATGCACAAGCAATCTATGATTCATCTTATATTTGATTAGCATATATTATAATATTTAGTTACTTTACATTTTATTATTTATCAATAATTATATAGTTATTATAAATATAAAATATTTATATTATGTATATTTATCAATTTTATAATCAAATCTTAGTTGAGTTTTTATCGAGCTTATTCACAAGTTCTGAATGGAACATGAATAGAGTTTAATGTCGAGCATGTTCACGAGCTTCAAATGATGCTGTTCATGAACACAAATGAGCTGAACATATTAGTGTTCAAGTTTATATATTTAAGAATTGGGTATTTAAAATATTATTCAAATTTGTTTGTTTAGTTAATTAAATAATCACAAAAAAAAAAATTGAACAAAACAACAAGTAGCTTGTTGAACATTTGATTCGTTTGCAACTCTAGACTCATTTCATTCTTACCATCTTAATCACTTAATGTAAGCAACATGATGAGTTGTTTTATATTGAATTAGATTTAATTTATGTGGGATTTAGTAAATCCTATAAATTCGGATTTAATACCTCCTAAAGGTGTTAAATTCTAAAAATTATCTTATATGACCCATGTGAAATCATGATAAATCTTGATAAACTGTTTGACAATATAATCCAGGATTTAAGAGGGCTAGTTCATTTAGAAATTAAATTTAATGTATTTTAAATGTAGTTTGATTATTAACTATGAGGTACTTATTAATAAGATACTAAGAAGCTAGTTTAATTATCCAATAAATAAATGAACCAATAAATAAAGCTAATTACTTATGTATTTAATTTACATGTTAACTATGAATTACTTATAAATTATTTGAAATAATTTATCATTTAATTATTATTTAATTACTCATAATTATTTTATTAATTATAAAAATTTTAGCTACTAATTAAACTTATAGTTATCTAATTAATTATTCTATTATTAAGTAAGCATTTAATTAATATTTATACTGCTATTGACCTAGCTAATTAATTTTATTATTTAAATTAATTACATTTTTTTCTAATAAAAAAATTAAGAATCTAATAAAAAAATTAAGAACTAATCCTATACGCGGCGGGTAGGCTTTTCGTCTTTCTGTTTCTTCGTTGCATTTCGCGCGAGGTAGAGCTTCCTCTTCGGCTTCGCTGGTTCGCGTGAGGTAAGCTTCGAACGAGTCGGTTGCCATTGCCTTTCTAGGGTTTACTTTTCCTCTTCTGCATTTCTTCGTTGTTGTTCTGCTTCGCGTGAAGTTGAGTTCTACAAGTATCGAAGCTTCTCCGTCTCCTCCGAAGACGTTGTTCCGGTCGGATCGATAGTTGCGACAGGAGTTCGCCGCGACGGTAACGATATCTCTTCCCTTTCGCGCGCTTCATACGCTAAATCCGTAAACCGTTGTCTGTAAATCCCTAAATCCGCCGAACGACGGGATTTAGTAAATCCCGGATTTTGCTCCGTAAATCCGGGATTTTCTAGGGATTCGGATTTGCTGTGCGCTCGGAAACCGTTTTGCAGGATTTACCTTAAATCCGGGGTAAATCCGGCTACAAATCCCATACCAAACAGCCTCGTGTAAAATGAGGTGCAATGCCTGCTGGCGGGAGTTGGAAGGCCAGGCGATTTCAACCACCTGTGGCCACCTCTTGTGTATCCAATTAATCTTGTTATTAGTTATTTCAAAAAGAGATTGCAGTTTAATAGAAGCACATAAAAGTATATACATACTTGGAATCCTTAATTAGTGGAGTAAGGCACAGAAGATGCTGGAAAGATACTCAGCAATGATGGTGCATGCCCAATTTGTGATCAGGTTCTCTCAAGAAGGTAATTACTGTTCACTTTTCTTACAATATGTCAGTATATATGTATATTTCATGGAATTTATCAATTGCTGTTCAACATGATGACTAATTTATTGTCTAGCATAGCTCAGAATAATTATACCTAGTGCATTCTAATTTTACTCCTGATTCAATAGCTCTTTTATCATATAGAAGCAATTATATAAGAACTACTTCATCTTTCTGATTTTTTTTTTGTTGCTTTAAGTTTTTCATGCTGTATGAGTTATTTGAGCATTATTATTAGATGGCCATTCTTATATATATATATATATATATGAGGAATTGCTTATCTGCTAGTTGTAATACTTATCCCAACCTTTGATAAAATAATATCTAAATCATTTTATTGTTTTCTATCTGGCAGCCACATGCGACCAGTGGATATCAATCCAGGTGATGAATGGACAAATGTAAGAAGAAACTGTATGAGCAAACCTTACAAGTTTTGCAACTTTCTTCCCTTCTGATTATAAACTCAATTTTAGATGGCGATGGCAGGAATATCTCCACAGATACGTATCCTATACTTCTTTCATAAACAAATTTGCATGCATATTTTGCCATATAGTGTTAGGACCGTTAAAGCCAGGGGAAGCTTTAACGTTGAACCTTAGTTTCTAAAATAAGGTCTGACCCACAGCTCAAATGTCCAAACCAAGGTATTGCTCGGCACAGTACGAGTTCTATGCATTTGATTTCGTCATGCAGGCAGCCTGACTTATCAGTTGTCCAATTGAAGTGACAAATACTGCTAAAGATTCATTGTGATGGAGTTGATGTGCCTTATCATGTCAAAATTATGCCATTCTATGTTAGGAAAAACTTGTTTATATGGTAGTGTCTATGATCTTGACATAAATAATAAGTTTATGTGCTAGTAACGATTATTTGGACATAAATTATGAATTTAATTTTTTCATTAAAAATAGAGTTTTTTTTTTTTTTAAAACCGCATAAGGGGCATACAAGTTAAAAACAAAATAAGGGTACAAGTCCTTAATGAATCTAAAGCCCTCTAGAAATACAACAATTAAAAGAAAACCTATGAGCCAAAGATTCAAACTAAAGACAGGAATCTAAAGAACAAAAAAATAAAGCAAAAAGAGCATCACTTCTTTCTAGAATTACGAGCTCTACGTTTTCACTTCTTTTAATAAATTCCGTTCTTGAAGCCAAATCATCCTCATCAAAATCTTCACCATCAGCTGAGGAATTATCGGCTTGTAACCAGTCACCCCTCATCACCTCACTATCCCTCGAAATGCGAGACTGCATATCATCCTTGGAAACAAGGGATAATGGCACATTCAAAAGTGGCTCTTCAAAATTTTTAGACAATGGAACATCTCCGTCTGAAAGAGCACAAAACACAGCATTGGTATTCAAAATAGCATCAAAACCACCCCACCCCTACCATCCATCTTCTTCCCCAAACCAACAACAATAGGCAAGGTACCCTCACCATCAATACCAACCGAAAGAGCATCATCTGTCACATCAGCAGTCTAAACTTCATCAGGTGAGACAAGTAAGCAAGGGGTAGTGCAGGGAGGAGCAAACGACTCAGGCACAACAACTGGTGCAACTAATGCATTCACAGGAACAACCTCAACAGCCAAGGGGTTTTGCGGCATGTCAATCACCGCAACAACATCCGAGTTAATTAACTCAACAGAACAAACAACATCAGCAGACAAACCCAAATCCACATGTGCCAAAGGTTGGACACAAGTACCAGAAACCACCTTATCAATCTTAGCCACATGAAGAGCCACAGGTTCCAAAACTGAACCAATCCCAGGTGTGGGGACAGCAACAGAATGAGGATGCAACACACTACAATCAGCTTTTGAATGACCCAAAGTTTTACAATGACCACAATAGAAGGGGAAAACTTCCACTTCCACATTTTGAGCATAACCCAAAGTTTCAGAACCAAGCCAAACTTGATCTGGATACCGCTTAGTAATATCTAACTCAACAAGTACACGAGCAACTGACGGTCTAGTACCATTGGCAGTAGCATTATCAATCTTTAAGGGTCGACCAAAAATGGACCCCAACCCTTGAAAAATACGGGAAGAGAACAAATGAGGGTGAAGGTTAGGGAAAGAAATCCAAATCGGAATGATAGGAGATTCCACAAAAACGTCAAAATGTGGAGACCATTTAACCAACTTCATGTAACAGTTGTTAACAAAATAGGAACGATGAGCGAAAACTTGATAGTAATCCAAATCATTCCTAAGTTTGATCAATACATTATTCTTGTTGAGAACAGTGACTGAGAACTCATCATTCAGCTTAAGATTGAAGAAAAATTTACGAATTGATTCTAGCGACGGACGACTGCCGGGAAAATTCCCGACCAAGGCAAACTCAAAAGGCGCAACTAGGGCATTCAATTCCTCATCAGAAATCAATAAAGCAGGAAGACCTTTGCAGGAAGAAACCTTCAAAGCTGGAAAAGTCGAAACGGAGGAGGTCCCGGACAGGACCTCCCGAATAGAACGAGACTGAGAAATTCCATCTAGAAAACCCAGGTTACGCAAACGACTAGCAGCCATAAGAGGGGACAAGAAGAAATCAAACCAGATGAACGCCAGATGAAAAGCCGCTGAAGAGGGCAATGGCTGGAGTGTCCAGGCAAAACTCACATCCTGGAACCTGCAGGATCAAAACTGCGACGGGAGTGCGGGCCTTGGCGTGGGAGCAAAAATCGGAAACGGGTGCAAAGATAGACGGAGATGGCAATGGCAGGAAACGTGGCCGGCCTCAGCATGGAGGCCGGGATGGCGACCGGACGGGAGCGAGCTGCCCGGACGGCAGCCCGAGCGGCAGCCGGAACGGGAGCGGAAAAAACCCTAGCGCGTTGATCATTAAAAATAGAGTTATTTGTCATTTAAATTTCATTTTTTAGATGGGGAATTTACATACATAAAACTTTATATCATGATATTTATATATTTAACACCCAAAATTTAAATATTACATGACTACCTCCTATAGACAACTTTAATATCACCAATGTCACTCCTATATTTCATTCCTACCACTCATTCCATCCTATAAACTTTAATTCTTCATTCACTTTACCTATAATATTAAAATTTTGAGTGTTAGATATGTAAATAGCATGATATAAAGTGGTATGTATGTAAATCCCCTTTTTTAGATTTATTTTACTCAATGTCATTGAGTTTGTTAGCAATTTATTAACAATATGTTAGTAGTTTATTAATAGTTTGTTATCATTTTATTAGTGATTTGTTTGCAATTATTCAAAGTTGCTTATGTCTTCTATCTATGAATATGAAAATTTTGTGTCATGCAAGATAGTTAATATATAGAGTAAAATTTTATGTGGGATGTGAATACTTTCTTTTTCATCATCTAGATTTAATCATTGATCATGTGTGAGATTTAAAACTCTTCTAAGAGAGATTTTTTATTGGTTTAAGCTTGAGGTTTGCTTATTTTATTATTATTTTTAATCATTTATTCCTTTTTAGTATTTTAGTTTATTTTAAGGCTTCTTGTATGCAAGGTATAAAATTGAGTATTGAGGTGTTCTTATCCAGTGAGGTGAGGTGTAAGTCTCACATTAAAAAAATAGTGCAAAGTCAAATTACTGTTAAGAAGTAATATATTACTATATTAAGTATTAAATTATTAACTATTAGTATATTAAAAATAACCTATTAAAATTCTAATATTATAAGAAATAACACATTGCACAAATATCAAATAACAAATTGCGCAAAATATCGTATAAAAATTACGCAAAGTAGAAATGTGATGCAAACATCAAAGTAACATTAGATGTCAAAGTAAAAAGTAAGGTCTATAACATATTATTTCAAGATATAACAATTGAAATGAAGTTTAACATAATAAGTTTATCTCTCCCACTCATACTATCATACATCCAAATAAGAATATAATAAGTCACTAATTAGATGTCCTCAACACTCTCTTCACTTGAGAGATATTTGTTAGAGTCATTATCATAACTCCATTATATTCCTCTTTCCTAATAAGTAATAATCAATCAGAAATTAATAACCCTAATTAAAGTTTAAAACAACTAAAAAACCTAAATTTTTTTATACTTTTCCTTTTATTTTTTAATAGCTTGTGTTAGACATATTTGCCTTGTTTTCATCCCTATCAAAGAAATCAATATTTCAATAATATTTCGATCTTGTTGCAAATTAGATGGTGTGATTTTTTTTATTATCATCCATAAAATATTCATCATTTGATATTATATTATTACAAAATAAGGGACCCTTGTCATCCTTTAAGGCCATTTTTATTTTTCAATCTCTTGTTGTACATGATTTACATCTAGAAGTTCATCTTTAAGATGGTGAGACGATTTCTACTATTTGTATGAATTTGATTATTGGCAATCCAATTTTGCTAACATCTAAATGATGAATATGTAAGTTTCATGAAATTAATAGTCAAATTGTAGTAGCAATGGAGTGTCATCATCAAATTGGATACATCATTTAAACTAAATTCGGGAAAAAAAACATAGTTAGAATTGGGAGTCCTTTTGATTTCAATCAATTAATATTAAAAATTACCTAGAGATTGTTTTGCAATTATATATTTGGCTTGTTGTAGTCCAAATAATCTTCTCTTATTTTTGAGTGGTGTAAGTTGCATATCATCACTCGTTATCTCAATTGAGTCAGCTATCAACCAATTTATGGAATGATACAATCTTGATTTGATCTTTGGATTGGTCATTTATTCTTTACCATATTGGAATTGAGGATTAAGGTAATATTTAACAGCATGCAAATGATGATGGAGTTAAAGCTCCCATTTCTTATCAATGAGTTTTCAAATATTCTTATAGTTGGGCTCATCTTCTTCTAGGTTACATGCTATCAAATCATACGCCTCATCCATTGCATTACAAAGCCATAGCTAACTTTTTCTTTGCATTAACTATGCCCATGACATGAAAAATTGGCTTTGTTGTTGTTATTGCATGTATAACACTCAACCTAAACCTTTCATTTAGAGTAATATTTCTACATTCTTTCCCCTAAAATTTGTTTTCCAAAGCACAAATAAGTCAATTTGTGGAAGTGAATGTTGCATCTAAAGATTGCCTTACTTCCAACATGCTTTGTAGAGTCAAATTGGTTGTAGCAGGCTATAGGAGTTCCTTTTTGGAGATTTTTCTCATCAAAGCCATAACCCACGAATGATATTAGATGAATCTATCTATTTTCTTTGTTTTGGTCGAGGCATTTTTGTGCTGAGGTAAGTCATTAAGGTTTTTGATAGGAAATACTTGAGTTCGCAAGTAATCCTAACCCAAATCGGTGAAACTTCAACAGCAAAACTGCTGTCCACAGGACCACAGCAGAAAACAACAGGAAACCGGAGAAAATTGGGAGAAACACAATAGAAACTCGTAGGAAAAACGAAGCAAACACTTTTATTTCAATAGAGGATTAAAAGCACTTGCAAGATACAACTTTCCTTCAATTCGAGAGGAAGGAAAAACTCTCCAACGATCTCCGACAAAGCCAAGAGCCCAAGAACACCAAACCCTAGATCTCAAAATAATTCAAATTCAAGATGAGAGCTAATTCTCACCATAACTCCTAATTAAAGACAAATGACACTTATAAACTTCCTAAAACAGCCCCCAACATTCAAAATTTCCCTCCTAAACTCACCCAAAGCCGCGTGGCTTTCCTCTGGTTTCCGCTCAAACCCGCGCTCCCCCTCTATTTTTCCGCCTGGAGTAACAGTGGACCGGTCCGGGCTAGACGGTTCCAGCCGGCCCCTCCTGGGCCGGCGTAACATTACCGCCCTCCCAAAGAATCACCTTGTCCTCAAGGTGAAAATCAGGAAACTGATGTTTCGTCCTCTCGTATGGCTCCCACGTAGCCTCGTAGTCTGGAAGTTTCTTTCACTGGATAAACACTTCTTTAGTTTCATCTTCTTTCTGGCGAACACCCCTCAGCTAACACCCCTCAGCTCCAAGGGTTCCATGATCACCTCTAACTCCTCCGTAAGTGTCGCCGGTAGCTTGGGAATGGTGATGTGATCACCAATGGCCTTTATCAACTGTGAGACGTGAAAAACCGGGTGTATAGTTGCCGATGGGGGTAATTTCAGTCGATATGCGACTGCCCCAATCTTTTCCATCACTTCATAAGGACCAAAGTACCTTGGAGCTAGCTTTTCATTCCTCCTGTTGGCTACTGTCTTCTGCCTGTATGGATGGAGCTTCAAGAACACCTTCTCCCCTACCTCAATCTGGATATCTTTTCTATGCCCATATGCTTGCTTCTTCATGATTTGCTGCGCCCTCAGCAAATGCCTCTTTAACTCCTCTAGCACTCGGTCCCTCTCCTCCAAGTACTCCTCTACTGACGACACATGAGTACTACTGCTCCCAAAGTGTACCAAGTATGGGTGATCCCGTCCGTACAACACCTTGAATGGGGTTATGTGTGAAGCCGAGTGAAATGACGTGTTGTACCAGTACTCAGCCCAGGATAGCCACTTTGCCCATAGCTTTGGTGTCTCTGAAACAAAGCATCTTAGGTACGTCTCCAAGCTTCTGTTGACTACTTCCGTATGGCCATCCGTTTGTGGGTGGTAGGCTGTGCTTCTCTTGAGAACTGTTCCCTGCAATCTGAATAACTCCCTCCAAAAATGGCTGAGGAACACCTTGTCCCTATCTGATACGATCGCCTCTGGTACTCCGTGCAGTCTAATCACTTCCCTGATAAATGCTGAAGCTACTGTCACTGCAGTGTAGGGGTGTCGGAGTGGAATGAAGTGTGCATATTTGCTCAGCCGGTCCACTACTACCAGTATCACCGTGAACCCTTCTGACCTGGGTAATCCATCGATGAAATCCATGGACACTTCCTCCCAAACTCTGTTTGGAAGTGCCAATGGTTGTAGTAAACCTCCTGGAGCCATGGCCATGTATTTGTTCCTTTGGCAGACCTCACAACCCGCCACCATCTCCTCCACGTCTTTATGCATCCCCTTCCAATAAAGTTCTGTTGCCAGCCTCCTGGAGTATGTTTAGGATGTGGATCGACATTCCGGGGCATCAAAATCTCCCTGATACAAGCAAGTTTGGTCTCCTCTCCAGTGAGTACCCCGGGTGGCTACCTGGTTTCCTTTCAGTAGAGCTCAGTCATGAAAATTCTTCCCAAAAAACTCTCATCTCTAGCGCTGTTCTTCTCTTGATGCCCTTCCCAATCAAGCATCAAGAACGCGATTTAGGAAGGGCAAATTGTTTTTGTAGGTCCTCCATACATTCTGACAAGGCATCTGCCGCTTGTTCTCACTCATGGCCTGTACTGAATCTCAAAATTGTACCCCAGTAATTGAACAACCACCTCTGATGCTCTTCCGTCACCATCCGTTGTTCTAGACAGAAATTTCAGGCTCCGTTGATCCTGTCTTGACATATGAAGTGTCTTCAAAGTAGGTAGGGCCGCCATTTTTGGATGGCCAGCACGATGGCCATCAATTCCCTCTCTCATATACTGATTTCATCCTTGCTCGAGTAGTCAATACCTAGCTGAATAAGCGACGGGCCTCCGATTTTGCATAAGTACTGCACCAATCGTATTCGGATGCATCTGTCTCCACAATGAATTTCTGAGTAAAATATGGCAAGGCAGGATCGTACTGTAGTCATTTGCCTTCTTCAAGCTCTCGAATGCTGAGTGGCTGCTTCTCCCACAAGAACCCTCTTTTTCAACAAGCTCCGTTAGTGGCCATGCTATGGTGTTATACCCTTAACAAATCTTTTGTAATAACCTGTCAATCCGAAATCCCCTCAGTGCCTTCAGATTTTGGGTAGTGGCCAACTTAGCATATGCTCAATTTTGGATTGATCAGCTGCCACCTTCCTCTTTGATACCCCATGGCCCAAGAGCTCTACACTAGCTTGTGCAAAGATCATTTCTTTAAATTTGCCCTCAACTGATGCTCCCACAAAATCTCTAACACTTTTTTAAATGTTCCAATGTTCGACCTCTGACCTGCTGTATATCAGAGAGTCGTCAAAAATACTAACTACAACACCATCTGAGATATTGGTTTGAAAAACCTTATTCATCAGGGCCTGGAAAGTAGCGGGGGCATTGGTGAGAACAAAAGGCATCACCAAGAACTTAATAAGGTCTTCATGAGTTTTAAAAGTCGTCTTGGAGACATCTTCCTTCTTCATTCGAATTTGGTGGTAGCCCGATTTCAAATCTAACTTATAATTCACCCAACACTCGTCGATAACTGGTATAGAAACTTGTCAGGTACATTCTCCTTTTCGAGTGCTCTGTAATCTACACAAAATCGCTAGCTACCGTCCTCTTTTCATCCAACAGAACGGGACTAGAGAAAGGGCTGATGCTGGTCTGATGATCTCTGCCTCCAGGCATCTCTCTAATCAACATTCATTCATCTTTTTGGATGAGGGGTAGCGGTAAGGACGTACACTGATGGTGAACACCCCGTCCTAACACAAATAGCATGCTCTCGCTCCTCTGCGGTGGTAATCCCTGAGGCGGCTGAAACACCTCCTGGAACTGCTGAATCAGTGGTTGAACAGAGAGGGGTATATCTCCTCCTCCTCCCTCTTGCTCCCCCAAACTGTGGCAATTCCACCAAATAGCCTCCTCTTCGCGCTGAATGGTACGGATTTGGATTTGAGAGAAACCCCAACCTTGGTCAACCAGTGTCACCCTGAATCATCCTCCTTCTCCCCCTATCACCAATCTATCTTCAGTGTCCCCAATTGATCTAGTCTACCCCCAATATACGCAGCCATTCACCTAGGATGACGTCAGTACTACCCAAGTCCAAGGGAAGGAAGTCCTCCTTCACCTGAATCCTTGAATCTTCAACACCACCTCTCTACAAACTCCTCTACCATTTCCCCTTTCCCGTGCCCATCATCACCCATAGCCTCCTGTATCCACTAGCTCCATCCCAAGCGACTCCACGATCTGGGTGGAAATGAATTGATGTGAATAAATGGATAGATTAATTCAAAACATTGCCATAATCAAATTTAACTACCGACAAAGTAAAGGATTAAATCGTTCAAAGTAGTTAACTGCTTAGGCGAAGATGTGCGCTTTGAGTTAACCAAACCAACTATCATTCAGAATAACGTAAAACATTAAATGCTCATAACAAAAGATCCTGCAATTAATAATAAAGAAGTTACCTTGAGTAACCTCTCTCTCTCTCTCTCCGTTCACTCTGGGCTTTAGCGGAGAATAAGGAACATGCGAGGATGAAGAGCACCACTATGATGAAGGCGATGAAAGACTTTGTTGCGAAAGGATTCACCGAGAAGGTGGTGGCGGAGACGTTCAATGATAGTCCAAGTGTGCCACGAAATTGTCGGTCAAAGATACTTGGAGGATTGGGACGACTCGCTCTAAGTATCTTCGACTGTGGTTTCTTCTCAAATCCTAGTGCGAAGCAAGGCAGCGTAGATATCGATGCTCCGTCGGCGTGGAAAAACTACCCCACTTAAGCTCCGATCCCATTCAACATGAGGCGAGCGGAGGAGCAAGGGAGGGGTCGGCCAAGAGCTAAGAGAGAAAAAGAGAAAAATTCTGAATTTTATTTCAGATTTCTCTTAGTTTTGGAGGGAGAGATTAATGGCAATGAAAACCTCCCAAATTTGAATTAGGAGGGGGCGGTATTAGGGGAAAATAAAGGGGAAATTAATGGGTGCTTATGTGGCAAGTAGAGAGAGAAAGGTGAGGAGAGGATGGCCGGCCAAGCAAGAGAAGAAAAGAGGGATTTGATTAATTGGTGGCCCCATGAATTTATTAAAATCTGGATTTTAATTTCAGAATTTTAATTAATTGGAAGTTACAAGAAGGTAGGAGGGAATTTGATTTGAATTTGGGTAAGTAATGCTCATCAATAGCTCCCTATTTAAGGGGTCAAATTAGGAAAGCAATAATAGGAATTGATGGCTGAATTCAAATCCCTCAAGCCATTGACGGAGATCGGCTGAGATTAGCCAGGGAAGGAGAGGTCGGTTGCTGGATGAGGGGGAGGGGACGGCGGCTGTGCTGGGGTCGGCGGCTGGCCCAGCCTGGCGGCAGGAGGGGGTCGGGTAGTGGATTCGGCGTTCGAGGGGATGGGAAGGGCGGCTGCAGAGAAATTGAAAAGGGGAGAGGGGCGGGTTTGTGAGTGGAACAGGGTGGGGAGGAAGGAAAAATAGCGAATAAACACGATAAAACCAAGAGCTCACCGTAGTGGCTGTTGGGTGTTTCGGATGGAGCCTCCCTAGGCCTCTCTCTTTCTCTCAAGCTCCCAAGCAAGAAGACAAAGATAAATTTCAGAAATTTCATCTACAAACATTAACCTCATCACAACAAGAAGAGACCCCTTTAATAAAAGTCTCAAAGCATGAAGAAAAAAGACTCATATGCCCCTTGGCTACAATAAACACTACGCCTACATAAGGGCGAAATCGTCACTAGTACAGAAATAAAAGATAGCATGAAATAAAATAACATGATAACATCAAAAATATAGCTCCCGATCGTAGCCGTCGATCTAACGATTCCTTCGCGATAAACCTGCCTAAAATGTCTGTAGATGCACCTCATCAGAAATTATGGGTTGCCCACATCGATCAACACCACCACCTCACGGTCAGCCATCTCTCCTCTCACTTTCATAGTGTGACTCGGAGTGAATCCACTACAGAGTTCAAGAGACTTCTGCCACATCCAAGTGCAACTTCTCTTCCCTCCACTTCAGAATTGCTCTCACGTTCTCCTCGTCTTCCTCGTTATCAAAAACAAGGAGAACCTGAAGAGTACGGTTCTGCCTTATGCCCTGACATATACTTCTCATCACATCGGAGCATAACCCTTTGCTCTCTTTCCTTTACCTCCTTCTCAGTAGCTTTTTAACTGTCCCCATTTCCTCCTCCACTAGATCTCTTCTTGGCACCTCCTCTGGTTCCCTGGGCTACCCTTTGGAGGGTAATTCAACGTAGTCATCTGTACGACCCGACCCTGAGTAGTTGCATCGAGCTCCTCTTATGATCTCTTCTGATCTTCCAACCAATTGTGCAAGCTCCATAGCTTGCCTAAGTTCCTTGGCTCCAGCACTCTGATAGGCTGTTCGTATCTCGGTTTGAGCCCTTCATGAAATTCCCTCAGGGCCGATTCTGAGATGTGATCCAAACGGCTAGCCAAGTACTCGAATCTGTCCGATAGTTAGCCACAGCCCCCTCCTGAGTCAGAGCAAAGAACTGCTCATAGAAGTCTCTCCCCATTGACTCGGAAACGCTCTACTAATAACAATCCTTGAAACTCTCTCCAGTTTCTGATAGGCTCTCTCCTGTCTCGCACTTGATACCATGCAACAGCTTCCCTTCCAGACACAATCCTGCCGCCGTCATGCTTCTCATCATCTGTCAACCCGTTGACTGCAAAGTAACGCTCCACCTTGTATATCCAGCCATGGCATCTTCACCCTCAAAGATGGGCATCTTCAACTTCCTCACCTTCGGATCCCTTCCGTTACCCGGTACTCTCCATAACCTCTCATTCCTCGAAGAGGAAGTGCTCCCAGTTGCCCAATCATCTCTCCGGCATGGTATCCAAATCCGTCATCATATTCCCCTGCCCCTTTAAAATTCAGCACCTCGACGCTGAAACTCCTCTCTTCTTCGCAAAATCTGCACTTTCGTCATATTCCCTCTCCTACCTTCAAATTCAGCACCTCTTCGATCAATTTCCCAATGCTCATCCTCTCTCTAGAATGTGGCTCTAGAGGTGGCATGTCATCCTCTCCCTCAAGGATTCAACTTCCGGATTCTCCTCCCCCGAAGCGGGTTCGGATTCCCTCCTATGCCATGGTCACCGATAGTCTCTCTTGCTTCCGACGCCGTCGGATTAGTCTTCATCTCAAGTAATTTCTTCATCATCTCTTCCATGGCCGTGAACTTCTCATCCACCTTTATTATTGGCGGTGATTTCAAGAATTTTTCCTCCAAATTGATTTTAATTGCAAATTCGCCTTCTAGGACTTCGATCTTCTTTCCGGCTATTTTTCTTTCTACGAGTCACAAGAAATCTTTCTCCGAATGCCAAAAAACCCGCTGAAAGTTCAGGATTTCAGTCGCTGATGGTCCCAAAACGATGCTCTGATACCAATTTGATAGGAAATACTTGAGTTCGCAAGTAATCCTAACCCAAATCGGTGAAACATCAACAGCAAAACTGCTGTCCACAGCAGAAAACAGTAGGAAACCGGAGAAAATTGGGAGAAACGCAATAGAAACTCGTAGGAAAAACGAAGCAAACACTTTTATTTTATAGAGGATTAAAAGCACTTGCAAGATACAACTTTCCTTCAATTCGAGAGGAAGGAAGAACTCTCCAACGATCTCCGGCAAAGCCAAGAGCCCAAGAACACCAAACCCTAGATCTCAAGATAATTCAAATTCAAGATGAGAGCTAATTCTCACCATAACTCCTAATTAAAGACAAAGGACAATTATAAACTTCCTAAAACAGCCCCCAACATTCAAAATTTCCCTCCTAAGCTCTCCCAAAGCCGCGTGGCTTTCCACTGGTTTCCGCTCAAACCCGTGCTCCCCCTCTGTTTTTCCGCCTGGAGTAACAGTGGACCGGTCCGGGCTGGACCGGTCCAGCCGGCCCCTCCTGGGCCGGCCTAACAGTTTTCTAAAATCAAATCTATGCATTGTGCTACATAAAGTGTCCAATACAGATGTTTTCTTTTCCCTATCAATTTATTCCCAGTTATCTTAGAAACACTATCATTATTTATAACAATTTGTATCACAAAGTGCTCTCCAATTTTGTTTATGATTCCATCAAAAAGTCCAAAAATGTATTTCACATCCTTGACCTGATCAAATTCTTTAAAAAAATTCAAGAGAATAGTGTCATATGGATTGATAATCAAAATATTATCAAATTTCTATTCTTTATATCAGATCAGCCATCACACAGGATTGTTAATCTAGTTTGACTCTTAATCATAATTTCTTTAATGACTTTTTCACTATTTTTCAGCTCTTCATTCAATACCCAGGTTCTCAAATTATACATAAATGAGAGTTTCAGGCCTCAACGATAAGCTCCTATCGAACATATCTTTTTGAAATAAGGAGAGATAGTCATATTAAATGTAATGCCATTCTCATTAAAGAATCTTCTAATATACATACAAACATGTTTGTGTGCATCCCTAGAATTATAAGGAGGCATTTTTTAAGTTACATTCTTGCCACCGTCCTTTGTCATTCTCCATGCATACCACACATTGATTCATGGGTCCTCTTGTACCTATACTTAACATTGGTGGCGAAGATGAAGAGGGCTTTTTGCAATTATGCTAATTTTTATAATAAGATCTAACATCTATTCTATCATCAAATTATTGTTGTGCCCAATGGCTTGACATTGTCGTCTTGTTCATATATGCTTGGATATCCTCTTTCACCTACCTTGGTACCTTGAAACACGGTGGAACATTTTTGTGCAAGCCATAAAGGCGCTCCTTTATTCTTAACCCCCCATTTAATAACCTTTTCATAATAGTTGCTATTTATATAAACTTATATTTGTAATTCTATCCAATGTCAAATTGCACATTATGTCTCCATTCCGGGTCTTTTTTATATCTCGTTTCGCTTTTATCCTTCCCTCTTCACTATTTTAGAAAAACTTTAACAAAATTTTAAATAAAAAATGTGATGGAACTTGAGATGTGCAAAATTCAGAATCCAAGAAAACAGCCCAAAAACAATGGAAAAATGGAAGATTTCTTGGATAGAAACACTCACAAACACTTGGATTACTTAAATAACAAAAGACTTACAAGTTTCCACGGATACAATGCTCTCAATTCGAGAAGAGAAGCTTTCTCCCAAGCCCTAGATTAGAAGAAAGCTAAAACAGCCACCAAAACAAGATGCCTCCAAAATAAACCCTAACTCCCCTTAAACCCTCACATGATCCCCCCAAATTACCCTAATTACCCCTAGGGCAAACAAATTTCCCTCCCTTATTCATTTGGTGGGCCCCTTGGGCCCACCCGCCCCCCTTCCTTTCCTTCGGCCGACCGCCCAGGCAGGCGGGTTCTCCGCCTGCAGTAAACAAGAACCGGCCCTTTTTGGGCCGGTGTTGAAGATGGATGGACCGTCCTGTCCGGTCCATCAAAATGTTTGAAAAAACAAATAAGAAAAAATGAAAATCTTAAATAAACAACTAAAAAATTTAGATTTATGAAACACAATTTTTTTCTAAAGATACTGGGATGAAGAAATGTTGTGGAGAAGAAACATGACTTGTAACCCTTGTTCGAAAAGAAGGCCTGACAAGGAAGATAAAGGTGTTCGATGGCTAGGAAGGAGGTGACAAGCAACGGTGAGGAAGGGGCTGGTTGGCTGGTATGTGTGAGCTGAGAGAGGAGGAAGGTCAGGGACTTGCAGCTCTTGCTACCCATAAGTTAACTAATATTGGTAGAGATCCTTGAGCACACTGATTAAGGGTTCTAACCATTGGATTGATTATTTGATGGCCCTTAGATTGTAATCTATGTGTCTCCTCTTCTAGCCACTGACTCTCTTGGTAGGGTTGTAATCGGGCCAAGTCGAGTATATCATGGATCATACTAGGCTTGATCAAACTATAAGTTGTTAAAGTTCGCCATGAACTCTAGCTAAGCTTTCACATATATCTTTATGCATGATCTCTTTATGATTATCTATGATCCAGCTTGGCTTGTGCATGGCTTGCTTAAATTAATCAGACAAATACTTATAAATGAATTTTCATGTTATTATTATATTAACAAATAATATTATATATCTAAATGAGTAAGAAATTTAATAAATTTGAAATTAGTATATAAACTATTTGACATGAATTAAATATGATAATAATAGGATTGAAAAGAAGTATTATAGTCCTATGAAGGATAGCAGCGTCTAAATAGTATAACTGAAAAGAAGATACTAGGGCTGTGAACTGATGTGTTTGGGAATATGCATTGAGGGCTAAGACAATGTATCGACTACAGGTAATATGAGAATAAGATGTGTTCACCTGGATTCCCTTTTAGGTACACTCTAATTCTTAATATGTGTGTTGGAAACGTTGAGTTGAGTGCTGAGATGGAGTGCTTATAAATTATGCTCATAAATGCGTCAAACGTAGTCAGGCTAAGGCAAAGATGTGTTCGCCTCTAAAGGCTCTAATTCTCAGTGCAATCCTAACATTGCTCTCATATAAAAACAACACTCGCGGCCTAAGCAGCCTGACTGTGGATATTGAAAATGATAAAAATGTTGAATGATATGTAAAAAAAGAGAAAAGAAGAGATGTTGAAAATAACTTAGCCTGGTAAATAATTATATTATATATTAATATTAAAAAATTTGAATTTAAAAATTTTGGGTCGAATTTTTTAAGAGCTACCATCAAGCATGGCATAAGCCTTTAGCAAGTTGCTTGTGAATAAAAAATAAGTTGTTTGCGAATGTAAAGAAATAAATTGAATTCTGTTTGTATTTGGTTCATTAAACTTTCGAGATTTTAAGTAATATTTAGAGTTTAATCACTAATTTGAATGAACTTGAATGGGTATTTATCAAGCCAAGTGCAAGTTGTTCATTAAGTGCATTGTGTCATTTATAGTCTTACCTCTTGAAGGATTTTTTTTTCTTTTTTTAAATAATTTTGATTTATTGTCACCGTAAATTTTTTGGAAAAATCTATATATACTTCCACAGTTTGGATATATTCAAACAATTAATTTCTACAAATTATTATATTGACCTTTAAGATTTGCAAACTATGTAATCCCTCCTATTGCACTTTTTATCCAACTTCTATTAGCTTAATATTTAAATGATTCAACTATCTCAAAATTCGTTCTTATCCTGATAATACTTTTATTTTTATGAAGTATCTTGAAAGGCAATATCCTAACGTTCTACAGAACCATATAGCAATTCAACTAAAGTTTCGGTTTAGATAACATGGATTTTGGCTTTCCTTGACACCCAAAATGCAGTCATGAAAACTGCATATCGTAGTGTTATGTTCTACATTGGACAAAAGGAACTAGAGATGCAGTACAAAATGAACAAAATGGTTGGTCAATGCCGACAGAAATGCGAGTCCATGCAAGAGAAGTTCACTGAAAAGCTGGAGCAAGTGCACGCTGCTTACCAAAAAATGGCAAAAAGATGTCAGATAATGGAGCAAGAAAATGCAAGTCTAACAAAAGATACGCAAGAACTCCAGGAAAAATATGCTGAGAAATCTAGGTTAGTATATATGATTCTCCCATATGTACTGTATACGGGTGATTATTTATAATGGAAACAAGCAGGCAGAAGAGAAAACTTGAGGATATGTATGATCAGTTGAGAGGCGAATATGAGTCTATGAAGCGTTCTGCAATCCAACCTGTAAGCAACTTCTTTCCAAGAACTCAGCCGGACTTATTCTCGAGTATGGCCAACATGATCGATAGCAGAGATCCTACTAGACAAGGTAATCAGCTATCACTACTACTAATAATTCTTTATGTTAAGTTTCTTGCCACATCATGCCATTAATGGAGGATAGATAACAGTTTTAAGCAGTTAAATAACTTTGCTTTTAAATTGTATAAGCTAGTGTTTCTATGAAAGCTATGATCTGCAAGAATGTTTTCATTAGCTCCCCAGAAATACCAGTTGATTAATCTGTTGCAGATCAACGATTAGTTCTTACTCCTAAATCTCCAGGGCAAAGAGAGGAAATTTGGCCTTCGGTGAGACAAAAGAATTCCAGCGGTGCTGCATTTGATCTTTCTGAGGGATCGCCAGTTAAGATGGTGCCGGTTCCTGTTGATGCTAGAGCGAGTAAGCCTGCACGGCCATTATTTGGCGCTGGTGTCAGCAATCCTGCTGCAACTTTGCGTAATCTCATTATCTCTCCCATGAAGAGGCCCCAATTATCACGGAACCGCTCCAATTTGTTCACGTAATGCATCTCTTCCTTATTTCTCTTTTTTCTGTAAGCTGGTGTAATGACATTGTACAATCCCTGGCATGCAAGTACCAAACCAGTGTTCCTAGCAAAGGATTGAATAGCTGAAACATAAAAACCTTAAACTTGAGCTTGAAACAACCATTGTCCAATTTATATGAAAATTTGGCTATTCTCTTCAAAATTTAATAATGTCTTTTTTCATATTGGAGATGTGATAATTAGCTCGCTGATTGTTCCAGTTGATTTTCAGGTTATAAGATGGAAGAAAACAACATGTTGCTGGTTCTAGAGTTAAAAACAGTAACAAAGTTCCTTCACTCACTTCTAATTTTTCTTCTCATTTTGTCATCTCTTTTCTTCCTTTCATAGTAGTTGAACATATTTCATGAGGTTTCAAGTAGATTCTGTACCTTATACTTCGATGAACTGTTTTGGAGAAATTTTTTCCATCTTCAAGATTACTTATTGTGGCGGGCAGTCTTTTTCTTTACACTGCGAAAAACAATTTTTAACAGGCAATGGTAGAAATTTTTTTTTTTGGGACATTTAGGCCAATTAAGGCAGACTTACACACATATCACATACACAAGACTCGAATCAAGATCTCTTAATTAGTAGCTTAAGCTCCCAACTAACAGGCCAAGATGAGCTGTGTATAATCTCAGAATTTACTTAGAAAATAATGATGCTTGAACGATTTTCGATCATATTATCAAGTCATGAAGCTGGCAACTGGTATATTATGAGAAGGAAGCTCCGTGACACTGTTGTTGAGCCCAATCTGCGTCTTTCTATTATAGGTGGAATTGAATAAGCCCACTTAGATAACTAAAAAAATCAATAAATGTGCGACAGAAAACAGAAAAAGAAAGAAAAAAGACAAGCATAGTAGATGAAATATAGTATGGGTTATATCAAATAGCATGATAGTATAGAAGCTCCCTAAAGCCCTAACTATTTTCCTATGCTGTTGAACCTGTTGCTTCTCCAGAAATAGTATCGGCAGGGTTAAGTTGGCTTTCGAGCACCACAAGAAGGAAATGCGAGGGCTGCCGCCGGATTGGATGGCTCCTGTGATCAAGAGTTCTTCGTGAGACTGAGTTGAGTGTAATAGAGGAGGAGCGACACGAAGCTTTGCTGTCATTCTTGTAGATTTGATGAGTGAAGAGTTTTTCCTTTCTTTTGGGTTCCAAATTTGCTGAGATCTCCACCTTCTTAGTATTTTTGAGAAGAGAAATTGGTTTATTTTGTAAACAATATCAGTGTAGTCTGTAACATTTGATAGTGAAATTTTCAGGTTTTTTTTGCCTCATTGATATAGATTATTCTTAACTGAATCATATACAATCAGTTTTGTTTTTACTACTTAGTTTGATTGATCTCTTTGTTGCTCACAAACTTAAATATTGGATTCTTGTTTTTGAATGTTATCATTTAACCCCTCACAAGAGTTATTTTACTTCTTATAGGTCTATTTTGATATTAAAGTAGTGCCTAATATTGGAGTTCTATATTTATGTGAGCATTTTATTTTTGATAAGAATCACACATTGAAGTTTCCTAATAGAGTGCATAGGACCGAGAATATTTTGAACTATATTCATTCTAATAACTTGACTTCTATTAGCCTTAGATTAAGGCTTTGTTTGGGACATCATTTTTGCTATTTTATAAAATTATTTTTAAGTACAAAAATTTCTAATTCAAGAAATATTTATACTAAAAAGTCGTTTTAGAAAGCAGCAAAAAAGTTGTCCTAAATGAGTTTAAATGAGCCGGCTCGAGCTTGACTCGTTTATGGGCTCGAGAGCCGAGCTTATCGAGCTCACGAGTCAAGTTCGAGCTTGAGCCGGCTCGAATAATTATTAATATTTTATAAATAATTTTATTTTATTAATTAAATTTAAATATTAAAAAAAAAAGAACTACATAAGTTTTATTTAAATTTTAAACATTGCATCTTTTTTTCTAAACCCCACCTAAGTTTTAAAAATCCCGCTTAAGTTTTAAAAATTCCGCCTAAATTTTAAAAAAATCCTGCTCATGGCTTGCGGGTATGCTCGAGCTCATTTATAGTGGGATGAGCTCGCTTTTCAAATTGATGAGCTGAGCTCGATAAGACCTAAACTCGACTTGTGTACACCCCTATTCCTCCAATAGCCAATAACACCTAGGAATGAAAAAATTATAAATAATTTCTTGTAAAAGAGGAGGATATTTTCATCATTTACCTTGCCTTTACTTTTATATGATTTTTGTACAATCCTAGCAATTATATAGCTAGATCGACTTGTGAATATATATCTCAATATTAAAAAAATATCTCAATATAAGAATATTATAAAAAAGAAAGATTAGACATTCCTAACAACATAACTTTTTTATGATTCCAAGGAAACCAAAGTACATATAATGTGCCCTACAATCATCAATAGCCAAACTTTAGTTAGGAAGAATATTATTACTTTCATGTGGTACAATCAAGATGAACTAGCCAAGTACCCCCTTGGACCAAGTAGGTTCTAAATAATTTAAACAAAATTATATAGCTTATGTCCAACTCCATCATGACCATCCAATTCCTTCATGATGTGCACTTTCCATTTAGATCAACCTCATTAAAGGCATAGATATTGGCACTTGCCATTCACATTTGCATTTCAAAGTTAGAAGCCTAACCTTGTTTGTCACTTTTTTCAGACCAAATAATAATACTTGGCATGTCAAGTAGCATAAATAGAAAAAAAAATCATTTTTTTTTTGCTTTTTTCTTTCTAAATTAGCTAGCTTGCAATACTGATAATAGTACCTAAACAATCAAGCTGACTAATTATTAAGAATGAAGAGGACTTTATGATATGTCTTATCACTTATAAATAATTTGTTAATATAACAATTAATTTAAGCCTATATATTCATAGCCCTGCATTGGGTACTCATATTCACATCCACCAATGTACCCACCCATACCCAATGGGTATGGGTGGGTATGGGTATGCCTGTGATCTTATGGGTGGGTACTCAACATCAGGAGATAAATCGATTTACATTGCTAATCATTATATATCTTATATTATTGCAATCCTCACTATGTAGTGTGCAGCTATCAAGCACGTTGCGACTACGGTAAATTCTAATATGCGGCTTGAAAGTTTACAATTAGAGTAAAAGGCAACAAGCCTCAAGGCCATCAGTCTGTGGCAGACTGCGTTCGAAATGCATGAAAAGTGGGTGGATATAGGTGGGTACATCATCCCGAATGTCACCATGGGTGGGCTAAGCCCGTTCGAGTAAAGCATGGGTATCCAACCAGGATCCCATGTAGGGCTTTGCTATATAATCATTTAAACAAATTAATGACACACTTTTAGTAGTGATAATAGCCTTATTTAATAATAATTATTTTATTAATTTTTTTAGCAAATATATTACCCAATGTTCTTAACATAACTACATTGACATGATTTTTTTTTAAAACTTTTAAGGTAACATTAACTTTAGTAGCTTGGTAACAAATTTCCATTCTAAGTAAAGAAAAAGTTCTATTTTCTGTATGGGCTATAGGCTTGGGACCTATAGAACCAAGCAGTGATTATTTTGCAATATTGATAGGTGACATAGCATAAGACTATTCACTATTTGGCCCTAAATTGTCATATTTAGAAGTTCTTCCTCTAGTGTGAGAGCTAGTAAGTCCAACAAGACACTAAATGGAATGCCTAAAGAGAGACTAGTTTTATGCACTTATTGGTCTATATTATAATTATGTCAGGTTGTCTTCAATATTGTAATATGAAGATCCTAAATTTTTGAAGAGGCCTCGGGTAGGGGTGTTTAAAAATGACTTGACTTGTGAACATGGACTGAGCCTAGCTTGAAAAATATGAGTTAGGATTGACCATTTAAGAAACGTACGTATTGATTTTGGCCAGAATTTTGACCCATTTATTAAATGGATCGGGTTCGGGTTGACTCGCAATTCTAATTTGATTAGAAAGTCATTCATTTTATTTTTTTCTCAACTTCTTTTGCTTGTTGGTATGATCTTCTTATTTTTTATCAATTTACGTTAACTATATAGTTAATAAATTATATATATTTTAATCAAAATTAGTTATTAGGTCATTCGTGTTGCTAGTAGGTTAGGCTAGGGTCGATTATTTTGACATGTTTATTCAATTAGTAGGGTTCAGGTTCAGTTTGAGTGAATTCGGGTTGGACTTGAACCCGGCCCGCTAACTTATTTTGACACCTTTAATCTTATGTTTTAGAGATAAAAATAATGATTTTTTTGTAAATTTATTAGCATTCTTTAGAAGTAGATTTGAATAACACCCTCATGCACGGATTCCTATTAAAATTTATCTATAGGAATTTTTATGGGAAAGTTAGTTTCAATGGTTATCTTGTCAAAAATATTGGTAAATGTTATGAAATATATCGAATGAGGGAGGCTAGCCTTACTAGCAAGAGGGATTAGTGAAAAACAATAACAATTAGGAAAGTTCTATAGGAATGTTCCATATTGAAGTTTTACACATTGTGAAATTGTAGTGCTCAATCATATTAATTGTGTTTTGAGTTATGCTAGCTTTGATGTTTTACTAGTATATATGCTATAAATTAAGAGAGAGAGAGAGCTTTGAATACAAACCTCTATTCATAATTGCCACTAGGGTTGAAGTGAGCTAAACCGACTCGAGCTTAGTTCAATAATTGGCACATGAGCCAAACTTGATGAGCAAATGAGCTAAGACAGAACCAGCCTCAACACGACTCGTTAGCTTACGAGCCAGGTCGTTTAAAAAATACTAATATAAAATATACTTAAAATATATTGAAATTTAAAAGTTCAAGTATAAAGCTATTAAAAATGTTTAAAATTTATGTCTCAATTTTTATAACAAATTTTTTATTTATATTCTAATTAATTATTTCTTTATTATTTTATTATAACAATTTTTTGAATCATAATAATTTTCTTTCTTTTGTTATAAACGTGCTGGCTTGAATTTGTATAGTTAAGCTTGAGCTCTAGCTCAAACTCGATTAATTAATCAAGTTCAAGCTCAAATTAGAGGTGACTCAAGTTGAATTTTAGTATTTTTAACTAACTCAAGCTTACAACAAACTACTTATGAACATATTAACGAATTCAAAAGGAATTGAACACAAACATGATAATCACGAATGATTTCAAACATGAGCTGAGCTTGAACAAACAAAATTTTGAATGAGCTGAACACGAATAAACATTGAACTCGCTCAAGCTAGGCTTAATTATAGCTCTAATATCAATAATGTAAGACATTTAGGCTTCGTTTGGGACGACTTTTTAACTGCTTCTTAAAGTAGCTTTTTAGTACAAAAATTTAAAATTTTGGTACTAAAAAACCGCTTTAAAAAGCAATAAAAAAGCCGTCTCAAATAAAACTTTACTCAAAAACAATATGGCCTTTATAGAAATCTCTATCATAAGCAGAGCATGAAGAAGGAGACTGGCCAGCCCGCTCTGCTAGTCTCAACCAACCATGCCAACAATTTCATTGACTAAATATATGGTCACTTAAGCCGAAACTAGTTCAAATTAAAATCAAATTAACTTATGCTTAATCAAAATAAATCCACAATTTCTTTCTTCTATAGGTTTTAGAAAAAACCTTGGGACATTTAGGTTTTGTTTAGTACAGCTTTCCTTATTAGTTTCTAAATTAGTTTTCTAGCACATAAATTTTTACTTCAATAAATTTTTATACTAAAAAACTGTTTTAAAAAATAATCCCAAATGAAGCATTATTTAATATATAACTTAAGATAAAAAAAATATTATTGGAGTAGGAGAGCCCAAAGCCCTGAAAATTTCTTTCAAATTGATCATGAGGGCAAGGAAGCCACCTTAAATTTTACTTTTATTGTCTTAATAATGACATAATAATATTAACTTAAGTTAATCATGAATTATTTAGGTGGTCATCCCATCTAAAACTCAGGCTCCATTTGGGATAGCTTTCTTATTGCTTTCTAAAATATTTTTTTTCTAGTATAAAATATTTTAGTTTAATAAAATTTTGATCCAAAAAATTGCTTTAAAAGCAATAAGAAAACTATCCCAAACAAAATTTTAATTACCTACAAATGTAGCCAAGGACAACCATAGCCCAGCCCTGAACTTTCAATCAACATATTTTGCATGAGCAAGAAGACAACAGGAAAAGAAGCTGTAAAGGAAGCCATTGGCATTGTTAACTCAGATCAGTTCCTTTTCTACATGCTTCCAGCACATGGAGAGTACTCTCTCTCTCTCTCTCTCTCTCTCTCTCTCTCTCTCTCTCTCTCTCTACATATTTCTCTTATAAATATCATTTTCTTTGGTCTTCTATAATCACTTCAAATTCTTATCTTTCATTATTGATTTTTTTTTGAAATGATAACATAATGGATATCCCCTAAACCTCGAATTTTTATTTGATCCGGTCACCTGACATAGCTCTACGTTCGGACGCCAGTAAAATAGTGTCACGTGTTCTCACTATTTACCGTGCATCCCGACAACTCGACCTGGAACGGAGACGGGATTGCTATGTTCGCATGTTGTTAGGTATTGCTCGGTATTTTCTCGATATTTGCTCGGTATTGGTCGATTTTTCTCGGCAATAACGAGATATACCATTATGTGAAGACCAATACCGAGTAATACCGAGCAATACCGTGTTTTTCTCGGTATTGCTCGGTATTGCTCTTCACAGAGCGATATTTTTCATTATTGCCAAGCAATACCTAGCAATACCTAGCAATACCGAGCAATACGCGAACATAGCAATCCCGGGTCAAGTCGTCGGGCCGCACAGTATTGAGTAAGATCACGTGGCGACATGTTATTGACGTTCGAACGTAGAGCTACGTCAGGTCACATGACCTAATAATTGTTCCTAAACCTCACACTTAAACTAATGCTTTGTTTGAGATATTTTTTTGCTGGTTTATAAAACTGCTTTTTAGTACAAAAAGTTGTAATTAAAAATTTTTTTTACCAAAAAATAGTTTTAGAAAGCAGCAAAGAAGCTGTCCCAGACGAAGTGTAAATATGATAAAGGAAATGAATTATTATTTTTTGATGAAGACAGCAAAAGGACAAGTCGTATGTGTTGAAGAAGAAAGAGCTTGTGATTGTACTTCAGAAGGAAGAGATTGGCATCATACAATGACTTGTCAGGGCTGATTATCCGTGTTGGAATGGCTTTGTCGCTGCTAATTAACCCGTTTAAGCTAGTAATTAAGCCCTAATTAGAACATTTGAACATCATTAATCCGTTCATTAAACCTAATTAAAGCTTAGTTAAGAAGGGTTTTATGGTCAAGTCATGATGGTTTAAAATCACAAGTAACCCATTTGCTTTCATGTGTCATGTCGATATGCACACAAATTATTTGGCATTTTTTCTTTTGAAAAAATTGAGATTTTTTGCTTGACAACACTTAAATATATCTTATCATATCATGGACATGATAGTCATTGATTTGAAATATTTGTTTCTTTCTTGATATATCACTAGAAATTTCATCAAGCAAATGCAAAACCTAATGCAATAGTTGAACTAATAACTTCAAGAATCAAGTTTTGGAGTACCTAAACTTTGATTTCAACAAACTCAATGATAGGAGTCTAATAACACTAAAAACATTTGAATATTATATGTGGGTTCATTTGATATTTCAACATGAATTGTTTAATCTATCTTTTTAATCATCAACCTAAATTTCGATAAATCATCATACAAATTTATATATTCAGTGAAAATAATTAAATATCATTCATATTGAAATATTTTACTATATTCATTATCCAAAACACATTAATAATAGCTAGAAGATAACTGACAATTAATAATTTATCAATATCTCATGGTTAAAAAAAGAATACAATAAAAATACAAAACAAAAGAGGTAATCTAAAGATCTCAATACACCTCATTCAAATGAGTCCTAACCATTTTCCTAACCTGAAATCAATAAAATTACATAATGAACTTACAAAGTCCAACAGAAACTCAAAACTTACTAAAACTTTCAATACAAGGTTTAAGGAATCAATATGCATGCTCATCTCATTCAATAGAGTCAATATCGTTCAATATCATCAATAATCAGTCATCATTAGTATGATTCAATTTGATCAATAGCGAAAAGTAAAAATAATCACACTTAAATGCATAAATTAACAAGTACAAGAACGTAAATACATTGATAATCGATAAATTGACAATTATAAATTAATTAGATCATGAACATACCAGTGTCAATGTCATTAGGCTTCTTCATCTTATCAATTATCTATTATATGAAAGCATTATATGTAATCATTCAAATGCTATATATGAACCCACATATTATAATTCTATTTATCAATACTAATCATGTATGTAAGCTTCAATATATGATTCAACAAAGTATAACATCCAGCTTTAATATGATATTTTTATTATTTTATATATATTCATTGTATCATCATTATTACCATTGCAACATATTTATTATTATTATTATAGATGACTTTCACTGAATCATTAAGAGTCGCACCCTCTGTATATCGACGTAACACTTATATGATACAACCGGGATAACACCATAGGACATCTTAAAAAAAAAGCCATCAATCCACTTTCTTGCGTAGGGTATTATATTTTAACAGTTAATCCGTATTAATTACATTTTCAATAACCAATCTTTCATGCTTACAAGTAAATAACATATTTATCATATATCAATTGTACCAATCTCTCATCATGCATGATATATAACATGAAATGTTTTTTTTTTGTTAAAATTCACTGTGGGGCCTACGCGTTAATATAAAATAAACGGTTACAAAGTATTTAATAGGAACCTTCAGCTCTCTAATGCTCGACAGAGCTACAAAATCAAACACTACAGGAAAAACGCTGAAAACCGGCGGTTTTTTCCGGCGGTTAGTCTAGTTTTACCGGCGGTCTAACGCCGGTTTGTAAACCGTCGAAAAAATGGCGTAGGAAACCATTTCCAACGGCGTGTTACCGGCGGTTTATTTTTGCGGTGGTTTTCCGGCGGCTAATACCGCCGGTAACCACCGGAATTTTAACCGTCGGTTTGCCGGCGGTTAGGCCGCCGGTATTGTAACCGCCG
>NW_021319178.1:17487582-17628315 GCF_001605985.2 Dendrobium catenatum
TCGTGGCGATTTTTGGCGTTAAACTGGCGTCGTCTGGTTCGTTAGACCGCCGGATTGGCGCCGGTTAGACCGCCGGTAATTTACCGGCGGTGGACGGCTGGTTATAGCCGTCGTATACCGACGGTTTAAACCGTCGAGGGTCCATCGAGACGCCGCGGCCGTCGGTAAACGCCGGTAATTTACCAGCCGGTTTAATATTTTAACGGCGCGTTGTAAACCGTCGGAAAAAATGGCGTAGGGACAAAACCATTTCCGACGGCCGTGGTTACCGGCGGTTTATTTTTGCGGCGGTTTTCCGGCGGTTAATTTACGCCGATTAACCACCGGAATTCTTAACCGTCGGTTTGCCGGCGGTTTAGGCCGCCGGGTATTGTAACCGCCGGTAAAAGCCGTCCGATCACGTTACTGGCGGTTTTCCGGCGGGTTTAAAACTAGCGTCGTCTGGTTCGTTAGACCGCCGGACGGCGCCGTTTAGACCGCGGTAATTTACCGGCGGTGGAAGGCGGTTATAGCTGTCGATATACCGACGGTTTTAAACCGTCGGGTGTCCATCGTAGAACCGCCGGGCGGCCGTCCGGTAACCGCGGTAATTTACCCGACGGTTTAATATTTATAACCGACGGCTTACTCTTGTCCGTCCGGTATCGTGTTTTTCCAGCTCTGTAGGATTAGCAACTCTGCTTTGCATTCATTTCTGAGCCTTCTCTCATTTCTTCAATCTCTCTTAGCTGAACCCTTTTCATCTCTTCAAATCTCTCTAGTAAGTGTTGCAACCCTCTCACTACAGATTCTTCAGCTCCACGGATCATGAAAATTGCAGAGGATGTATGAACTGCCCTCAATTAGCAAAAGCCTGGTTAAACCCATGCCATATACCCTCCCCCTCTGTCTTCCACCAACAACTTTTGACCATGTCGGGGGCTGATCGGACGAGCGGAGGACACGGTACAGCGAGCGACCGAGAGAGAGAAGGAAAGAGTGAAAATGAAATGAGCGGAGCGAGGCGGCTCGTATTAGGGCTTTTACCGGCGGTTTTCCGGGGTCTGGACCGCCGGAAAAAAAATCACTTATCAACGGCGGTTTAGACCGCCGGTAAACCGCCGGTTCATATTGATGTCCGGCGGTTTATAGACCGTCGGTATTACCGGCGGTGTATCGTAGCTAAGCCGCCGGTTTGGCCGTCGTTAGAGTCCGACGGCTAGACCGCTGACGACGCCGCCGGTAATACCGACGGTCCATAAACCGCCGGTGCAAACCGCCGGTATTTGACATTTTTCCTGTAGTGAAGAAGAAAAAAAACCTCCGAGCCAATGCTTCCTAATTCTAACAGTAACAAAAAAACTAATAACATTCTAGGGTTGCAAAACGACAGCACCCAAAAAAGAAAGATGATAAGATAAAGAATGAACCCGATCTTCCTGGTAAAATTGTGGTTGAAACCACTAGAACCCAAAAAACGTTGCAGAACCAAGAAAACGAAACTTGAACCAATCCAGCTCTTGAAGCTGCAAAAATAGAGACTACAAGGAAGGCAGATAAACTTAAAAGGTAGCTGGAAACAGTAATTAACCACAAAATCAATTTGGCAATAATGAGACAGGATCAGATGAACATCACCCTTGGTATTATAGCCCATATATAACATAAACTGAAGCATAGCCAAAAGCAAAAACACCATTTGCCAACTCCAAGTGCAATACGAACACTTCCAGGAATGGACTAAACAGCTACTAGTTCTCGAATCACAACAGAAAAACTCATGAAATGTTTAAATCTATATAATATAAAAAATATGTCTATTTTTTATTACTTCAGAAAATTATAACTTTTATTTTAACCTATGAAATTTAATAATATTTAAATTAAAATATTCACAAAATCTATATCCATCATATACGAAATGTTGCATGATAAAAGTGCAATACATTAGAAAATATAATTTTATCGATTTAGGAGAGATTAAATTCATCAAACTCAAATCATTAAAAATCAGAGTGAGATTTATCAGGTTACATATAACAACCAGAAAACTTTACATAACTGAAGCAATTAACTAATGAAAAATGACATAAATCTAGCTTTCTCTATCTTCCTTCTCTCATCTTTCTCTCCCTTTACCTCTCTTCTTCCATGGCATGCCAAGCGAAATGGGGAGGTAGAAGGGGCTGGCGGCTTTAATTAGTGCTTATATTTTAGAATAAAAAAATTAAAAAAATACTGTTATTGGCCTAGTGCCGCAGCGCTCCGATCTAGTGCAGCAATGTTGTATGCTGAATTAAGAATTATTACAGAATAAAGCCTCAAATGTTGCGGCGGTGATTTCTAGATTTCTAGAGATGTTGTGCTCTCAATCTTAGCATCGCAGTGCTACCAAGCATTGTGCCGAAGCGCTCTAGTTCAAACGGAACTTTAAAATTTTATTTTAAAATACTTTTTCATATTTTTCAGATTCTTACAATTTAGACGTAAAATTCTTACTCTACATCAAACAATTTTCTAGCGCACATCATTTCTAATTATAAACTTATATATAGAATTAGCAATTCTATGAAAGGATGGTAATTATAATTTTGATTATTTTTTTTAATTATGAAAATGATTTTTTTCTTCTTTTTGTATTTTAACTAATTGATACAATCATGCACAATGCATCGAAGAAAAAAAAATGAAAGGATGTGCATGTAAAAATAATGTTGAATTATTTGAAAGTATATATATATATATATAATATGCTTTTAGATATAGAGGGCTTTTATGTTAAATTTTAAAATATTTAAAATTAATTACAAGTTTTTGTTCATGATTTATTATGTGATATTTTCATATTAATTTTTATATCTGATTTAAAATTCTATATTAGTTGCTAAAAAAATTATCTTTGATGCAATGGATCCATATAGCATCACTGAATAATCTATTGTACCATACATAGCTCCATCGCATGTCTAACCCTGTCAATGTCTATGCTATTTAAAATTATCATAATGCATTCATGATTTGTCATTTTTATGTCAACGTGATTATGTCTATTCATCATACAAGGCCAAACATAAAATTATGTAACGAGCTCCTTATAAAAAACATATCAGAAATATTTTTACAGTAAGATTTGACAGAATCCTTTACTAAAAAATAATAAATCTCAGTACAATATAAGGAATTCATTATAAGAAATTTTTTATTTTGTTTCTGGCTTGAAGGCCAAGAACCTAGCAAGTATAAACTACTGCGAGGATTATTTCTAGTAAGAAAAAGTGATCTGTGTGAATTAGGACATGAATCTTAGAGAAAAAAATAAATGAATAAACCAAATAGAGAAGTCCTAAGTGATGTGGGAAGAAATCAAAAGTAAAAGGAGTCATCGTTCCCTTCACCCTTCCCCCATCCCTTCTTGTTTCCTTCTTCTTTGGATATATTAGCCTGAGTGCAACTTTACCTAACGTTGTATTCAAATTGCAGCACTAATCTCTTCCTCTAAGTTCCTCTCTTTCTCTTTCTCTCTCTCTCCCACCCCTTCATCTCTAGTCATACCATCATCCTTGAAACCGATGGCCATGGCTGGCTGAGTTCATAAACTTCAGATTTCCGGCCACTCCAGAAGTGGAAAGAGAGAGAAGGTGTAGCTCTTGAGTTCATTAATAAATCTCCATAGATTACTGATAAGCTTTCCTGCAATACAAAGAGAGGAAAAAATAAGCAGATATATATAACTGATCAGCTATTGCAGGTAAGAGATCAGATGAAGAACATAATTTAGACTTCCAATCGCAGCTTTTGCAACAAGTTTGAATTTTTATTTCGAAAGGTGTGATTTTGATCTTAAGGGATTGTTTTTTGAAGGTTTTTTTTTTTTCTTGATTTACGCAGGAGCCATGGAAAGGAACATGAAGGGAAGAGGTAAGATAGAGATCAAGAAGATAGAGAACACCACAAACAGGCAAGTTACCTTCTGTAAGCGTCGTAACGGTCTTCTTAAGAAGGCTTACGAGCTCTCCGTCCTCTGCGACGCTGAGGTGGCGCTGGTCATCTTCTCCAGCCGCGGTAGACTCTACGAATATGCCAACAATAGGTTTACCCCTCTCTCTCTCTTCCTCCCCTTCAAAGAAAAAAAAAAGGAATTTTGATTGAGTAATTTGATGCGTTAATTAGTATAATTTTGAAATGAAGTGTAATATTCCAAGCTTTCAATTAAGCTTCGTTCTTTCTTCTATGAAATTATCTTACGTACGTTGGTTCCTTTCTTAATTATTATGATCTGTGAAGACAAAAAGTTGCATAAAAGGGGTCATTTTTTGCTATTTTCCTTCCTTCTTATGTGAGAGATATGCTTATATAGGTCAATATTGATCGCAAATACACAATATTAACGCCAACTAAAATTGTTTAATTAATTCTAACCGCAATACTAATCACCAATTAACTCTTTTTTCGTAATGAAGAGCATGAAGCTAACCTTCTAAGTTCCATGGTTTCATAAAAATAGATTTTTTCACCATCTGTCCCATCTCTAACCTGCTTGGGTTTTCTTTTCAAGAGATTTGAGATGTAAAACCAAAACTGCAGGTTGTTTAGTAGAAGAAAACGACGAGAAGAAGAAACAAAAGAACAATTAAATGAGTTTTTTTTCTTCCTTTTCCCATAATATAATAAAAATAAGCCTCCTCGTCCCCTTCTTTTTCTTTTCTTCATCTTTCGAGTTTCTAAAAATGATCAAAATCAGAGCTTTATTGATCTAGATTACAGTACGAGGAGTTTCTTCTGCTTAAGATCTTAGTCCTACTTCGTTCTTTCTTCATCAATAGAGATTTTGTAAGCCTCCTATTGATATCTTAGTTTATACTCTGATATTGATGTCACCATATTATATATATCATTAATTTCCATATGAGTTCAAGTGTTTTAAGCTCATTTTAAATTTTTAATGCATTTTATAATAGGATATTTTGATATTATTATTTTTATTTCATGTTATTCAAAGATTGAAATGTTTTTTTTTATATAAATAGAAAAACTTATGTATTAAAATATCAAAATATATAAGAATTAACTGATATGTTTGTAAATTAATCCACCTATATTATTTATTCATATAAGAAATTAATACAATTTAATAAAACATGCTAGAAATATATTAGATATTTCTTTTTTATATTTTGGCCACTTATCTTATTTTTAACATGATATCATATAATATGTCATTTATACAAGAATTTAGTAATTAATCAATTAATTTATTTATTTATTTTCAAAATAATAATATGATTTAAAAAAAAAAAACGTATTGGATGAGGTTCAAATATAATGCTGGAAGAAATTGATTATAGGTACTTAGTCAAAGTGTTAAATATTTTTTTTTTAAATTAGATGATAATCACAATAAGTAGACTTCATTTACAACATTTTGATTTAAAAAATATGCCCATTTTTCTCCTTGAATAACCCTACTGCCGCTCTTCCATCTCCTCACTCCCTCTCCAATAATTCATCAGTTATAGTAGAGTAGAAGAGTATACAACTTAGTAGAGAGCAGAATGGATATATAAATAATTAAGGGGGACGAAGCATGAGGATAGATGGCCGGGGAACAACAGATGGTGATTGCACCACGGGTAAAGAGTAGTACGATGCGTGCGGCACGCAACTTAACTTGGTTGGTTGATTGGGAGCTTTGACTATTAACCAAGAGGTCTTGAATTTGAATCTTGCGTATGTGATATGTGTGTTAGTTTATCTTAATTGACCTAAATGTCCTTAAAAAATGACATGCAATAGAGAATGTGGTTGGTACGCCGCGTCTAATCATGGCATGCCAGGCCAGCTTCGCAGAAGTGAGCCAATTAGATCTTCATGGAAACTAAGGTAAGACATGGTTGGAATGCTTAAATGCAAGGATTCATTTATAGGAGTTTGCACACAATTTATATTTCAAAAGAAATTTGAATAAGTTGAAATGTTATACACAGCTCAACTTATCATGTTGGTTAAGAGCATAGGCTTCTAACTAAGAAGTCTTGGGTTCGAGCCTTTGTGCATGCGTTGTGTGTATGAATTTGACTTAAATGACCTAAATGTCCCAAAAAAAAAGTTGTAACGTTATAATGCTCATATAAAAATAGTTTTTCTCTCTCATTCACATAATTTCTTTAAGGAAAAAGTTAAATAACAATATATAAATGAATATATTCACAACTATTGACAAATGAGGCCAGACTAAACTGACATAATACATTACTAGAATATGTGAGAAACAAAAAATCAATGGATTTTAGTTTCACTATAAAGTTGGAAATTCATTAATCCATTACAAATTTATAATATATCATATATCTGTTACAAATCCATCACAATTCACAAATAAATAAATAAACTCCAAAAGTTTACACATGCAAGTAAAATAGTTACAATAATAAAATTCAGATATAATGATCGAGTTCAAAAGGATATTGCAAGCCTAATGTATGTGTTGGCCATATGGCATGACCGAACTCAAAAACATTAGTTTAATCCTAGCAGTTGGCTAAATAATTGATAACATATCTATCATAGCCTTAGAAAGTTGTAGGATTGTTGGCGGAGTTAAAGCAATAAGCCAATTAGATCGCAGTAGGTGCACATGTGGTTCTTTGAAAATTGTTATGTAATGGTCCAGTTCGAGATTAGGTTGATCCTCATGCTAGCACATATAAATTCCTATAAATAGAATGTATAGGTTGATTTAAAGTTTTGGAAAAAAACTGAATAAAACATTATGCATGTTAGTTTCTTCCTAAACTTTGTCATCCCTTATCTCTCTCTCCCTCTCTCCTCCCAATTAGGGCTGCAAATGAATCGAGGGTTTGACGAGCTACTCGTGGCTCAGCTCAATATGAGCTCTATCATGTTTCTTTGATAAGGAAAACGAACGAGCTTGAACACATTTGATAAATACTCAATAGCTAAATAAATGAAATTGAACAACTTGGCATTCAGTTTGTTTATGTTCATGAACATTAGCGTTTAGCACTCATGAACAAGCTTGTTAAGAAGCTCGATTAGAACTATATTAGAGTTTTTAAAAATATCTATTGTTAAATTTAATAATTTAATAATTTATTCTCACATATACCATTTAAAATTGTTTAATATATAATATATTTTTACATCCCACATCAGCCTAGTTAAAATCATGAACAACCCACTCTCTAAACAAATAGAAGATGAATTATAGATCGTTTGTTTGTGAGGAACGAGCTCATTTGGTAGCTAAAAAATAATAATTAGATATGTTCATGAACAAGCTCATTTGATAGCTAGATATGTTTGTGATCAAACTTATTTGATAGTTTAAAAAATTTTGCTAGATATGTTCACGAATATGCTCGATGTAATTGTTTGTTAGGAGCGAGGCTCGATAAGACTCGTTTGGTACATCTAGAAGAAAAGCTCATTTATAGCTCGATAAGACTCGTTTGTTTAAAGCTTGATAAGCATGAAATAAACTGAACATGAATCAAACATGAACACCAATTGTTTTAAACGAACCAAGTTTGAACACAAACAAAAAAGTTCAAATCAAACTCGAATCGAACTTAAACAAGCTGATGATAAATGAACTCAAACATGAACATGCACATACTCGACTCGGCTAGGTTCGTTTGCAGCTCTACTCCCAATTACTTCACATTATCTATAAACTTCTTTGATTTTGGCTTGTGAAGTTTAGGGTTCTTTTTTTTTTTTTAAGAGATTATTAGATCTATATTACATTTAAGTTTAAATGAATTTTTCTAATACAGATTTATAATCTTTTTGTTAGATTGATCTTCTATTTCAAAGCTCACTAATTTTTTTGGTAGAATTATAAATTTTTTGATAGGCCTATATAAATTTTTTGGTTGGTTTATAACTTTTTTAAAAGATTTATAATTTATGCATCCTTATAGTTAATTTTATTATGCAATTGGTAGGTCTCAAATGATAAAATTTCAGACATTTATAAATATTTTATTTATTTTATTATATCACCTTACTCATGTTGGTAGTAAGGATTATACCTTATAATTTAAATTATATATATAATGCATCCATTAATAAAATATATAGTCAAAAATAGGCTGGGTTATCATTTGGGTTGAAATCTAAATTTAGTTTGGTTATTATTTGGGCTCAAGTTAAATAAGTTGGGTTTGAGTTAAATGGATAATTTTTTAGTAAACAAGTTATGATGATCTAAAAAATTGTTGAACTATATATTAAATAGGCCAAATAGGCTGGATTCAAGTTAGTCGGGATAAACGAGTCAAGCTTAGATTGAGTATACTCGGGCTAGGTCAATTTTGGGTTAGACTTGAACCTGACCCTCCAACCCTAATTGACACCCTAATGATAGTAAATGAAGTAATGGGAACTACAACTGCACAAAACAACAGATTAGGGTTTTAGCTAGTAAGATAAGCGGCAGTGAGAATGGTTGGAAAGGGTAGCAAAGGAGGGAAGTATGAAGTTGTCACTAGAGTACACTATCAATCTTTAGAAAAGGATCCATGGATGCATTTTCAAGAAAAAAGCCCCCAAGGCTATAAAGGAGATAAAAAAATTCACACAAAAGGCAATGAAGATAGTCGATATTAGAATCGATGTAAATATGAATAAGCAGATCATATAAAGCAGGGGTATCCGCAGCGTCCCCAGGCAAGTTCGCGTGAGGATTGCTCGCAAGAGGAATGATGAAGAAGATGCCAAGGGGGGATTATACTCTCTTGTGACAGTTGTTGTGGTCTCTCCCAAGAGTCTTAAGGGCCTGGGAACGAAGGTCATTGATGAAGCAGATTGATTTAAGCCTTTTTAGTTTCAGTTTTGCATGGAGCTTATCTGCACTTTTCATTTTGTACTGCTATATGTTGCTTGATTCAAGTATGTCTAAGATATTTATTTTGAATGATGCTTTCATTTAATTGATATTTGATTACATGTAAACTTTCTTGCAATAAACTATAATATTTGATTTTTCACTAAAAAAATGAATAATGGGAATTAAAATTAAAAAAAAATGAAGTAATAGGAGAAAATGAAGGGAATTTTATAAAACTCAACTTTTTGAATCATCCATTGTATTTAGAACCCAACTAAAACATCTTCTCAAAGCTACAAGATATATCCATCTCAACTTGGACAAAAACAACATAAGGTCAAAATCATAGATTGGCAATGTTTATAATAAGGACCATGATTAAGTGATGAAAATAGGCTCAATGCCAAAAAAAATTATACTAGAAAACTGCTTTAAAAAATAATAAGAAAGCTATCTCAAACGAGTTCTTAATATTAATCATGAAAATTTTCTACTAATGGAGCTATATTGTTAATGAGAAATTTTAAGCTAAAAAATATTTTAATTAATTATAAGATAATGATGCACATAATTAATACTGCATAATGAATACTTCCTTATAGCAAAAACCTTTTTTAGGATCACAATTAAGATGTTTCATGATTTTTTTTGGCTAAATTTTTTGATAAGAAGTAAGCCTAGTGAACTGTCCCTTCTCTGACAAGATTCCAGCCTCACATACACCTACAGTTCAATCAATACTATGTGGCTCTGAAATCAAGATTACTAAGGATATAGCTCAATATTCGGCTTGCAATATAAAGAATGGAGAGTAATAATTCAAAAATCCATATGCTAAATCATTACAAGAAATAAAAGATCAAGTTGAGGAATGCAGAAGAATTTTTGCCGCAATTTGGATTGCTCTAAAAATCTTAGGGATAACTATAAAGTGATGTGGGGAGATAATCGCTGGATCGTTGAAAGAAGATGATGCTTGAAGAAATTCTAAAAATAAGAGAACAAAACAAATTCAACGGCTTAAAATCGTATAATATTCATCATTGATCCCTCCTTTCTTACAATATCTTGTATATATCGACATAATAGAATACTCTAGAAAACATACACCTGAGCTAACAAAGGATAAATTATTTGTAAGGATTTATGTAGCTAGTGATGCTCCACATCATATATAAAGATATTGCAAAACAAATAGCTATTGTGCTGTGGTGTTCAAGCTGTCATAAATTTTTTAAAAACTTTAGGGTAGATCCTCTTTGATTAGCAATTCTATAGGTATTTCGATCATTATAAGTTTTGAGAAATAGAAGTAGCTCAAACTCCTCTTAAAAAATGATACAAATAGAGAGTGAAGACTACATGTACGCAGTATTAATTAATTGTCCCAATGCGAAACAAGTATGTCTTGGCAACCTTGGTGGTTTTCTGGTTGGTATTGGGACTTCTTGTTGTATTCTCTGTCTTCAATGGATAGTCCAAGTTTGACAATTGGGTGGCGATTCTAAGTCTGATGGGCTTCAGCCGTCTTTTTCGTTCTCTTCCATTTTTTATTTATTTTCATTTTCTGATTGCTTGGAAATATGTAGCTTACTGTGGTATGGTAGCTTACTGTGGTATGGTATTTTAAGCTTTGTGATTGCGTATCTTAGTATTGTTGGCTTATATTTGTATAGCCCTTTTCAGTAATAGAATAAGGTCTTTAATATTTTTTTTAAAAAAAAGTTGGAGTTGCTCGAGTGGCAAATAAAATTAGAAAGAGTCGTCTTAGATGATTTGGTCACCTAAAATCTTAACTTTTCTCGAAAACCCAATTAGGAGATCGAGTAGATTATTAAGTCTGGTCATTGTTAAGAAAAAGAAGAGGAAGGCCTAAAAAGATTTTGTTAGAGATTTATTAGAAACGATCTTTTCTTAATAGACTTAAATGAGATTTAACTCTTAATAAGACACAATAGAGAAGGATGATTCATGTAGCAGCCTCTATGTAGCTGGATCAATAAAGATTTGATATTGTTGTTGTTGATTATATAATATCAAAATCTCATTATATGCTATGAAAAATTTAATAGGTTTTAATTTAAGCAAGTGGCCTAAATTAAATTCATTCTTCAAAAGAGACTCCTAACACTTGCCACTTTCCCAGAACTTTTTTAACTCTGCTGATTTCTTTTGTTTGCTTTGCATAGCGTAAAGGGAACTATTGAGAGATACAAGAAGGCTAGCTCTGATCATTCCAATACCAGAACGATTTCTCAAACAAATTCACAGGTGCGTTTTGTTTTAATCTATAATATCACATATATACTTGGTCATATTTAATTTCTTAGTTTCCCATCTAATTTCTTCTCCATTTTCATTATTTTTTAAGAATTTATGTAGTGGAAAGAAGTTTTCAGCAATCATAATAACGTAATGGTTTTTTTCATAATAACTTCACAAACAACTTTATAAAACATTACAACTATTCTAAATAAATCCTGAACTATTAAGACTGTATTTGGGACGGCTTTCTTTCTGCTTCTTAAAGCTGCTTTCTAATACAAAAATTTAAATTTTTATACTAAAAAATTGCTTAAAGAAGCAGCAAGAAAGCAGTCCCAAACAAAGCCTAACTTTTCCTAATTAAATTATCTTTTACAACAATAATTGTCATCAAGGTTTTATAAAAGAAAGAAAGCATCAGGACATGACATTCTAAGAAAAACTTCTTCAATTTTATTTAAAGAACTTAATGTTATTTTGTTAATCTTTTAATTCTATTAGTAATATGGAAATATTACGATCAAATTATATATTAAGTTTTAGGAAGAAGACATTAATTCTTGCTGATTCGGTAAGAAAGCTGTCTCAAATGAAAAAAATTGTTTTAGTTGCAATAATTTTAGGCTTTATTTGTGACAGCTTTTTTATTATTTTTTAAAATAAATTTTTTAGTTCTAAAGATTTTTTTACTAACCTGTACATTATGATATATTCAGGGATCCAATTTATTTTAAATTATTCTTCTTTTGATATAATTCTACTTTGACCTTATAGTATTACGAGCAAGAAGCCTCAAAACTTCATCAGCAAATCACTAATTTGCAGAACTCAAACAGGTAATAAATTAACATACAGTCCACTTCACTATTCTCCGTTTATAAATTCCATATGTTACAGAATCCTTATATGCCTATAGGAATTTGATGGGAGAGGCTCTCAGCACAATGAACTTAAGGGACCTCAAACAACTAGAAACTAGACTGGAGAAAGGCATCAGCAAAATAAGATCTAAAAAGGTTTAAGCCTTATTTATTTCTAAAAAAAAGTTTAAGTTCTTCCCCCAGAATGAAATAATGTTTATATGTTCTTATTTGTATCAGAATGAGTTGCTGTATAATGAGATCGAGTACATGCAGAAGAAGGTACGTAAAAACAAGAAGCTTGTTCCTATTAATCCACCAAACTCTCCTTTCTGCTTTCTATATATCTGCTTATTTTTGCAGCTGGAAAAGCAGCAAGCAAATTTAGCTCCAAGAAAATAGATTATATATAAACACTTGAAACTGAAATGGGTGTTTGTTTCTGCTTTTGTTGCAGGAAATGGAGCTGCAAAATGATAACATGTACTTACGAAATAAGGTCTACTGTTCTGTAAATTGAATCATACATAGAAATAAATGGAAACTTCCTTATTTTTCTGCATTAATGCACTGAAAGATTGAATTTTTATCACTACTTTTCTGTCTGAAACTTATAAATTATTCAGATTGCTGAGAATGAGAGAGTGCAGCAGCATCAGATGAACATGCTGCCTTCAACAAGAAATGATTGTGAAGTTATGCCTCCATTTGATTCTCGAAGCTTTCTGCAAGTAAATCTTCTTCCTAGCAACAGACAGCCTATACCTTAGTGGAAGAGATGTCAGGTACTGGAGATCAGGTTTTCTTCATGGAAATAAACCATAAATATGCATGAATTGTCAAGAATAGACTTTTTGTCCAGGAGCTTAATTTGTTGTATATATATTGCCAACTCTTTGTTTTATAGCTTGTGATGGCTTTGTATTGTTACAAATAAACATAATTTTATAACAAAAATTTGGTCTTAGCAATTCCACATATGTAACCTTAACAATTTGATTTTTCACATTGAGAATTCTAAATTGACCTGAATATACAAGACTTTTCTTTTGTTGGGTAAGCCACATATGGAAACTATGATAGCTAGAAGGGAAGAGATTAGATATTGAAAAAATTATTACGTGCGGTGTCTGGACGTGTCAAGAGGTCAATTTGGATGCGCCACATCACCCAATGCATATTGCATTGGATGACGTAACTCGTCCGGATTGGCCTCCGGACGAGTTCGGACTCTGCACAAAATAATCTCTTAAGATATTGGCATATGAATGCAGTGGAGAGGGTTCTAAATTATTTAAAGAGTTGATATATGTCAAAATTATGAACTTTTTTTAGCATGAAGTTTTTTGGGGTTGTTATAAAATGTCTTTCCTTTCTAGACAATATACTAGGAGATGTAGAGTAATATAATTGTAATAAACCTTATTAGTCCAAGCAAATTTAAATTTCATTAGAATATTGAGGGTGTAAATAGAATGACATAATTGTGCTTCAATATGGCACTGGTTTGTAGTGTGGGCTTTGAAAGACTAATGAATTTTGAGAAATTTTTACATTTTTGTTCATGTTTTAGGTAGAGTGTCATAAAATTCCAATGGCATATTGAATGGGAACTTAAGGATTTCCTCATGTTATATTTGAAGATTGAGATTTTTCGTAGGAAAAAACTCTCATGATTATTTACATGTTGAACATAATGCGTCGATTAAAGACGTCCATTGGGTCTAGATGTTAATATTTTTTTTAAAAGTAATATATATTTAACCTGATTATGATTCCAACATCTAAGTCAATCTAGTAGAACAAATCTATTAATGACAAAGGGAATTAATATCACCTACGAGTTTCATTCTCTACAGGAAAAACGTCATTTTTTATGGCCATTTCCACCGGAAAATGCCCAAAAATCCATCGGAAATTGATATTTCCGGCGGTTTTCCGACCAAAGGATACTTCCATTAAAGTGAGGCAGATTTAAATAGTAGACTTAAGTAGTAGATTTAAGGATACTTCCATGGAAGCGATGGATTGTCTCCTATAAAATATCAATAGTAGATTTAAGTAGCACTAGACCAAAGTATACTTCCATTAAAGTGAGGTGTATAATTTGTTCTAGATAGGAAAGGTCCTAAAGGTATATGAATGCTTGATTGTAATTCAGAGTTGAAAAAATGTGACTACTAAAGGCATATCATTGGCATGGATAATTTATATTGAGATTCATTCAAAGATGTGACATTACCAAATTCAATTCAAATGCACAAGGACCCAATTGAAACTAGTTCAAATATTTGTCATAATCTCACATGAAAGAGAAGCAGCCTAAGGCACAAAAGGTTATGATGAGTTCTCTCTAATTAAGGGTATTTTTTTTTATCTAAAAGATATTTTAAAGAATATTTGTCTGAATAAAAATGCCCTTGCCACTTATTTATGATTACTAGAGTAATATCATTGTAATAACTCAACTAGTTAATTAGCGTATTAAGTTTCATTAGAATATTGAGGGTGTTAGTAAAAACATCATTTATATTTAATATGATTGTGATATCAGTCATCTGAAATTCAGGCAATTCTCCGTTAATTAAAAATAAAATTTTGAATTTTTCTGTGTGGCATTGCGGCACCGGTTTTGACGGAGCCCTATTATGGAGATCTCGATCTAAAAAAAAAAGAGGAAAAAATTTTAGTTTTGGTTGAGCAATGTGGCGCCACTACAGTGCCGAGTCAAGGCATGAGAGAATCTGGAAGATTCTCTATGGGTGTTGAGGTATTGGGAATTCAGACATCACGCTGCTAGGCTGATTTAGTTTTAAATATTAAAAGTATCTTGATCAATTTGCAAAAACTCATTTCGCCTTCAGCTTGCTGAGGACGAACGGAGGGAAAGGGATGGAAAAAGAAAGAAAATGAAGGATTTTGAAAGCCAATCTCCAGAAATAATCATCAGTTTAAATATTTGTGAAAATTGTCATACTCAATGTAGGCAACCCATACCTTATTTTTTATTTTGATTCCCAAGTGTTTATTAAGAGATATTCTTTTAAACGTGTTTTTCTTGAGTTTGGGAAGTGTTTCATTGTATAACTTTTAGTATATTGTTATATTCTCCATTCTAGACAATTTGATAGTAAGAATAGAAAATTTCACCTATCAGTTCTTTTTGTATGAATTTTTTATGATTCTTAAAAATGATGACATCTCTGAACCTCAATATAGTTGACAAAGTATATTATTTAACATTTTACATGATCTCTGTAAAATTGGTAAAATTCTAAGAACTTTGTACATGCACTTGAAATATAGGGTTTTTTATAGAAGCTCAAATTTAATTTCTATTTGTTTTAAATTCTTCGGTCACAAATTTCATTTGCATGTTATGAAACTCTAGAGCTTTTTTTTTTTGCGGAAAAGAAGTAAACTCTAAAATTTTCTGTTTGCGCCCAAAGTGAATATATATATTGGATTACTCTGCTTGGTTCTAGTTCTGAGCTGACTCTGTATTGGAATATACACTACTCTGTTTTGGTTTTGCTCTACACATGTCTTTAGCAGTTTGGGTATGGAATTTGAGAGTTATAAGGGGCATTAATGTATGTGCATTTCTAGATTCACTTTCATATAAGAACTAATATATCCAAACTATAAAGTAAATGATACTTTTATTATTTTATTTATATTCATATTGAGTTGTGAATTGAACTTTGTTAAGAGGGGAGTGTGGTCTATTGAGTTTCATACTCACTCTATTGTTTATAATATTTCTTGCACAAGTAAGAATTCTACTAAGTAGACTCAGTTTAATAGAATGCAGAAAGTCTAATTTATATACAAAAAGTGACAGATATTTATCTTGTTCACGATTCTAGTATCTTGAGTCAGTACAGAGGAACTTATCTATTAATGATAAAGAGAAAGTAATATCACTAATAGTTTTACTTAGAAGCTATGGATTACATCTTATAAAATATCCTAAGTAGACCTAGGTGGTATTGTTCGAAGGATTCTTTATTTCAAAGTAAGATATATGGGTTTTGTACGTTCAGAATTAAAAGTCTCAAATGTGCACAAATGCTTGATCATAATCTAGGCTTAAAATATGTGACTACTAAAGGTTTAACGTCCTAGTTTGAATGATTTATACGAAAATTTGTTCATAGGTGTGATGCCTAGCCTAATTCAATTTAGAGGCACCAAAATACAGTTGAATCTTGCTTAGATATCTGTCATACTCAATTGAACTATCTAAGAGTATATGAAATCTCACCCTTAAAAAAGAGGAGTCCCTTAAGGCACACAAGGTTATGATGGTTTGGTGTTCTATGGCACTTGCTAAGAGCCAAGCTTCAATAAAAAACACAAATCTTAATATGTGAAACATGTTAATTAAATTAATTTTAATAAATTCAACATCGATAAAAAGAGATAACTTACATAGATAAAGAAATGAGATTACTAATATTAAATTTTGACAAATATATTATGGGTTATCCCTTATTAGGGGTATTTGAGTCTAAATCTAAAAGATATTTTATAAGATATTTGCCCATGTAGAAATATCACGTGAATATTCACCAAACATGCACATTATGGTGGGATTAAAAAACAAAAAAATCTAATTTCCATTACACAACTAGAGCTCCACAAATAAAATAAATGGATAAGAAAAAAAGTAGCATTTGTTACTAAAGATGTATTATTATATTTCATATCTCATTAGAAAATTCATCCGATCAAGAGAAAATATGCATGCTAGTAATTGAATTAAAAATTTTTAAAATTAATTTTGGGATCATCCGAAATACATTTTTAGTAAATTTATAATAGAAATGTATTTCTTCATACGAAAAATCTAAAGAACTCAATATCCCTCAATATTAATGTTATTTAGGCACTTAATTGCTTAAATTATCAAATGTTTAAGGATATAATTTTTCGTAATTTGATTAGCTATTACAGATTTTCAAAAACCAAGAAAAAAATTCCCCATTAAAACTCTATAAATTGGCCTTCGTTCCACACAAAATTTTATCGGGATATTGGTTAGAAAGAGTTTTTGGATTTAAATCATCCTAAAACTCTGTCAATTGATCAATGTTGATGATCACAACATGTGATATCATAAAAAATCGCTATTCGCTAACATCTAACACAAATAAATTTCTAACATCAATCAGCTATCATTGTTTGTTTGTCATCGCCTTTAATAGCGAACACCAACTTATACAATCACTCATATATTATTGCATACAGTTAGTATAAGCTAAAGAACATCATCGTCTGATCAACTTTATTAGTCGTCAATTGACACCGACGCCTACCGTACCCTTATTATTTTCTAATATTTTGTACTAATTAATCTCATAAGAGATCAAGCCACAGACATTGCAATCTCATCTTATCTTATAATTTTCATGAACTATTTTATCACTTTGACTTTGGCCCATAATTTTTCTCTTCCTAATTTTTTTATTTGAAAATTATCTCATTTTAATTTCTTGGAGCTCCATTTCTCCATATTGGTGAGTCAAATTTTATATAATTAATACTAAAACGATAAACTCTCTCTCCTCAGTATTATAAATATTTCTACTAATAAGAATGTTTTTTTTTTCTGAATATATCAAACTTGTCATTTGACAATAAAATAGTAAAAATAATTTTCTTTAATCAAATTACATAAAATTTAATTTCTTTACTAATTTAATTTAATTTTTTTTAATTGATTATGATTTCCCCCAATTTTATTCTTCGCAGAAAAATTAGGATCATAATCGTCTAATACAGTTAAAATGTCGCATTCATAAGAATTTTGCTCCTATAAAATATCGAAACGTACCCCAAAAAAATAAAATATCGAAACGTGTTTGATTTGATGTAAGAGCACATTGGGATAACATCAAAAAGAAATGATAGCGATAATCCACGTCCACATCCACTAATAGTCTCTTTGTATCGCTATGCCCATCATGCCACCTTCAAAGGCTGCACTTTGTGGCTCACCAATTAGCTCTAATTTAATCAATTAAAAAAAATTATTAATAATTCGAGATATTTTTTTTTATTACTTTCTAATAATTCGAGATAAAGGTGATGCACAAGATTGTGCGAATTATAGAGGTATTAAGTTTATGTGTCATACTTTAAAACTATGGGAGCGAGTTATGGAGCATAGGTTGCGGCGTGATACTAATGTTTCTCAAAATCAATTTGGATTCATGCCGGGTAGGTCGACTATGGAAGCCATACATTTATTAAGAGGTTTGATGGAGAAATATAGAGAAAATAAAGAGGATCTACATATGATATTTATTGATTTAGAAAAAGCATATGATAAAGTTCCAAGAAAAGTGCTATGGAGAGTTCTTGAAAAGAAAGGAGTCAATAATGTTTATATTCAAATCATTAAAGATATGTATGTAGGAGCTATTACTTGTGTTCAAACACAAGGTGGATTGACCAAGTATTTTCCTATTTCGGTTGGGTTACATCAAGGATCAGCCTTAAGCCCATATCTTTTTGCTTTAGTCATGGATGTTCTCACTAGACATTTGCAAGAGGATGTACCTTGGTGTATGTTTTTTGCTGATGATATTCTTCTTGTTGATAAGACTAGAGAGGGAGTTGAAGGTAAACTTGAATTATGGAGGTCAACCTTAGAGTCTAAAGGTTTTCGCTTGAGTAGATCTAAAACGGAATATATGGAGTGTAATTTTAGTAGTAATAGACCTAGTGAGGGGATTGTGACTTTGGGCGATCAAGTCATTAATAAGAGTACACGTTTTGATATCTTGGATCTGTTGTTCAGAGTGATGGTGAAATAGATTGTGATATTATCAGCATAATTCAAGTTGGATGGTTGAAGTGGCGGAATGCATCGGGCTTGTTATGTGATAGAAATGTACCCCTCAAACTTAAGGGGAAATTCTATAAGATGGTAGTGAGGCCTGCAATGCTTTATGGTGCCGAATGTTGGCCTTTAAAAGAGAAGCATAATACTAAGTTAAGTGTGGCAGAGATGAGGATGCTCAGGTGGATGAGTGGCTTTACCCTTAGAGATAGGATACGAAATGAGCATATACGTGAAAAGGTTGGAGTAGCTCCAGTAGAATATAAGATTAGAGAAAGTCGTCTTAGATGATTTGGTCACATAAAACGACGGCCTTGTGATGACCCGATTAGGAGAGTAGAGGTATTAGATTTGACTTATGTTAAGAAAGGTAGGGGTAGACCTAAAAAGACTTGGTTAGAAAATATTAGGAATGATCTTTCTTTATTAGATTTAAACGAGAATTTGACTTTTAATAGGACACAATGAAGAAAAAGAATTCATGTAGCCGACCCCAAGGAGTGGGATAAAGGCTTGATGTTGTTGTTGTTGTCGTCGTCTAAAACAATTATCTAGCATAAAAATATCTTAAAAGTAATGAAAAGTTTTATTTGAGACACCTTTCTTAATTCTTACTATTTTGTAAAGCAATTTTTTAATAAAAAAATATCTTAAAAATAATAAAAAAATATCTAAAATAAAATCTTATTCCACCAAATATATTATAATCTTCTTGATAATCTTTATATTAGCGCCATCTCTTAAAAATATATTTACATGCTCTTAGATGATAGAAAAATTATTCTGTACAGACGACGACCAAACAAAATGCACCACATTATCATGTGCTTCGTACCGCGGCTCATATTAATCTATGACGACACTCTAGGGTCTCTATGCAAAATATTTTCTCCTGATGATATATGCCACACTACAACTTATTTTGAATCATTAACTATGCACATTTTTCAAGAATATTTATCGCAAAACATTTGATACTCAATATTAAAATATTTATATAATAGTGCCGAGCGAAAGAAAAAAAAAGAGGTAATTTTCAAAAAATAAAAAAAGTGGCACTGCAATAAGAGAGAAAAACAAAGGGAAAATTACTTAAAACCCATAGTGAACGGATCCAAACCCCAGGCCGCTCCCCCGACTCCCAGATCCGATCCCAAAACCCCCGTTCCTTCGGCACAAAACCCACTGGCATCAACGCCAAAGTACGCCGCCGTTGCCGACGGTCGCGGCATCGGCATCGGTATCGGCATGTGAGGCGGCGGCGGCGGCGGCTCGCAATCATTGCGAAGCCTGGCTTTCTTCGCCCACCCGATTCCCTCTCCATCCCCAACCCCCGCCCTGGTCTTCAATCGCCCGAACATCTGCGGATCTTCGAAAACCTTCAGCAAAAACCCAAGCATCTGAAGCGGCCTCCTCTCCGTCTCCCGCACTCGCCTCCACATCCTCTCCAGCCTATCCTCAATCGCCTTCTGCTCCTGCTTCAGCCTCAACACCTCCATCGCCACAGCCTCATCTTCTTCATCAATCTCAAAATCCTCTACCCTTCCCTTCCTCTTCCGCACGATATGGCACAACAGCTGCGTCTGCCCACGGAGAAACGACCCGTGCGCAAACTCCCATCGATCCGGTTCAACCTTCCTGAATCCCTGCAAAACCCCCCCGAAATCCTGCCATCAGGACGAAATAACAAATAAATAACCCCTAAACTAGATCAAACAAGATCGCACATAAGTGTTGAGCTGACGGACGAAGCTAGAGAAATTGCTGTGTTTGAAATAGGCGGGAAGCAGGGTTTTAGAGAAGGCGAAAGTATCAAACACCACAAAGCTATTGTTCCTTCGTCCCCACGAGATGATCGCCTCATTCGCCGGATCGGACACCATTTGATAAGTTTTCGCCACGAAGGGTGCCGCAGTAAGCTCTCCGCCTCCTCCGCCGCCGCTGTCGCCGGCGATCTCCATTCCTTCTTCGCTTCTAATCTGACACTTACAGATGGATAAATAGAAGAGAAGCGAGTGGAAGATGAGCAGGAAGTATGGCTGCAGTCGGTGACGCGACCGGTGACGGATGGGATAGGTGATCGGGGACGCGTGTCGATTTTCTCGAGTGTTCGGCTAAATTAATTACTCACTCAATAAATTAAATAATTTTATTTATTAACAATTTATGGCTGTGATAAAATTTTGCTGGTTGTGGTGGCGGATTGCGATTGAACGGACGGAAACGTGCCACGTTGCGATTTAAAATCGTTGGATAATCATTCAGACGAATAATTTTCCCAAAAAAAAATTCAGACGAATAAAAAATATTTATTAAAAATTATTGGACGTGGAAATTCTTTTCTTTTTTATTTTTATTTTTAATTTTTTATAATCGTCCAATTTATTTTAAGATAAATGAAAGATGTTAATATATCCCCATTAACTTTAATTGATGTTTGGTGGAATTTTAAATCAAATCAGAAAGAATTTGCACATTTTAATTTACAAATTATATATTCTCTGAAAAAAAAATTCGGGCAAAGCATTATGGACTCTAAATATGATTCGAATAATATATTTTTGTAGAATTTGAATTTGGTTTTATACTTTTATGTTTATATATTTATTTTTTATAAAATAAATTATTTTTAAAAAAGTTGTTAAATTTTTTGTTTAATTTATATTTTTTTGAGCTGAATTAAAATACAATTTATACCAAAATAATATTATAATAATTTTGGGTTTGATTTAGGCCCGACTTGCTAGTGCTTGAGCGTGGCTAAGCTCAATAAAATTGTTATAGGTTTGCTAATCATCTTAATAGGAAGGAAAACGTGTGATGACATGTTAATCAGATTCTTATATGAAAATTAAAATATTAGAAAGGTTATATCAAAATTTACTTAAAAGGCCCTCAACTCCATTAAGGCATCTTTTGAGACTATTTTTTATTGCTTCTTGAAACAGAGTTTTAATACAAAAATTTAAATTTTTGTACTAAAACTTTGTTTTAAAAAGCAATAAAAAAGTCATCTCAAACTAATCCTAAGAATTATTAGGATGACTCAATCTATTTTTTAGTGTTTATTACAATGATTTTTAGACAATTTCATCCCCTAAAAGTTCTAAAATACTATGATATTTAGGCAATTGCCCCCAACATAATTAAACACATTGTGTATAGGTGTTATTATTAGATAACAATGAACCAAATACAAAAATAAATAGTAAAGAAAATCCAAAAATATCCTTACAACCAAAAAACAATTTTTTTGTGGGGGGATGGGGGGGGGGGGGGGGCTCCCACCCTTGGCACCTTCAGGGGGGGGGGTGGCTCTGCCACCTTGGACCCTCGACATATCTGCGAAGCAAGGATATGAACAAATAGGTCTCGAGCCAAATTCTACACTTTTACTTATAAATTCCCCCCCCCCCCCCAAAAAAAAAAAATAAATAAATAAATTAAGGCAGCTGGTTCTACCCCTATTTATATCCTCTAAAAAAATATCCTTCAAAACTTTATTGAACATTCTCTCTTCCTTCCCTCGTTATTTAGAACGCTAATCCCTTTTTTCTTTGCTGGTTTAGTTGTTCTTTATATTTTATTATGCGTTAAGAATTAAGCTATATATGGATAATCCTTTAATCTTTCTTTATGAAAAATAATATTATTTTTCATATTAGTTTCTTAATTCAAAATAAATGATGCACCATAAATTCGCAAATTACTAAATAAATTTGTGAAGTATTATTATACTTCATGTAGATATAAAATAATTTATCTAATTATTTTGTTTTAAATAAAATGTATTCTATTTTATTATCTATAAGGATAGAATATATGTTTTTTATTTAAATAAAATATAACATATCTAAATATGATATAATATAAATGAATTGTGAATTTATTTGAATTTGTATAACAAAATAGGAGGAAAAGAGAAGCAATTAAATCTGTGATATGTGAGCTAATCTACCAATTGCTTGAACCACTTTACAAAATAGAGTAGCGGATCCCACACTCCAAACCCTTTCTTCCTCTCTTCAAATAATCAACATTATCAAACCCCTTATTTCATCATATATATAAACCCCACCTACTTCTCTAACTAAATGAAAATATCTTCATCACAAACATATCAACTACTAGAAATGTTAGAAGAGCTTCAAGAAGCCGATGTGCTATGGCCGGCCATCGCAACCGACAACCCCTCGAAACATCATCATTCTTCGGCCTCCCATGATTACTCTTCCTTGGGTCGTTGTGATGATAGTGAATTTGATTCTTCGAGCAATGATGGTCAGCTAAAAGTGAATTCGGCACCGATCGACATCCTAAAAAGGAAAAGAATGACGATCGTTGGCGATTGGTGGGAGAAAGAGGAAGAGGTTTTAGGAGATATGATAATACCTCCGCATGTATTAGTGGCAAGACGATTCAAACAAGAAATAGTTGGATCAGTGTGTAGCGGTGATAATGGATGGAGGAAGCTAAGCCACATCAGGGTTTCTGTTCTAAGGATGACTGGGTTCCTTGAGAGTGTAAGTTAAGCAACGTATGAAGTTCTCTTATGTGTGAATATTGATTTGCTTGAGTGGGAAGAAAATTTGATTTGTTCTTTAGGGAAAAGTTTGACTGATTTGATTTTGGATGAATGATTTAGGCTTCATTTGGGACGACTTTTTTATTGCTTTCTAAAACGGAGTTTTAGTTCAAAAATAAAAAAATTTGTACTAAAACTCCGTTTTAAAAAGCAATAAAAAAGCCGTTCCAAACGAAACCTTAGACAAATGAATATGTTTGTAACTCATCTATAGGTTATTACATTATAATTCCTTAAGATTTCAGAAAGATAATTTTATCTTTGTGCATACTTTTAGTTGTCATAATTGACTAATTATATTTAATTTGAATTTATGTAATTTTTTTATTCTAAAAGTTGTACACTTTTTTTAGGTTGGGGGGTAAATTATGATGCCTTCTTTAATTAGCTCAAATGATATATGATCAGATTGATGATGGAGAGATGAAAATATTCTCATTGTGGGGATTTATGTTGTTTATAAGATAAAATATTTTATGATTATAAGCTAATATGATATATTATTATGAAATTGTGGTGAGCTATGTTGGGATATATATATATATTGTAAACTTTATTACTTTAAATATTATTTGTATGAATTGTTAAAGCTTATTCCATGTTAGAATTTTCAAATTTGACTGTATATTAGTTTATTTAGGTTTTATTTAGGATAGATTTTTCACTATTTTGTAGAGTAGCTTTCTAGCAAAAAAATTTCTGGTTCAAAAAATTTGTGTAAAAAAGTGCTTTAAAAAGTAGAAAGAAAAGTATCCCAAATGAAGCATTATGCTTCATTTGTGACAGCTTTCATAATGCTTTTTAAAACTGCTTATTAGTGCAAAAATTTCAAATTCAAGAAATTTTTGTACCAGAAAGCTGTTTTAGAACACAAGAAAAAACCTGTTCCAAATGAAGCTTTAATCAAGTTACTTTTTTTCCCTTTTAGCTTTGACTCGAGCTAGACACGATTTATTTAAATCCCTTTAGAGGGAGAAATTATTCTATGCGGAAACCAGACACTGAACGCCAACCAGAATGCGCCACATCAGCGGTACCGAGCCGTAACTAGCCGTGGTATCGAGCACATGAGTGACTTGACGCATTCTAGTTGGTCTTCAGACGGCGTTCGGCGTCCGCACAGAAAAATGCAGAGACAACTGAAAAAAAAAAAAAGAAAGAACAGAAAAATGAATGGGAATCGAGTCTTAGATGAAACTGTCCTTAAAAGCCATTTAATCTAATAAAAGATATCCAGAACACTTCATAGTTCATCAAATGTGCCCTCCGGACACCTGACGTAGCTCTACATTCGGACGCCAATAATATGTCACAACGTGCTCTTACTTTTTACCGTGCGGCCCGATGACCCGACCCAGACCGGAACCCGGTATTGCTATGTTTGTGAATTGCTAGGTATTGCTCGATATTGCTAGGTTTTGCTTGACAATAATGAGAAATACCACTCTTTCAAAACCAATATTTAGCAATACCGAGCAATACCTAGCAATACCTAGAAAAACTGGGGTATTGCTCGGTATTGCTAGGTATTGGACTTAACGGAGTGGTATTTATCATTATTGCTGACCAATATTGAGCAATACCGAACAATACCGAGCAATACCTAGCAATACACAAATAAGTCAATACATAGCAATACCGAGTCCGGGTCATCGGGCCGCACAATAAAGAGTAAGAGCACATTACGACATATTATTGACGTCCGGATGTAGAGCTACGTCAGGTGTCTGGACCTAATAAAAATTCCTCTTTGAGACCATCACCAGAAGAAAATAATCAGTGATAAATTATAAACTCTATGAATATACATTAAAATTTTTAAAAAATAATATTCTCTTTTAATTATTAGGTCACATATCCCCTCCCCGAAAAAAAAAATTGTTTGTATAATTAACGAATTCTATTTGGACCTTTATGTCATATTAATATTAATCTGATGGGTGTTCGAATCTCCAAGCTGGACCACTTGTTTCACAAGGCGTCACGTTACTGGAATCTGTTGCCGATCAAAAGCAATTTTCAATAGTTTGCTTATAAGCTGTTCGACGAATTGCTTCTTAGGGATCAAATGCTTGTAGTTTGGAGTAAATGTTTTAGTTTCATATATATTATGTGCGTAGACCAGAGACAAAGAACCGTCTGATTTGTCTCTATGAGCTTCTGTTGTTCACAGAGACAAAATCGAACGATTTTCTATGTCCAGTTTCCGCATGTAATAATCTCTCTAGAACAAAGACATGTTCATATTTGATTGAATTCGAGAACATAATCTAATAAAAACAAGCTCTTTTTTACCTGTTATCCATTGCATATTTGCTTGACAATTCGGGTCTGCAAAACAAGTCCTGCAACAACAGCTAAGTCAACAATGAAAAATCAAAATGTTAATAAGCAGAAATGGTAACTAATGATTCATTTCTGAATCCAATTATTTATTAAAGGCAAGCTAAAAGTAGTTGGATCATATTATAAGAACAAAGCATCGTACCCAGAAGCTGCTGTGAGTATTCCAGCATTGAATCAAACAATTTAACCACCACTAATCAAAAACAGGAAGAACTGAAACTTCTGTAACAAATAACGTGCAGCAATTAAGAAGCTTAAGGAAAATAAAACAGCACAGTAGCAGTCTCGATAGCTGACTTCATAGTGTTAATGAGTTATAAAAAGCTGGTAAAAGCTGGTAATTCCTGTTCTTTAGAAGCAGATAATCATCTTGAGGGTGACAGAGTTGGCTCTTCTTTTCTGTGAGTTCTATGTGTGAGAAAGTTTTTGATATTCTGCAATCTCTTTGTTTTTTATAAATCCCACATCATCACATCAACAGGCCCGGTAAGATCACTCTCTACATGCCAGAAATGCTGCTTATATTGTAACTTTTGTTTTGGGAGGGGAAAGAAAAGTAAAGTTTATTACACAGAAACTCAAAGTCAAGCTTGGATTTGGTGAATAAAAGCTCTTTAGTTTAGCGAGCTTCCACTTCCCTTCATCAAAGTATTTAAGGTATCTTTCATCATCAAGGCAACCAGTGGAAACAAAGTCTAGAGGAGGTCACACAATATGGATTTTCCAAGCAACTACTCGCATTTGAATAATCACAGGCATTCCATAATTCCTATTCCCACAAGGCCAAAGTCACCTAGCTTATAAGGTCAACAAATCAACAAATCAACAAATCAACAAATGAAGAAGCATCCAATGATGTTGGACGATACATGATTGGAGTTCACTATTGTAACTAACATGATACATGTGTGCTATTAACAAAAATCAGCTAACCACATGAATTTAATTTACACGGTCATCATGGGGATTTCATTGACATTTTTATTTTGTAGGTCGAACCCTGTCGACTATTTATACTTGCTAACAGAGGATACAACCTCCTCTAGCTCGTCCCTGCTATCCTCTTTCCCTTCACAGACCATCAAGACTTGAAGGGCTCGATTCTTGCACTTATGCCCCAATGCAAATCTTTCATCACACTTGAAGCCTAATTCCCTATTCTGCACCTCTGCTTCTGTGAGGCTCTTTAAATTGCCTCAAGGATGAACTTCAGTGCTCTTCTCCTTTAGTGTTTCTCTCTGAAATGACACCGTTTGGATCCACGGTGCTAGAGTCGTGGAGGTATTCCTGTAAGTCCCTCCCATGGTGCTGCTCCTGTTGGCCTTCTCCCTCAAATATTTTTCTTCCACCCTTTGTGCTAGCTCCATCGTTTCTCGTAGCCATCTAAGTCTCAACAACCCAAGCTCTGCTCATATGTCTTCCTTAAAGCCCTTATGAAATTCGCTTCCAACCATTGCTCTGAAATTCCCCTTAGCCTACCTGACACAACTCAAATCTCCCTCGATACTCCATAACAATCCCCTCTTGAGTTAAGACATAGAACTGCTCATGTAGGTCACCTTCCTGAATGGCTAGGAAAGGTTCCAACAAACAATCCTTAAATTCTCCCCAAGAATAGATTGAATAACTAACTGCCCTCCACTGAAAATAAGTTAGGTCTTTTCCCTCCAAACACAGTCCCACTGCCATGAGTTTTTCTCCTTCCGTCAGCCCATTGATAGCAAAATAACGCTCCACCCGATACACCCAACCCTAAGCATCTTCCCCTTCAAAAATCGGTATATTTAACTTCCTTGATCCCGCATCCATACCCCAATTGTTTCCCCCTATGTTAATTTCTCCCAGATAGTGATTATGTGATTCCCTTCCTTCCTCCTTTGGTGAGTTTGGACCTCATGGTTCAGCCCAACCATGGCTTCCTTCGGTCCACCTTCCATCCTGCTTGGATGGTCTCCAAAAGGGTATGACTTCCCCTCTTCTTGTTGCCCTTTCTTCGGAACCATGATGCACCTCCCATCAGAACCCCCTGGGTGATCCTTGAGGGAAAACACTCTCCACTTCATCATTGACCTCCTAAATTTCTTCTCCTTCAGATCAACCTTAGGAATTGCCGGTGAAGCCTTGAATTGCATCTCGATCAACTTCATCATATCTTCCATGTTCTAAAATCGGCTCTCAATGATGAAAGGCTTTCTTCCACAGTTGTGAAATTTCCCTCCATTCAAGAATATTTCTCCTACATCCTGGCTCTGAGTTGTTCCATTTCACCTTCCAATGTATCTATCTTATTGGATGTCATTTACTTTGCTCTAATACCAATTTGATATGCCTTGGAAGTGAAATCAGCGAGAAAACAGAAGAACAACTGCATAAATTTGAGAAACGACGTTTGATATTGGAATTAATACTTTAACACAAAAATAAGATACAATGATCTACAATTAGAGATGTAACCTGGCTCTCCTAAACCACCTAGATGCAACTAGGAAGTTCTCGAGAAGAAAACTACAGCAATCAAGCAAAACAAACATAATATAAATAAATCCTAGAATCAACCCTAAATAATCTCTCCTAATTCCCCCCAAAACAGCCTCCTTACCTTAATTAATTTCCCTCTCTTACTTTATTTCAAAATTAGAATCTTTCCTTCAATATTTCCCTCCTTATTTTTCCTTCTAATATATTTAATAAAAGCCTTGTTGGGCCCCACAACGGGGCCGAAACCCCTGATATTTCCGCCCGCTCATGTTGGTCCGGCCCTTGTTGGACCGGCTGGCTGAGCCGGCTGCCCCCTCCGATATCAGATTCATAATCAAAACAATTAGAATAAAGCTAATGATGACTTATTTAGAATATAAGTCTTATTAAAAAAATCAAATAAACATGAAAAGCATCGAACATAACTATGGCAAGTCACAATAGTTTATAAGTGAAGAACTTTGAATTAGACAATAAGCTATTCGTAGAATTAATAAATCAAAGTCCAGAAATCCTGGACTACATAAACAAATAGCAGAAGGCAAACTACTAGCCCTCTTATCAAATTGTAACAATCATAACCCTAAAGAACAAAGTAACAAGAATTTTATGAGGCCTAACCAACCTAACTGCAATACAGTGCAACAGAAACTGGTCATACATCCATGTATCAAGAAGAGTATGACACTTTTATCTAAAGCAAAACGCAGAATTTAATACTAAACACTGACTTTATTAAGATTTTTCATAAACCTCTCCACCAGCTTACATCTTTCTGTTGGGCTCAAAAACAAACTTAATCAGCGACTCTTTGATGGGTAGCAATTCTGGAAATTCATTCTTCAATTTTGAAGCATCCATCTCATTGTTGCTTCGTGGTGCTATTATGACTTTAGCCTGTTCTTCCAATGTAAAGTTGACCCACGAAAACTCAGGGTCAATGTACTTCTTATACATCTCTAGTATCTCATTATGACTGACAACACCTGGATTTGTGAAGTTCCATATTCCCTTGCAATTTCTTTTTGCCATCTCAACCGAAATGGGCAAAAGTTCATCCAAAATTGTCATGCTATTTGGAATGTTTACAACCTTGTTATATCTTGATATCTTTGTGATGAAGTTCCGAGGATTACTAAGGTCAGAAGATATTGGCATTCTGACTCTAAGAGTGCACACATTATCAAACTCTTTTAAGAGCTCTTCAACCTGCGTATGCAACAGAAAGAATCAAATAAATTGCTGAGATCCATAAATAACTTATAGCTGCGCAGAGGCTATATAATTTAAGAAACATATTGGGAAACACATCATAGGGAATCCAAGTAATTACCATTGCCTTAGTCTTTGAGTAGAATGATCCAGTGAAATTTGGGTTATCCTCCTCCTTGAAGCCAATGCCTGACCCTTCAGGGTGATCAGTGTTGTATTCAAATATGCAACCAGTAGCATAATTCATCATAAGTAACCCATTTTCCATGCAGACATCTGCCAAATTCAAAGTGCCAACCACATTTGTCCGAATCGTCGCCGGTTTGTGAGATTCGCACCAATCAACATTAGGTCTACCAGTCACACCAGCAGCATTGAACACATGGGTCGGCCTCACGGTTTGAATATCCAATAGAAGTTGAGATCGGTTTTCAAGACGACCCCGGCCATACTCAAATGGTATTCCTTGCTTTTGGCATATATCTCCAAGCAAACCACCAATCCAACCAGTTCTACCATATATCAAAAATTTCAAAGATTGTTCTGAAGAACCATTAGTGATCTTTGAATCCGGTAACACCATTTTGATCTGATTAGCAGAGCTTGTTAGCTGAAAACCCATGCTGTTACTATCTGCTGGTCCATCAAACTGCTTTTCAATACCGGGCATCATTAGCATTCTAGGATGGGGCAGCAAGGCTCCAGAGACATCACCCCACCAATCAGGATTGCTAGTGTACCACTCCATTGTCTTCCTTAGTCCTTCCTCCCAAGTAGTGCGCTCTGACCACCCTAATTTCTTTAGCTTCTGGTCATCTAAAAAGTACCTTTGATCATTAAATGGTCTGTTTTCTACAAATTTAATCACTGCATCAGCATCCAAAGAGAAAAGTTTACATATGTCCTTCGCTACATCAATCACCCTTCTCTCTTTCGTGGTTCCTATATTGTAGATGTGACCAACTTCACCTTTGTGAAGAATGACCTCAAACGCTTCCGCAACATCTTCACAATAAAGATAACTTCTAACATTGAATCCATCGCCATGAATTGGCAGGGGCTTTCCAGCCATGGCCAGGAGAATGAATTTGGCAATAAGCTTCTCGGGGAACTGACCAGGTCCATAAACATTGTTCCCCCTTGTGGTTATGACAGGTAAGCCATAGGAGCTTCCATAAGCCATAACAAGCATCTCGGCCCCAGCTTTGGTAGCAGAGTAAGGATTAGTGGGAAGCAGCTGAGATGCTTCATGGTTTCCAACCACAGCTTCTGCATCAGTCTCTCCATAAACTTCATCAGTGCTAACATGAATGAACCTTCTTACATTGCCGGCCACTTTGCAGGCCTCAAGTAGGACATGAGTGCCATAGATGTTGTTTTTGGTAAACTCAAAAGAATTCCCAAAGGAATTGTCCACATGAGTCTGTGCAGCAAAGTGCATGATGGTATCTATTGACTCAGTGATCAGGAGGAAGTTGACAAGGTCAGCACTGGCAATGTCACCTTTAACAAACTTAAAATTTGGAGAAGACCGGGATGGGAGGAGATTTTTCAAATTGGAGCAATAATCAAGCTTATCAAGAACCACAATCTTATAGTCAGGGTAGTTACGTATAAGGCGGTTACAAACATGGGATGCAATAAAACCAGCCGCGCCAGTGATGAGGATGTTTTTAGGTGTATAAGAACTCATGTTTTTTATTCTTCTTCAGATTCAAATCTGCAAAAAACCAGAGAAAGCTGAACAGTTGATTAAATTTAAAAAAGCAATGCAAAAATTAGGATTATTTCTAAAGCTAATTCCAAATAATTGGAACAAGACTGCTGATTGACTATAGTGATGCAGGTGAAGGCTACAATAACAAAATCTAAGATAAAATATGAGTGATGTTTCAGGCAGAATTTTAAGTGGACATGTTCTTAGATATACAGTCTAACCAGACCACGTCACAAATTAAAGATAACAAAATAAGAAGATAAAAAAAAAGGAGCCAAGATCTCACAATCAAAATTTAGTCAAAATAAGTCTTAAAGTCTTTTGATTTATTTTTAGAAGAACGCAATAAATTTTTTTAAAATTTCACGTATGTTGTATTCATCTCAAAAAAAAAAAAAAAAATCCTTACTTCAGAATTTATCCTGATCAGGATCAGGATATCCTACCTCAAAATTTTTTCCAGGAAATAAAATGTTACGGTCAAGAACAAACTGATCCGCGTTGATCAATAGAAACTCTATACGCTCAGAATAAATGGATTCTAGGGCATTAATCAAAACCGTTCAGAAAAAGGTCAATGTGGAACCAGAATTTAATATCCAATTCAATATTTGAATAAATCCAAAAAGATCCACCACAAACACATATTTAATTGATATTCCATAAACGCTCCATCTTAAAATCAAAATCGGTTCCACATAATTGTTTTTGCAACCATGATATTCCCTATTTAAAAAAGAAAAGGAAATGGGAAATTTGAACTCCATACTTGCATCGTTCAGCTAAAACAATATAGGCATTTATCACTCGCCATTCCTTCCCAACGAAAATAAACACCCGTCAACTGTACACGGATTATAATGACACTGAATTTAGAACCAGAAATGCAAGGATTTCATTGATTAGTTCCTACATTAACTTCAACTTCATAACAAAAGGGCCGATTTAAGCACCGACATATGGAAGAATAATCACTTTGCTCTAAACAACTATCAATTCAATAATCAAATTGAACAATAGCAACAGAATTTTTTTTATTTTTTTTCACAAACTAATATTTCATTCCATCAAAAGAGAAAGATTACAATCAAGACCAAACAAAATAAAGAGAAATAACAAGATAAGAATAGAATTGAGGAGGCCTTGAAGATAAAGAAGGCCAAAAAGCCAGTCAGGCTCAGTATTGGCAGAAGCTTCCAACCACCCAGACGCCAGGCACGAACCATCTAGAGGGAGGCAAAAAGTAAAAATCCACCAAAAAGCCAACCAACAGCCAACTTCTGAAATAAAGCCACCAAAAGACCAAGAAGATGTACCACCAATGGTTGTCAATAAGCCACGGATCCAAGGTGGTGAACCAAATGCCACATCATAGCAAAAAAAAATAGCTACAACCGCAAAGCCAACCCCCAAAATCACAAACAAACAGGAGAGAGACAAATACATCCAAAAACATCCGAACGGTCGCCAACCACAGAAAACACAGAACACCTAGTCAGTAGCTACCAAGCCAACCACCAAAAACAGTTATTTTTTGGATTTCCTCTTTCTTTGTGTACCCACCCAAACAGTTGTATCTCGCATAACACCTTGCTGTTCAAAAACTTCCTCATCATCAACTTCAGAAGAATACCTAGAACTCCTATTAAGAGAAAAATGGAACCTCCGGCAGTGCACAAAATAAACTTTGTAGCGTTTTTTTCCTCCCCACATGGATAAAAGTAAGTAAACAGGAATTAATTCTAATTCCCACATGATGAAAAAGGAAAAGGTCTCGAGAAGAAAATGATCCTATTTGGCCACTATACATTGCTAACATCAAGAAATAGAAGAATCTCAGATCTCGAAATGAGATAGATTTTGTCGATCCATCAACAAAAACCTGGATCGACAAGGCAAATTCATCGCCATTCGGGACTAAAAAGCCGGAGGTGGACGAAATGCAAGGAAACCATAAAGCAGCGGAGCAATAAGCAAAGAAAAAAGAATGCTTCCCTGAGATTGTTGGCCCGGCGAAGAGGCCAACAGCGCCACGGAGACAAAGAAAAAAAAAAAGCAATCCACTGAAACGCGCCGGAGAGACGGCAAGGGCAAAGACCTAGCGGAGCGGGCGAAGCATCAGGAGGCGGCATTGTCGCAAGAGTTCACTTGAAATTTGGCATTCGGTTTTGGCTCTCTGCTCTGGTTTTCAGTTTTCAAGAGATCGATTGCTCTGTTGAGCCGATCGGCTTCAATCCACACGCTCAGGACAGCAGCAACCCACGACTGCACAAGCCCTCGCCGGCGACCTTCCCGTCTGAACTCTTCACGCAAGCAAGGACCCGCCTACGAGCGGCCCCAGCCCTTCCGCCAGCCTTCTCTGCGTCCGACCACCACGCGCAAGCAAACACTAACTCACATTAACTCATTGACAATAGCAACAGAAATGCTAGATCTAATTGAATAAATTCCCGATCCATTTCAAATCTTCGAATCAAATACCAGATCAAATAAAAAAAAGAGTCCTTCCATTCTTCTCACACTCCAAAACTTAATTGAAACAAATTCTAAAATGGACAGATCAAAATCACCCAAATTCCAACATTTCATCACCGTTTGAGCTAAAAACTTCGAATTGGCGAAACAGGAGCACGACCTCAAAACAATAATGAAACTATCAAAACTTAAGCGAATCCCCCAAATCAAACCCCGCATTACAACAACGCCTCGGTCAGTCTAGCGAGCAAATCAACAATTCGGAGCGAGATCTAGAGAGAGAAAGAGAGACTTACAAGGAGAGGGAGATCTCCTGAATGAAATCAATTCCTTGAATAACGGTAGATGATAGAGAGGTTAGAGATATATAATGGGGCGTACGCGGGGGCAGAGGAAGAGTTTGTTTAAGGAATGAAATCAATGGAGTTGAAAATAATTAAAAAAAGACGGAGGCCGTGAGCGCCATTGATGGAGGAAGAGAAGAGGGCGGCGCCAAGTAAAAATAGGCGAAGCCGATCTAAAAGAAAAGAGATCCATTCGAATTCCGAAGCCTGCGGGGAACACAAGTCCGAGACCAGCAGCTGCTTTCGACTTTTATGAAATCGAATGACGACATAGCCCCTTTTTAGTTTTTATACATTTTATTACGTGAAATGAAATCGCTCGGCCAAATTACTTGATGGGTAGGGATATTTTGGATTTAGGGCATATAATAATTAGGGGTGTCACCCGGAAAAATTCGGGTTCTAGTCTACCCGTTTGTGAAACGGGCCGGGTGGGTCGGGTTCGGGTTCAACAAACTGATTTGTTTCAAAAAACGGGTCGGGTTTAGGTTGACCCAGCAACCCGAAAATGCCTGAAAATCCTCTACCCGCGTCTGCTGCCCGCCCTGCCCGGTTGAACCCGAGTTCGCGTGCTGTTTGCGCGGAGCCGCCCGAAGCATCGAGTGCCGCCCGAACTCCGAAGCATCGAGTCATGTCCCGAAGGCTGAAGGGGTGAAGCGTCAAAGTGCGTGCCGCGCGAGTGTGTCCCAACTTCGAAGCACGTCCCGAACCCGAAGCGGCGACGTGTGCTGCTGCTGCTCCCGTTGCTCCGCCTGCGATGCGTGCTGCCGTTGCTCCGCCGCTGCCGCTGAGACTGTGCCGCCTGGAGTATTTCAAAAATCCAGGTCGGGTCAGGTCGTGTCAACCCGGCAACCAGCGCGGGTCGGGTCGTGTAATCCCGGCAACCCGCACAGGTCGGTCCGGGTTGAAAAAGCCAACCCGTTTATAAAAACGAGTCGAGTTCGGGTTGACCCGTTTAAAGCCGAGTCAATTCGGGTTCGACCCGAATCCAACCCGCTGACCCGAATTGACACACCTAATAATAATGGGATGCATCACTGTACCAACCAATTCTAAGAAAAATTATTCTCTGCAGACAATGAACGTCGTCCATAGACAAAAAAAAAAATGCACCACATTACCTTTTTAGTGTACCACGGCTCAGTACTATTTGGTACCGCAGCTCGGTACCGCAGCTCAGTACCATTCGGTACCACATTATTCGTATATAGAGTTACGTTCGGGGTCCACACGGAATAATTTCTCCATCCAGAGACAAAAAAAAATGCACCACATTACCTTTTTAGTGTACCACGGCTTGGTGCTATTTGATACCGCAGCTCAGTACCGCAGCTCAGTACCATTCGGTACCGCAGTATTCAGACATAGAGCTATGTTCGGCGTCCACACATAATAATTTCTCCAATTCTCAAGTCTTTGTCTCACACCAAAGTTAAGAAGAATAAAAAAAGAATGCCGTGATGCATTTTAATATCACACAACCATCTATTTATATAAACATAACGATGATACTAAAAAAATTAATGAAAAATGTTAAGTATATAAACACATATAACAAATGCATATAATAATGGGTTTAAACTTTACAACTAAAGTTCATGAGATAATTATCTCCATATATTAATAATTACTCGCTATGTGATTAAGATTTGATATACTATGTTGAGATAGAATCATATTTGCTTATCATTTCTCACAATTATTCATAGAAGTTTTGATTGAGGTTTTGTTAGGGGTGTCAAAATCTGTTCCGACCCGAAACCCGATCTGGACCCGACCCAAAATAAATCTGGATTTGGGTCAACCCATTTGATATACGAGTCGGGTTCGGATTGAGTTTTCAACCCGGATTCGTTTTTGACCCGTTTGTAAAATCGGGTTGGATTCGGGTTGACCAGGAAACAGGAAACCCGATAACCCGCATGGTTTGGGTTCGGGTTGACCCATTTAGACTCGAGTCAACTCGGATTTGACCCAAACCCGATCCACCAACCCGTTTTGACACCCCTAGGTTTTGTATCATCACAATCAATTAGAAAACACGCCATCCTTGCTTTGTTAATTGTTACCTTACTTTTTTTGGGAGAGAGAGAGAAAAAACAAAAGAAACAAAAATAACAATCTTCCCAATATTGAATGGCTCCCACCTCACACGTGTCATTCTCCACCATGTCCATCGCTGAGCCACCCCTTTCCAACCACCCCTTCCCTTGTCCCCCGCCTCCTTCTTCTTCTTCTTCTTCTCCCCAGCTCTTTATTTGCTCCTCTGAAAGAAAACAAACCAAAGCCATGGCTACGCTTCCCTCTCCCTTCACAATCCTCCTCCTCCTCCTCATTCTCCTCCTCCCCCTCACAACCGCAGCCACCTCCCCCATCGATGATCTCACGACCTCCATATCCTCATACGCCATTAACGACTTCGATTGCCTGGAGAATAATTGTTTCCTCAATGACAACGAGGCTGAGGAAACAGACGAACGCCGCCAGCTCATGGCGAGACGCCGCCGATTCCTCAGCTATGCAATGCTAAGGAGAAACCAAGTCCCCTGCAACCGCCGCGGAGTTTCTTACTACAACTGCTACCGCCATGGCAGAGCTAACCCTTATCGCCGCGGCTGCAGTTTTATCACCAGGTGTGCCAGAGACCTTCATTGATTATATGGGCATAGAGAAGAAGAGATATATGGAAGAGAAGATGGAAGGAATGATGCTAATATTGATCGTTATTTTGTTTTTGAGTATTTTATGACATTTTACCGTTGGCTGTCGACCGTTTAATTTGAATTGTGGTTTCTGTTTTCTATTGCTTTAATGATTGGAGTTTTATATTGTAAGGTACTTAGATTTTATTTTTGTATGGGCATTTGTTGATGTTCATGTTTTTATTCATCGGTGCAAGATGCAGAAGATAAACCCTGTTGTCCAAACCTTTTTTCTGATGTTAGTAATTAGAGATATTAGAAAATAGAGACAGGTAATATTTTGATGTTATTTACGTAATTACTCCTAAATTTTACATTGTCAAGAGAAATAATTTGAACCAATTGCAATAATATGTATATACCTGCAAAATGGTTCTGCTAGCAAATTTGAATTTTAAAGGTTTTTTTTTTTTTAAGGAGCTGGTGTTAATTTAAATTAGGAATAAGAGTAAAATATTACAAAATTTTAAGAAGCAAACTAATCAAATTATTTGACACATTCTAAAGAATGTACTAAATAATTTGGTGCATTCAAAACTAGCCAAATCATTTGGTGCATTCTAAAAGAAAGCGCCAAATAATTTGGGTAGTTCTGAGTACACCAAATCATCTGGTGCATTCATATCACAGTCAGCCACATCAATGTCTAAAATTATTGTAGTAATGCATCAAACAATTTGGCACATTCAATGAAATGCGCCAAAAAGAATGGTGTATTCCATTTTAACAGTTTAGTACATTCAATAGAATGCACAATTATGTTTGGCTAGTTTACTTTTAAAAAAAAAATTTAATACGCTGCTTCTATTCCTAATTTAAATTATACATCATACCCCTATTTATAATATTCAAAATTTTAAATGGCAGAAATTTTTGGGCAACACATCCTGATTTTATCAAAATGAGTTTTATAATTATTAAATTTGCATTGACTTCAATGTAACATATAATTAATTAAAATTTATATTACAATCATCTCAAATCAAATTTAATAAATATAAAACTCAGTATATATATATATTTTTCTTTTATATATCTAAATCAAGACAAAAATAGCAGAACCAATCTTTCTTCATACACTTGAAAAAGCCTAATATTGATCAAATTCACAAATGGTTGCTTAGGCTTGAGAACTGCAGTAGAAACAAATACTGGATGAAGCCTCTTTTATGATCTGATGAGGTTTGTAAGTTCCAACCATATACGAAAATAAGCTTCAATCATGCACTAAATTGGCGCACCTTCTACAAGATCTGCAACTGTGAAAGCACCTACTCTCATGAGTTAGAAAAACCACCACCTACGTCTTCTTGTCTTCGTCTGAATCTGAATCGTATCGAAAGAAATGACAAGTATCAGGACAAAAAATTCATTACTGCATTTACAATTGAAGCAAATACATATAATTTAACTATTTTATTCAGAGAGAAATGGCTGGATTGATCGATAGTCACAAAATACAAGCAATTAGCAGCTAGAGTGAGGATGAGAGAAGGGATACGCATCCTCTCCAATTAACAATGGTAATATTGGTTGGCAAAGATCCAATTAGGGGTGTAAGTGAGCCGAGCTCAACTCGTTCATGGGCTCGCGAGCCGAGTTTATCGAGCTCGAGCTCAGACTCGAGCTTGTTTAGTAAATGAGCTCGAGTTCGAGCTTGATGAGGCTCGGTTCATGAGCTCGCGAGCTAGCCCGAGCTCATTTACAATTCGGTTTGCTATTCGCGGGAGGGACCCGGAGAAAACATGTATCCTATTACTTTTATGCTGCTGCTTTTGAATGGTAATTAACTAGCAATAAATGTTGTAATAAATGTTGCAGCAGCTTTTAGAAGAAAATGTTACAAACAATAATTTAAAAACTGGATTTTGAGAGGATTTGGGCAGTAGAAGCATAGTTTGGGCGGTAGAAAATATGAAACCTGCTTTAACATTTAATGCAGCTGAATTTTTTCTTTTGGAAAACAAACCGTGTGCCAAATTAAGCTCGCGAGCCGGCTCGAGTTCGTTTATAGTGGGACGAGCTCGAGCTCGAGTAGTGCCAAAACTCGACTCGTTTATAACCCTAGATCTAATTGACACAAATCAGAATGGTTTTCAAAAGATTTGATGGAATTAATCCTGGATATCCAAAGTGGATTAGATGTCCAGGATTTTTAATTGTTTTGTGCAGTTATCATTGTACTAGGAGAGGATTACAAGTTCTGGATTTCAATTACACTGAACAATAGCAATAAATTCATTCCAAGATCATAAGTTCAACAAAATATGGCGAATTAATTTGGAAAGTGAAATCAAATATAAAACAAGAACCTGTAGGACATGAGATTAACCTTGTTTTCTTGATTAGGGGATGGCGTGGCTATAATTTGAGGAAGAACGCCCTTTACACTCTGAACATATGGCTGCAGCTTCTCATCTAATATTTCTTGAAACTTGCATAAAGAATACAACACGGTACATAAAAAACATCAAAATTATATCACACAATGTACCGTTTGAATATAAGCATAAAGTTTAAGAAATGTATAACTTAGGCTTCGTTTGAGACTGTTTTTTTAATGCTTCTTAAAACAGCTTTTTTGTAAAAAATTAAATTTTTTAACTAAAAAATCGCTTTAATAAGTAGTAAAAAGCCGAACCAAACAAAACCTTAACTTCATAATTGAACAGAAATAGATATAGATGGCTTCATCGTTAAATTTCTGGCATGGACAGTTAAAGATTTGGCATATTCCATGATTATAGACCAGGTTGTTTACGTGATAATATGGGCATATTTGGAATAAAATGGGGAATAAAGGAACAATGTGAAATTCAGGTGATTTGTAACGTGATTATAAATCTGCCAAAATATGATTTTCAACTTTTTCTTCTTTAATACTTTCACTCAAATTCCCCTCGTTCAAACCTAACGATATGTTTTGATTCTACATCGAAGATGAATAATTTCTAAAAGTCATAAACAACATACAGCCCCATTATCGTTGTATCTTTTGTGTGTCGGAATAAAATAATTAAGATTATATCAAAATGATAATTTGCTCCTTATATTTCAAGTCATAAATATTCCCCTCAAATATTTAATAATCATCACCAGATTGCCCAAAAGAGACATTAAAGATATTGTTGACAACAAAAATACTTTTGCTAAAATATTATTATGTAGAAATCCGTCAATTACTAAAAATAGTTCACATGCACTAATATTCCCCTCCCTATAATTAAAAAATTTAGCACGCATGTGTCATATATCTTGGAGTGAAAAAAAAAAATTCAATCATAGTAGACTTACATCAAGAATCAATATTAAGTATGTATATTTCTCTGTAGTTATAAAATTGCTAATAAATGTATTCAAACTGAGGCATATTGGAGGATGCTTTTGTAAATTACATTATTCAACTAGGTGAGACCGCGGCAAAACAAACAGATTATCAGAGAAATTAGGGATTTAGGATCAGCAAACAGAGATCAAATATATAAAATGCAATTTTAGTTGGTGTATAATGGATAAGTATCAATCCATATTACTAAAAAATCAACTAGATATGATGATAGAGTTATATACCTTGGATTAAAGAAAAAGGGAAGTAATTGAGAAATATAGCCTCTAGAGTTTTGGAGATATCATAAAGCTTCACATTTTCTCAAATACTGGCAACGATCCTACCATCACCTTCTCTTGGACAACAAAAAGATCATCCTTACCATTCTTTACCACCAACCTCATCCTAGTAGTGTTGAACTGGCAAAGGCATACAAAGGGCCAAAAAAGGGTTCACTTGCTCACCATAAAAATATGAGAGCAATGATAGGAAATGAATACAATTTCCTCGAAATCAATCAACGGCAATAAAAAATTAGGAAGAAGAACACACCAAAACTCTTCTTATTGTAAGATATATGAAAGAAAACAACAAGATACAATTGGATCTTCAATTGGAAAGGATGATTTGGCTTTCCCAAATCCCTAGTTGGTGGCTACAGCCCTCACAACCTAAAAAATTTTAATTTCAGCAAACTCAAAACATACTCCTGCAATCACCCTATTGTTAACCTTAAATAGACTCACCTAATTCCCTCCTAAACTAGCCCAGTTTCACTAAATAATTCTCTCATATTTGAATTCAAATCAGATCTCTTGCCCTAAATAATTTCCTTCCAATTATAATTAAAACTTTCTTAAGCAATTCCCCCTTGATTCCTCATCTTTTTCCCTAAATAATCTCTTCTTAGATTTCGAATTCAAATTAGAACTCTTGCCTAAATAAATCCCTCCTAATTGTAATGAAAATTTTCCTAAATAATTCATGTTTGATTAAGAACCTTCCAAAATAACTTTCTCTTGATTAGTAAACTTTCTATTTCCCTCCCAATCAAATCGGCCGGTCCATCAATAATTTGATAGGAAATGGATACAATTTTCTCGAAATCAGCGAACAGCAACAAAAAATTAGAAAGAAGAACACACCAAAACTCTTCTTATTGCAAGATATATGAAAGAAAACAACAAGATACAGTTGGGTCTTCAATTGGAGAGGAAGGTCCGGCTCTTTCAAATCTCTAGCCGGCGGCTAGAGCTCTCGCAACCTAAGAAATTCTAATTTCAGCAAACTCAAAACATACTCCTGAAATCCCCCTATTATTAGCCTTAAATAGACTCACCTAATTCCCTCTTAAATCAGCCCATTTTTCCTAAATAATTCCCTCTCATATTTGAATTCAAATCAGATCTCTTGCCCTAAATAATTCCCTCTTATATTTTAATTCAAATTAGATCTCTTGTCCAAAATAATTCCCTTCCAATTATAATTAAAATTTTCCTAAACAATTCTCCCTTGATTCCTCCATTTCCCTAAATAATCCCTTCTTAGATTTTGAATTCAAATTAGATCTCTTGCCCTAAATAATTCCCTCCTAATTGAAATGAAATTTTTCTTATATAATTCCTCTTCAATTAAGAACCTTCCTAAATAGTTTCCTCTTGATTAGGAAACTTTCAAATTCCCTCCCAATCAAACCAACCGGTCCATCAATACTCCCCTCCCAAAGTATCACCTTATATTTAACATGGAAAGAAGGAAACAACTGTTGAAGCACTGGACTAATAGAACTAGACTAAAAAATGGACTATCACTGAATCAAATGATTCATGCCACTAGCATCTCCCTAATCAATCTCTCGTTCTCATACTTCTGGAGTTTGGGAGAACGGTACCGATGAACACTGATATGTGAGACTCCTTTCTTCAAAATGATAGCATGCTCATGTTCCCGCAAAGGAGGAAACCCCTGAACTGGTTGGACCACCTCTAGATACTAATGTAGGAGTGGTTGAACCATTTTTGGTGCTTCTATCTTCTCCATATCTTCTTCTCCTTTTGAACTTTGTAGCTCCATCAAAAATCTCACTCCTTCACCATTCCCCCTCCTTGAAAGTGGCTCCAAATGTGACATCTCCTCTTCTTGCCCCAATATTTCCACCTCCTCATCATCCTTCATCATCCATATATTTGGGTTTCCCACACTTCCTTATCCGATCAACGGGGCCCTTGCCTTCGATATTATCAGTGTTGAGGAAGATGAGGAATAAACACCACAATGACGAAACAAGCAAAAAAATAAAAGCAGCAAAAAGTAAAAGACACCAGGATTTAACGTGAAAACCCCCAAAATAAGGAAAAAATTACGGAGCCACGCCACACCAAGAAATCCACTATGAAAATTGGGAGAAATATGTACAGATCCCTCTTCTCTCTCACTCTCTCCTTGCTTCTCTTCTCACATGCACCATTTTCAATGTATACATACTCAAAATACAAGAGAAAACCAAGTAAAATAACCTCAAGGGACGCAAACCTTTAGAAAAACGAGAAAGAAAATCGTTCAATCCGTTTCGCAGTGCTGCGGCACCAGTTTGGGGCACTATGTCACTCAAGCCTCTGTCTTGCACCGCTGCAGCATCATATTTATACTGTTACGTCCTCTACTCTATATGGTTCAGCGCTGGGGCGCTCGATAATACAGTGTTCGGGTACGCAACGTCAAGGGTTGTACGGATAAAAAATAAAAAATAGAGGTGAACCCCCCCCCCTCCAGCGAACAAGATAAGCTTTGAGGTCCAAAACAACAGAACAACCAAATTGATCAACACAATCATATTCCACACATAACAGTCGATTGAATGTGAAACTCCAAAAATTTTTTCATCATGTCCTCTAGGTTAGAAAGTCTTCCTTCAAAGGCTGGAAGCCTCCTTTGATGTTTGAGAACTTCTCCACCAACCAAGATTTAATTTGGTCCATTTTGCCTTCCAACACATCCACCATCTTTGCCTCCATATGTCCCAAAAAAGTGTTCTGATAACAATTTGATAGGACATGGATACAATTTCTTCGAAATCAGCGAACAATAATAAAAAATTAGGAAGAAGAACACACCAAAATTCTTCTTTTTGCAAGTTATATGAAAGAAAACAAGAAGATACAGTTGGATCTACAATTGGAGAGGAAGATCCGGCTCTCTCAAATCACTAGTCGGCGGCTAGAGCTCTCGCAACCTAAGAAATTCAGCAAATTCAAAACTTACTCTTAAAATCACCCTATTGTTAGCCTTAAATAGGATCCCCTAATTCCCTCCTAAATCAGCCCTCTTTCCCTAAATAATTCCCTCTCATATTTAAATTCAAATCAAATCTCATGCCCTAAATAATTCCCTTCCAATTATAATTAAAACTTTCCTAAACAATTTCCCCTTGATTCCTCCTCCCTTTCCCAAAATAATTCCCTCTTAGATTTTGAAATCAAATTAGATTTCTTGCCCTAACTAATTCTCTTCTAATTGTAATTAAAAATTTTCCTGAATAATTCCCCTTTGATTAAGGACCTTCCAAAATAGGCTCCTCTTGATTAGGAAACTTCCGAATTCCTTCCCAATCAAATCAGTTGGTCTATCAAGCACCTCCTTCTAAATGTAGAGATTATTATAATTAGGCACAAATGTTGAGGAAGGCCATCCTCTCCATCACCCTATATCAATTTAATGAAAACATAACCTTCAAACTCTTGATCACCACCTTTATCCAATTGAAATGATGTGAGTTGACTATGCTGAAAGGACAAAGTTTAAGGTATAGAAAAATTAAAGGAGCGGCTCTCATCACTACCCAGAAAAGCAAAGCAAGCATCTCCATCCAACCACAACCATTATTATTGCTTCTGGAACATCTATAAGGAAACTAGCAAAGGATCAAGGTGGCATAGATGATACGAAAATTCTTGTTGCTTGTTACCAATGCATTCCCAAATGATAATCTCCAATGTCATAAAGCTCACATTTTTCCAAATACTGGTAATAATCCCAACTAACTAAACCAAGGCAAGCCACCTAACATGCCAACATCATTGTTTGTGCAACCATTCGAGAAAAAGAGCATCCCAAAGATGAAGATCAGAAGTAAATGGGCTTAGAGTAAGGATGTGCACCAAGAAGAAACTAGTGAGCCTTCTCTTTTTAGAAGAAATTTTGTTTGATGCATTCATACTTTGAGAGGTGAGTATCGGAGTGATTGGGATGACTTGGTCTCCCATCATAATCTTCTTCCAACTTTACCACCTTCAAACTTTAAAGAACACTTTACAAATGAACAGAAAGATTTTTTATTAAAAACTCTTATTTGGATTTCATCATTATTTTTGTTTAGATCGAGAAGTAGGCTATTATGACTTTCTCAACTATTTTTCAGTACTTAGATGCATCCCCTGGATACTCCCAATCTAGTTCTTCAAAAGACATTTAGTTGCTACAAATGCCTATTAAGTTTATTGTAATATTGAGTAACGAAAAGACACCTTGCATAAGATCATGATAGGCGCATTTGATTTCAAGTACAACATTTTCTGTCTGAGTTTTTTTTTTTTTTTTTTTCAACGTCTCAAAACCCTTTTATGTTGTCAAAGGAAATAAAATATTAGAAAATTTTATTTTAATATTTTTAATGAGCCAGAACATAATCATATTATTTTAATATCTCCATTATTTGACCTCTGGATCTTCTTTTTGAGAGGAATAGCTGCATTAGTGAGATAATCATCATTATATTTCTTGCTTATGAACATCTTAACTGATTGACCCCATTGAAATTATTTTTTTCTTTTCAACTTGTACCCAATGACTCAATTAGTAATAGATAGGAATAGAAGCTCGCCATGAATAATTATTTCATAGATGGTGATGACAACGAATGAGAAATTTCTATCGGAAGTCATTTTGTGTTTAACCATAATCAAGATTAAAACTTAAGAACATAGAGAGTAAGGGAGGGTTAGAGATGTCTATGATTCCTTGTTAAAAATAGAGAGAGAAATAAAGAAACATAGAAGAGAAAAACTTATTTGTACTTCTATGCCAAGAGCCAAAGTATATTATTCATAAGCAAAAAAGAGAGTTCTACCAGGGCCGATCAAGGGACTAGAAAAAAAAATGTTAATTACAAACTATTACATAGAATCAACATTCTCAAAATAAATGATTACCAAAATAGAGTAAAACAAGAATAAAAAATGAGTCCACATAGGAGATAATTTGGGAGGCAATTCCAACCCACAAATTCAGGAGAAAACCGCCCCATATGTTGCCAAAATAGGAAGATAAGATTGCTGAAATCATAAATCTTGTTTATGGAATTGATTGGGACAAAATTCCTTTGTTAAATAGTCCTTAATTCCTCTATCATCAAGCAATTTTCTATCAAAATAAGGGGGGCGTTAAATTTATGCCTGTAATTCTACAATCTATCTTCCCTATTCTGCTACAAGTAAAAAGTGCAAAAGCATTCCCCGTGAATATAACCCAAAATGAAAGCAAGCAAGCCAAAAAATATTACTGAATGCTACTAAGCTGCACACAGAAACAACACCAAAAGGGTTAAGAATAAACTATATTGAACACCAGAGATGACGCATTGTCCTTAATAGTTAACAAATTAAGTTAGGCACTGGCCTAGTTCAGGCAATTAGATTCATCAGCCACTGTAATTTGTAAAATGAGTGAAAAATATGAATTAACATGAATAAACACTTGAAAGAGTAACGCTTCACTACCCAATAAAAAAACCAAAAGAAAACTTTCGTTGGTTGCATTTGTGGGTGACAGAACTTAAATTTCTATACCCCATTTTAAATTGAGTGGGATTAACTTGTTAGCTTGAATCGCTAACATGAAATGCCAAAATATTAATACTAATTCCACACATTTTCTGGGTTGCATGTTAATATTATGGGTTTCCATGCTAACAATTCAAAGCAGCAAGTTAATTCCATGCAATTTCAAATGAACCATGGAAATTTAAGTGGTAGGACCATCAAGTGCCAACTCATCAAGACATCTTTTGAGTTTCTTCTTGAGCAGCGTTGCATCGCGCTGCCTAGGATGCAGGTAATGAGGCAGAATAACAGAAGAACAGAACTACACGAGCCACATTAACAGCATGCACACTCAAACAAATATGTACAAGCTATAGAATCTCTGGATAATATATAAAATCTACAGTGTAAGCATCCTAAAAGGAAGTAGTCAAATGCAAGCACATAAAACTTAAATTGAACTATTCAAAAAGACCAGGGAAATAAAAGTCATGAATGCTGGAATAGTCTACAACAATTTAGAAGTTGACGTACTTTATTCTGTCGCCATTGGGCTTCCCATTGTGCATCTAATATTTTGTCTGCCAATTCTCTTTGTGCAGTCAGAAGACTAACCATCTCTAATAATTTATTAGGGTCTTTCAGCTCTTCCTTCGTCCATGAAGATTCAGTTAGTGGAAGATCCAAATCCTGTTTAAATGCTCGTCAGAAATTAAATAATCTCAAAAAAACGAGTTCATTTGAAGAAGACTCCATAAAAGCGACCAGGGAGACATGCTTACTCCATCATACTGAATGAATGAGCTAAAAAACCTATTTTCACATAACTAATAAGGTACACTGCATTTAAATAAACAAAACTTCTGTTTTTTTTCATCTTTCCGTGCATTAGAGCTAAAGACTGGCAGTCAAAACATGACATCAACATAAAGGTTTAGGCAGTAGATTGTATTTGAAAGGCATCCTAAATTGTTCGGTTGAACCAGTCCAAAACCTGGACCGGTTCAATTCTATTCCAGGCGAAATAGAATCCCACCCAGTAAGGGGGCTGGTGGCTTGGTGGGGCCCAGTTGTTTTAAAAGACAGTAATGGTTGTAATTGTAATTAGTGAAGGCTTTGGAGGGAAAATTTTAAAATTAAGGGTTGTTTAGGGATTTCTTTATTGTATTCTTCTTTAAATAGTTTATCTTGTAGGGTTAAGATTTTCATCTTGATTACTGCTGTAATTCTGAGTTTCCTGGTGTTCATCGGCTTTAGCGACTTCTAGAGAGTTGGGAGAGAAGGATCCTCCTCTCAAATAGAGGATCAATTGTATCTTGTCATTTGCTTTCTATTTTTCATCAATTCCAATCATCTATTTGTAGTTTTTCCTGAGTTGATTGGAGGTTTGTGGTGAAGTCATGCTGAAATTCAGATTTTTGTAAGATTTACTTGAGACCTACAAGGGTTTCCTATCAAACTAGTATCAGAGCCGCTTTCCAGGACTGTTTTGGGCTGTGTGGACTAATTCATGCAGTAGTTTTTTCTGGTCTAAACCCTAGTTTTTTGCTGTTTTCGGAGTGGAAATACAGATTATTTATTCTATCAAAGATCCGGATATCAATGGCGGCCAAGAAAGTGGATGCGTTGGAAGAACGTCTTGAGGGGGAGATGAACCAAATCAAAGCAATGGTGGAAGATAGAATTTCCTCAATGGAAGAACAATTCTCTGACCTAAGTGACATGATGAAGATGATGGATCTCCACAACCAAACGGCGGCATCGGAGGCGAGAGGGCTAGAAGGAAAAGAATACAAATTCTGAAATTCGTAGGGATGGAAATGATGTGGAGATCATAGAGGACGAAGGGGGAAGACCCCATATGGAACCTTTCCAGAGGGAGGAGAGAGGCGTGGACATGAGGGGCATGAGCAAAAAGGTACTGATTGGGAAAGAAGGGAGGGAGATTATGGCCAGAGAGGTGCTGATTTTGACGGAAAAAGGGGGAAAATGGAGGAAGGGTTTGGGTATGAGCGTTGAAGGGAGGATCGGGACACTTGGGGGGGTGGCACCCACTTGGAGAAGGGGAAACTATGGAGGAATTAAGGGAAATAGAGGGGATCCAAAGGTCAGGAAGTTGAAGATACCCATCTTTGAGGGGGAGGATGCACATGGGTGGATCTATAAGGTAGAGAGATATTTCGCCGTCAATGGGCTGACGGAGGAGGAGAAGTTGACGGCATCTAGCCTATGCTTGGAAGGGAAGGCGTTGGCTTGTTACCCGTGGAGAGACATGAGGCTACCCATACGGAGTTGGAGGGAGTTCAAAGAGTGTTTAATGGAACATTTCCGAACGAGTAGGGAAAGGGACTTCTATGAGCAGTTATTTGCCCTAGTACAAGAAGGCTTAGCGGCAGACTACTGCGAGAGATTTGAGTACCTGACGAGTCAACAGAACTGGCTATCTAAGACTGCTCTGGAGGAATATTTCATGAAGGGGCTCAAATCAAATATCTGAGCAACAATGAGAGTCATGAGATCTCGAGTCCTAGTAGAGGTGAAGAAGCTAGCTCAGTTGGTCGAGCAGAATTACAAGGAGAGGTGAGCCAGAAGCGGCAATTTGGGTGTTTCCTACAGGATGACCACCACTTTCATACACCAGAAAACATTCGTGAGATTCCAAAGGATAAGCCTATAGGAGGAAGTGAGAGAAATTTCAAAAAGCTGACTGAGAGGGAGGTACAGGAGAAGAGGGCAAAGCGACATGTTTTCAATGTAATGAGAAGTATACTCTGGGGCATAGTGCAAAGATCGAACTCTTCAGGTTCTCAATGTCTATTATGACGAGGAAGCTGATGAGGGAGGTGGGAGTGAGATCAGGGTAGAGGAGGAGGACAAGTTGCATATGGATGTGACAGAGATCTCACTGAACTCAGTGCTAGGATTTACTCATAGCCATACCATGAAGGTGAAGGGGGAAATAGCATATAGAGAAGTGATAGTGTTGATCGACAATGGAGCTACCCACAATTTCATCTCCAACCAGGTTGTGGACTAATTGGCGGTGACTTTGGTGGAGATAGGGGTATGAAGTGATAATGGGTACGAGGAAATGGAGACGGGTAAGGGCATCTGTAGGAGAGTAGTGTTGACCATACAGGAGATTCAGGTGAGGGAGACCCATTAGAGTTAGGCAGCACTGATGTCATCCTGGGGATGAAGTGGCTGCACACCTTGGGGAATACCAAGGCTAACTAGGAGCACTGACCAAGGAGCTGGTAGTGGAGGGGAGAAGAGTTGTGATCAGGGGAGATGCAGGGCCATCCAAGGCCATAGTGTCCCTCAAAACCATGGTGAGGAGCATACAGAAGATGAGGGAAGAATTCTTGGTAGAGCTACAAAAATTATAGGGGATTAGATTGGAGGGTGTGGAGACATTCCTCCTTCAGTACAACCGCTGATACAACCATTCAGTAAGGTCTTTCAGCCACCTTAGGAATTGTCACCACCAAGAGAGTAGGAGCATGCCATCACGCTGAGGGAGGGGGTGTCACCCATCAGCGTCAGACCATACCGCTACCCTCAATTTCAGAATGATGAAATTAAAAAAAGGATCAAAGAAATGTTGGAGGTAAGGATTATCTGGCCTAGTGAGTCATTTTTCTAGTCCAGTCTTACTGGTTAAGAAAAAGGATGGGAGTTGGAGGTTCTACATGGACTACAAGGCTTTGAATAAGGAAGTTGTGCCATACAAGTTTCATATTCCAGTGATACATGAGCTATTGGATGAGCTGAGTCGGGAAGTTATCTTCACCTTGAAAAATCTGAAGTCCATGTACCATCAAATCCGCATGAAAAAAAGAGGACATGTCGAAGACTACTTTCAGAACACATGAGAGACATTATGAGTTCCTGGTGATGCTTTTTGGCCTCGCCAATGCCCCCGCTACCTTCCAGTCCCTAATGAACAAGGTGTTCAGGCCCTCTCTCAGGAGATTTGTGTTGGTTTTCTTTGATGATATCTTGGTGCACAACAGGTTAGATGAGGAACATTAGGAGCACTTGAAGATGGTCCTAAAGGTGTTGCAAAAGCAGCAACTGAGGAAAAATTTGAAGAAATGTTGCTTTGCACATGCTAGTGTGGAGTACTTGGGATAGATAGTATCTCAGAAGGGGGTGGTTGTGAATCAGGTAAAGATTGAGGCAATGCTGAGATGGCCACTGCCAAAGAATCTGAGGGAGCTGAGGGAATTTCTAGGGCTAACAGGATATTACAGGAGGTTCGTAAGGGGCTTTAGCACCATCAACTAGCCACTGAAAAAAATAGTTGAAGAAGGATAACTTCTTCTGGGGGAAGGCGACCACAACAACTTTTAAGAGGTTGAAGAAGGCCATGACCACCATACCGGTCTTGGCCCTACCAGATTTCAGTCAGGTTTTTGTAGTGGAGACGGACGCATCAGGGTATGATTGAGAGCAGTACTCATGCATAGCCATTGACCCATTGCTTACATCACCTAGGTGTTGACAGCTAGAGCTAGACTAAAATCAGTCTACGAGAGGTAGTTGATGGCCATTGTACTAACCATTCAAAAGTGATGACCTTACTTGTTAGGTTGACATTTTATTGTCAGGACGGACCAGCGGAGCCTGAAGTACTTGTTGGAGCAGAGGATGGTGACAGAGACACACCAGAGGTGGTTGTATAAGTTATTGGGATATGATTGTGAAATTTAGTATAGACTGGGAATATAGAACAAGGCGGCGGATGCTTTGTCCAGATGTATGGTGGAGCTCCAGGAGTGGCAGTATCGATACCACAGATGTTAGATTGGAGAGCCATTAAGGAGGAAAGTGCATGAGATGAGGAACTGGGGAGGATAAGGGCAGATTTACTGGAGGATAGAAATAGTCATCTTGGCTATTCTCTAAAAGTGGAGAGGCTGCTGTACCAGGGGAGATTTGCGCTGCCGAGGACATTGGTCCATATTCCACACCCACTGCAGGAGTTCCATGAGAGTGCAGTTGGGAGTCACTCGAAGATGTAGAAGACCTACAGGAGACTGTTTGTGGAGTTGTATTGGAAAGGGATGCGCAAAGATATGGAGTTGATAGCCAATTGTGAGGTATGTCAAAGGAACAAGTATATGGCTATGGCTCTAGGGGGATTACCTCAACCCCTGGCTCAACCTGATCGGCTGTGGGAGGTCTCCGTGAATTTTACATACAAGCTACCCTGTTCTAAGGAGCTTACAGTGATTCTAGTGGTAATGGATAGGTTGAGCAAGTATGCTCACTTCATCCCCCTACGACATCCCTACACGGTAGTCACAGTGGCAACAACTTTCATAAGAGAGGTGGTCCGACTACATGGGGTGTCGGAGTATATAGTGTCCGACAAGGACAAGGTGTTCCTCAGCCATTTCTGAAGAAAGTTATTCAGATTGCAACAGACAGTATTGAAGAGGAGTACAACTTACCACCCCCAGACAGATGGGCAAACGGAAGTAATCAACAAAAGCTTGGAGACATACCTGCGATGTTTTGTGTCAGAGACACCTCGGCTTTGGTCCAAGTGCTATGTTGCACCGATACACCTATTTATGAATGCATGTTGTGTCTGATACATGGATACACCTTCGATACGGCACCGATACATGTCGGATACGACAAAAGCCATATCCAATTAAAATACTATTTAATTTCAAAAGGACACGCGTATCCGATACGAGTGTCCAATGAAAAACCAAAAAAAAAAAAGACGCGTCGTATCTACTTTAGTGGCTGCGAGCGAGTTTCTCTCATTTACGAGATGGATTTGAGTGTCTTGATGATATGGGTGTATTAGAAATTGCTAATCTTTCACTTGATGAGCTTGAATTAGAAGCTATGATATTTATTGAAGATGATATTGAAGTTCAAAGACAAACCACTGTAGAAGCTAATCATATCATTCCTTCTATTGAATAGTTGAAACTTCATGTGCTGGACAATTTATGTTTATCCTTTTGTTGTTGTACTAGACATTTAATGCTTACTTTTATTTTGATATTATAAGCTATAAGGCTACAAATGATGTTGCTTTCATTTATTTTTTTGGTAATTTCAAATATTATGCTTTGATTGCTTTCTTAATTTTTATGTATGATTTATAAATTATAATGTCGTGTCCGCATCGTACCCATATCATGCATTTTTAAGAATTGACGTGTCCCGTATCCGTATCGTGTCATATCCGTGTCGCAGTATCTGTATCGGTGCAACATAGCCAAGTGGCTTACATGGTCGGAATACTGGTATAACACTTCATATCGTTCCACTTCCGAGATGACCCTATTCAAGGTGTTGTACGAATGCGGCCCACCTCACTTGGTGCATTTTGGACAGAAGAGCGCTCCAATTTATTTAGTAGAAGAATACTTGGAGGAGATGGACAATGTGTTGGAAAAATTGAGAAGGCATCTATTGAGGGCTCAGTAGATATGAAGAAATGGGCGGATGGGCATAGGAAGTACATCTAGTTTGAAATTGGGGATAAGGTGTTCTTGAAACTTCAACTGTATAAGCAAATGATAGTAGCTAATAGAAGGAATGAGAAGCTGGCTCAATGATATTTTGGCCCTTATGAGATATCAAAGAAGATTGGAGCAGTAGCTTATCGCTTGAGGTTACCTCCCATTGCTACTATACATCAAGTGTTCCATATATCTCAGTTAAGAAGAGCTATTAGGATCACACAGCGTGTTCAGAGTTTCCGGCCACACTGACTGAGAAATTGGATGTAGTTCTAGAACAACTAGAGTTACCGGGGGTGCATCAAGGAGGAGGGATCAAAGAAGTATTGATTAAATGGACCTTCCCGATTATGACGCTAAATGGGAACCGTATGAAAGGATGCAACATCAACTCCCATCTTTTTACCTTGAGGACAAGGTGAATCTTTGGAAGCGGGGTATTGTTAGGTCGCTCCAGGGACTGGCCGAACCGGTCCAACTTGAACCGACTCAAACCTATTTCAGGCAAAATAGAATCCCACCCAATAAGGGGGCGGTTTGCTTAGTGGGGCCCAGCTAGCTATTTTAATAGAGAGTAATTGATGCAGGACTACATGCATAATTTGGAAACTTGCACAAAATATTTTAAGATCAATTTCAGATTTCGTTATTAGTGATTAAAACATCAAAGTAAAACTAATAAACGGTCACTTCCGTTTAGGCCAAACTACACAAGATGCTAAACGGAATCAAAACACATAGGAAAATTAAAGCAATGCATGCGGGATAGTTTCCAACATAACCCTTGTTTAACAACGAGATCCAAAAGCAAAGAAGTAACAATTCCTACGAATACTAGTGGATGGCGATAAGTAGACACAATCTCTTGCTTTGAACAACTTCTCTCAAAGAAATTAGAATTTGAAAGTAAATGAGTCAAGGAAGAAAATTACCTTCTCGGAGAAGCTTCGAAATTCACCACGCACCTTCCACTAGTAACTCCTTCCACGACAATTATGGAAGGACAGAATTTCTAGAGATCCGTCCATGATTTGAATCATGCCGACGAAAGAAATTTGAAAAGATCCACGCCACCTTGGCCATCGGATGTGAGGAAGGGATCAAACTCCGGATCGGTCAAGCATCAATCATGTAAAGAGAAAACAAACTAGAGAGGGAGTGGAAGGGAGGTGGCGGTGGGGAGAAGGGGGAAGTTAGGTTGAGAAGAGAACTAGGTAGGGTGGAGGAAAGAGTGTTGTATTCTTCATGCCAAAATTAATCTCAGATTTTTAAGTAGAAGTGGAGGGAAAAATCTGAGATTTGAATTTCAAAAGACAAGTAATTAGGAGCATTAATGTAGCATTAAGGAGGTGGGGACCATGGGGGAGGCCGGCGGCATGGTGAGAGGGGAGGGGAGTGGGTTATGTGGAGAAAATTAAAACTCTTTCCAAATTGATCCCTTTAATTTAGGAGAAGAAAAATTCCACCTAAATCAAATTTGAATTTTGTCATGAAAGAAGTTTAAAACTTTCCTAAAATGGCTCTCCAATTTAGGAAACTTTTGAAATTCAAATTTTGAATTTCAAATGATGAAAAAGAATTCCCCAACTAACTTGGACTCAATAGGTAAACATTAAGGTGACATTAATTCATCACCTATGGAGGCAAGCAAGGTGGCCGGCGGTCAACATGGCATGGGGAGTGGATAGGAAAAATCTAATGGGGGAAAGAAGGATTTGGATTTGTGGTTGGTTGAAGTGAGCTTTGGTGGGAGGGGTTATGTGGGTGGTGGTGGAAAGGGCCGACGGTGGAGGATTGGGGAAGAAGGAAGGAGGGGAAAACCAAGAGCCACCGGTGGTGACTGTTGGGTACGACGGGTGGCCTCTCCAAGGCTCCACCAAACTCACAACTTTCTCTCAAGCTCTCAAAAAAGCTTCAAGAAGACAAATGCAGGAAATTTTCTTTATCATTTATTCATTACCCTCAAAAGTACAAGATGAATGCTATAAATAGCCTAATACAAAGACATAAAATAAAAGACTAAAATACCCTCGAGGGGCTACAAGACTCAATCCCTCAAGCAAGGGTAAAAAGGGAAAAAATGCAGAAATAAAATACATCAAAATAAAATGACCAAACTAAAATCAAAAATACATCGGGCAGATCGTGGCCGTAGATCTACGACCACGTCGACGGTAGACTTTCCAACTGATGTCCCCATCAGTAATGGTTGTAATTAGTGAAGGCTTTGGAAGGAAAAACTCAAAATTAAGAGTTGTTAGGGATTTCTTTATTGTTTTCTTCTTTAAGTAGTTTCTCTTGCTAGGAATAGGGTTTTCATCTTGATTATTGTTGTAATAGTGGGTTTCCTTGGTGTTCATGGACTCTAGCGACGTCTAGAGAGTTGGGAGAGAAGGTTCCTCCTCTCGAATAGAGGATCAATTATATCTTGTCATTTGCTTTCAGTTTTTCATCAATTCCTATCAACTTTTTGCTGTTTTTCCTGAGTTGATTGGGTGTTTGGGTGAAGTCTTGCTCAAATGCAGATTTTTATAAGATTTACTTGAGAACTACAAGGGTTTCCTACCATAAATGAAAGCAAAATGATACATAGGCTAGTATCCATTCCTTTTCATTATTTTTTTTAATGATCATAGTTTCAATGCAATAGTCAAACTATCACAATTCTAAGAAACTAAAATTCAGATGGATGGAAAAGAAAGGCTTTCTTCAAATTCAAGTGAAGGAACTAATATTAAGTCCCAATAGGTTATGGGTTGATTATGAATCTATAGCCATTGATTTAAGTTTTTCAATCTTTTTTTTTTTTTCTCATTTCTTTTCATTCAAACTCCAAGCATCCAAAAATGTAACCAAAATAAAAAGTTAATAGCAAACCAGGGCACCGCTCTTTCATTCATACCGTAAGTAATATTTAAACAAAAGAACAACTAAGAAATTATTCAAAATCATAAATCTTACACCCCAGTTGCTAGGCCGAGGTGGGACTTCAAGTTTCATGACCTCCGCCTCAAGTATTTTCTTTGCCTTGTAATAAGGAATATTTTTTACTATAACTGGATCATCCCTTGCACGAGTAGGATCTAAAGAAATGAGAGCCTGTTAAATCGTGAGTAAAACTTCAGTTGGTGAAATCACAAACTAAATTGTCCTCCATATTTGGAATATTAAAACACAAAACTACAGCTGTGGCAGAAGAAATATGAGTTAGCTTTGATCCAAATATCATGAATACATGTGATATTAATAGTTTCTGTTAGGAACATCATTTATAATGGATGTTAACTGAGAATTTAGCATGAGTGTTGACATTATAGAAGAACAACATTAGGTAAACTAATAGAATCTGCATTTTTCTTTTTTTCCCATCATGCTTCCATGAGAAATATGTGTTGTGCCGAAAAAAATAATGTAATCCGCACTCTTAAGCATAAAGAAGATGAATTGTACTAAGGATAGATCGAGTTTACTTTTTGCAGCCTCAGTATATGAAGGCAACTAGTCATGGGTGAGTAAATAATACAATGAAGATAGCAGATTGGAGAAAGTTCACTAGAAATCGCAATAAACATGCAACGCAATAGCCTACACTAATAAAAGAAACATAAAAATGCAAATACATTAATGGGACAATGATGTGAAATATAATAGGAATGGCAGGAATTTAATAAAAATATGTTCAACTTGCTAATTTTAAAATTAATAATTCACCATATTAGATTATAGTATTTCTTAGTTGTAGTTGTGCTTTGCCATGCAGCTACAAGAAAGATTATCATGACAATTTAAAATAACAACAAATTTATAGTAAAGCTAAAGGCATAAATAATAGAAATCCACCGTTTAACAAATAGAAATTTCACCATGAGTTCCCCTCACTCTCACTCTTGAGGCGGTTTTAACGAAAGAATAATTTTAGCAAACTTAAAGATGCCACCAAAAGACTGAAAATGCCTGCAATATTTCCCAACGAAATGTTAGCCGGAAGGGAAGAAGTTGGTGGATGTCCAATAACTCGCCACTATCCGGAGATTTGGTGTTTGTCGATGGCAGTCGTCAAGGTGAAAAGGATTTGGTCGAAGTAGTCGTCGAAGGTGTCGTCGATCTCCAAGTTGAGGTTGAAGAAGGGAGACCGAGGAATATTTACTCGTCCTTGAAAATCATACAAGAATCCATGATCGTGCTCGGAATCGGACATTCATGGGGGAAGTAGGCTAAGTGGTAGTGTATCTTCTTTCTTGGGAGGTATGTGAAGCAAGGGAGAAGAGAGGTAATGGAGGGGAGGGGGGCTTAGGGGTTTCGGCCAAGACTAGGAGAGACCCTTTTAATTTCAAGTTTAGGGTTACAAAGGGAAGTGGAAATAATTCAAGAATCTGAAATTTTATTTCAAATTTTGGTTGAATTAGAATGGAAGAATTCAAAATTTGAATTCCAAAACAAAAGGGGAAAGAGGAAGGGAGGGGTAGTTATTATCTCCTAAATTTGAGTTACAATTGGAGAAGGGAATAATTAGGCGAGAGAGGAAAGAGGGGGCCGGCCAAGAGAAAGGGGAAGGGATTTGTCTACATTCAATGAATGTGCCTAGGTGCAATGAATGTTGAAATTGAAATTAATTCTAATTTAATTTCGTATTAGGAGTGATTTAGGGGGTTTCCTAAAATAGATTTACTAATTAGAAAAGGTTTTGAATTTCAAATATCATTTGAATTCAAAGTAATAGACTTTCCAAATTAATAATAAGATATATTAGGAAGGTGTTTAAGAGACCAATTGAATTTGAAACAAATGTTTGGAGGAGGAGGGGCCGGCGGCTTAGGCTTGGATTTGGTAGGCCAGCGGCTTGAGGAGGAGCTGGGCTTAGGTTCGGTGGAGGGAGAGGGTGGCGATGAGGCTAGGGGTTGTATGGTTTGGTGGGTATGGGAGGAGGGGCCAGCGGCTTGAGGTGGAGAGGGGAAGGAGGCTGGCGGGGATGGATTGAGGGGAGAGGGTGGCTGGATTTTAGGGGGATGGTGTGGGTGGCCAGTCGTATGGGTTGAAGGAAAAGTGAGGTTGAAAATAAGAACGGATACAAACCGCGAGCCCGGAATCCACCGGCGGCTAAAGGGAATTGCTTGGCCCTCTCTTAGGGTTCTCTCTATTCTCAAGAGCTCACAATCAAGAGAAGTAATAAGTGCTGAAATTTTATTCATCAATCATCATCATGCAATAGTGAAGACCTCTATATATAGTTCTTAAAATAACAAGAGATGCAAAGACTAAAACGCCCTTTGACTACATCATGAACAAAGCCCTCATAAGGATACAATGGTAAAGACTAAGAAACAAAATAAAATAATACATAAAATACTTCATAAATAAAGACTCTGAATCGTAGCCGTCGATCTATGATTCCTCCAATGATAGACGTGCTGGAATCTCCTGCTGATGTACTCATCAGACAAAGTTAAAAAGTTATATTGTGCACTCTTCTACCTTTCTCTCGAGCATCTCCTCCATCCAGAATTCATGATCCTAAACGCAATCATTAATAGATCATTTCAAAGGGAATGGAAGAAGTGCATATACAAGTCTTCACCTTGACAATTATGGCCAGTATTGCCGTATTGGAACTTTTATTACATGCATATTAAGACTAAAAATAATTAAATCTATATCGACATGGATGAAACAGGATATCTTAGTGCATAGGATTTCCTATTATTAGTCTAGGATAAGATGCACAAAATCTTGAACACATTCCTTACAAGTTAAAGCAATGTTTGCACTGAACTAAACAACGTACATCCAACAAGCACACAGATTTGAGGAAAGAAGAAATTTCAGCAAGCAATCAATAAATTTACAAGTCTCGGTAATTTCATCTACAATCATTGAACTTCCCCAAGTCAGCGGTCAGAAAATGTGAAATCTCGCAAAAGCTACAATTCCTAATCCCGTAACAAGAGTTAAAGAGCCACAGATCCTACTTGCTACAATATCAGAAAACAAATGTCAAGCTACAGTATGCAACAGTATCAAACCAGCATACTTGAAGAAAATCCAAACAATAGAGTTGTAAATTAACAGCCCAAAGAAGAACATGGCCCAATTTGGCCCAAAACGTCAATGCGCCAAATTTAGATTTCACGGCTAAGTGAAGGACCAAATAACAATGAATAGGTACCAACAACCAGTCAAGTATACAACAAATAGAATGAATTGCACCAAACCAGCACAAGAACCGAACCAAGCCGCAGGGCAGAAAGGCTAAAACATTAAAGAGCATAATCCATTCACACAGAACATCATAGGCATGTTTAACCCAAAAGTAAAACTAAATTCTGAAAATCAAATAAAATACTAACAAAACATCAACTAAAGTCAAATAAAAAACCCTAAATATAAATTTACATCATTGGACGGAAGAGACTAAACTTCAATTCAGCTTTGGGATAAATTTAATCTCCCTTGCTACGGTGGTTGGAACATTCCCAGTTGGTGCACAAAAACTTATTCATTTACATTTTTGGTGGGAGCTTGTAATTGTGATTACAACAAAGAAAAAAAACTGTATTCCAAAAAATGTTTTTAAGCAAGAACACGGTATAAATGCTTCAGCCCAATAGAGCTTTTGACCACAAAAAAGGGACAAACCAAATGCAAGAGGCTCCAATGCAGGATTTGGGGTTGATGAGTGTGAAAATGACAATCACTACCAATACTGTGTAAAGCTGCAGCCACTACAAACACTGCAAAGTTGCAGCTTTACACACACAAATCTCAACCCTTAGTTTATAACTAACACAAAGAATCTCAACCTTACATGTGTAAAGCTGTATACACTTGTTTCTATATATATCATGTACTCCAACTATTAAACAAATGACATGAAATGAAAAACAAGTTTACATGGAAATAGCTTTCCTCTTCATTTTCATTTCCGGTTACTGTTCTTCGTTTTACATATTTTAGTCATTGTGTATAGCTGCTGGAATACACATTTCTATATGGTATCAGAGCAGACGTAACACCCTTTTTCTTTATCTCTTATCTCCAATGGCCTACTGCTCTCTATCTCAAACTGGCGATCCTCTTTTTTCTTTTTCTCTTATCTCCAATGGCCCACTCCTCTCTATCTCAGGCTGGCGATCCTCTCAAGACAACCTCAGCCAAAAGTGTCCATTATGAGGACATCCGACCGTGAAAAGTTTATCAGAGAAGAGGTTAGAAGTAATCTACTGACCATGAGGACCATTTATTTTTTAGTTATTATTTGTATTTAATTTATTTATGCATTTTTTTTCATTTTTACACTCACTTTGAGGGAGTATGTCAAATCTGTGACCCCCAAGGGGCACTTCCGTCTTCTAAGGAGTTGTGTATTGTATTTTGGCCTATTTATAGCCCCCTTTCTCCTCTTTACAGAGAACGATGATATGATGAAAAAGAAATTCTACACCAACTTTGTGTTTGTGAGAGTTGTTCTTGTGGAGAGCTTGATAGTCCCTAGGTGAGGGCAAAGTTAATATTCCCATCGGACAGCAGGAGCCTCTGTCGGGCTCTGGTTGTCCATTCTCTCCTCCAGACTAATTTCACCTCCTTTCTCCTAACCGCCGCCCCCAAACTCCTCCTCTTTTCTCTTCTTGGCGTGAAAACCACCCCAGCCCCTTTTTCACCATCGGCCCCCCCCCCCCCCCCCCCCCCACCCCCCCCCCCCCCCCCCCCCCCCCCCCCTCCCCCCCCCCCCCCCCCCCCCCCCCCCCCCCCCCCCCCCCCCCCCCTCCCCCCCACACCCCCCCCCCCCCCCCCCCCCCCCCCCCCCCCTCCCCCCCCCCCCCCCCCCCCCCCCCCCCCCCCCCTCCCCCCCCCCCCCCCCCCCCCCCCCCCCCCCCCCCCCTCCCCCCCCCCCCCCCCCCCCCCCGAGGCGGGGGGGGCAGGGTAGGGGGGGGGGGCCCGCCCAGAGGCCATCTTTCCCCCTTCACTTTTGGATTCAAATTTTCAAACTTAGGCATTCAAGTACTTCCTAAATTAAATCCCTCTAAATTTGGAAAAGTCTTTAAAATTTCCAAATTCAAATGAATTTGAATTTGAAAGTTATTTCCTAAAAAAAAAGTTATTTTAGGAAAGCCCTTAATTCATGTTTTATTTGAATTTTAAATAGGAATTGATTTAAATATCCCTTCTCATTTTGAAAGTTCCAAATCTAGCAACCCATAAATCCTCCCATTAAATCCACTCCCCTAAGCCTAGCAGTCGGCCCCACCCTTTATCTCCTCCATTATTTCCTTTCCAACTTGTGTTCCAAATCAAACCACCCATCAAGGTGCTGCCCCATCCTTTCCCTCTTTATTTTGGAGATTCAAACTCAAATTTCTCCAATTAATCTCATAAATTAATGCTGTCATTAAACCTCAATCCATCCGAATTGATTCTTGATTTAAATCGCATGCCACCTAGGCAAGAGAATTAATTCAAGATTTTTTCTAATTGATGTCCCTACATTAAATTGACCTCTAAATCCGGAATTACTCCCTCCCCCTTCGCTCTTATTTGGCTCGGCCACTTAACCCCACCACCCTCACTCCACTTCTTCTCTTATACTTGATATTTCACCTAAGGAGGAAGAAGTAGATCCTCCTCCCTTGAACAACTACATTCAAACTCCTAGAGCATTGCAACCCTTTAACGACGAAAATGAGTGTTTGTTCCAAAACAAACCACAGATGAACATCTCCCCGTTCCTGAAGAGCATGGGAGCACAAGTTCAAGAGCTTGACGAAGTTCCATATCAAGATTAGAAACTTGACGAAGGTGAACCCCTCTCAACCTTTTTTCCTTCTAACTTCTCCTCAATCGTGGCATCATTTAAGGTTTTGAAAGCTCCTCCGCTTAGCCGTTATGATGAGTATGTGTGAGGGATCTTAATAGTGACTAGTCTTATTGTTAATCTAGGAATTTCTTTTGAAACCCCCAAGTTAAGCAAAGTTGGATTTACTTTATTTTATTTTGTGCTCCAAATTTTATTTTGTAATCAATTGCCTACGCCTAATCATTTCTCTATTGTTTTCAATCTATTGTTTAATCTGTAGGAAGTTGAATAACTGTTATTGCTCCATCACAAAATGTGTAATTTCAAAGTTAATACATTTGCCTATGCATGTAGTTCTACATCAACCCACCATACCTTAAAATTTGTCATCTCCAACATCCACACCATCAAGTCATTGCCACCATCTCGAAGCAACATAATGAACTATCTATGTCAGTTTCTACTTATTTATGTTCAAATTGTAATGCCTCAAAAGGCCATAAACTAGTCTTCAGAAAATCTACTAATTCCACATCTACTTCTCTTGCTCTTATTTACTCTGATGCATAGAGACCTTTCCTAGTTATCTTTAATCAAGGCTACAAATATTACACTATCTTTATTAATGACTTCTCTTAAACGAAACAAAATCAAACGAAACAAAATTATAACATAAAAATGCTATTCTCATAACAACCGTCAAGTGGTTTCCTCACATGCAACGAGAGTAGGAAAATATATGAAAATAGTGCTTAGGCTTGCAAACCGATGGTCCACCACTGCAAAATGGTCCAATGTCCTACCAAACTCCTCCGGCAAATGTCTCCCAAAATCAGCCAACAAACAACTTCCAAATGCTCAAGAAGAAGGATACAGGTGGAGTGGAACTTGCGTAGAGAAGAAGAGATTAGAAGCCAAGACGAAATAGAGAGGAGGAAAGGGGGGTGGAACAAGCTCTCAAGCTTTTCCAAGAGAAGAAACCCTCAAGTTTTTAGTAAAGACTTTGCTCAAATATTCAACAACCTTTTCATGACAAAATCCACTCCTATATATAGCCAAAAAGGGAAGCCAAACAACCAACATCAACCTCCAACCAAACCAATCAAGTAAGGGGAAGAAGAAGGGCAAAAAGACACCACCAACAGCCCCCAAAAATTGCACAGAAAACAGGAAGGAAGCCACAGGAAACAAAGCCAGAGAGCCACGGGAAACACAGCCAGGGAGGGACCCGAGGAGCCAAGCCAGGAAACGAGACAGAGGAAGACACGGGAAAAGCAGCCAGGGAGAAAACCAAAAAGGCAACCAGCCCACGGCTTTAATTCACAAGGAAGAAACCAAGGAGACACAATAAGGGGAAGAAACAAGCTTCACTCCACATACCTTTATGAATTTATGAGCTAGGAAGTGCAATTACTCCTCCAAATAATGAGCTAAACTTCAGTTCAAGTATTAATGAGCTAGCACCAAGTAGAACCCAACTTTTAAGCTCAAAACCAAGCAACCAAAGCCCAACCCGAGAGCAGCCAAGGCCCAAACCGAAATATAGCAAACAACCCAAAGGACAAAAAGAACCAAAATGCTAGCAAACCCAAGCCTTGCCATGCCCAAGCACATCCTACCATGATCATTGGATGTTCTCCATCATTGAATAGCTTTTAAAAAAACATAAAACACAACTGATATTGTTCAAATTACATCAAAACAAAACAAACAAAAAACATAAATGCATCAACATCTATCCAATGCTCAAAATCTAGGATGTCAATGGACATACCATACCAAATATCATTCCAACGACACAATATCACGCTTCAAAGCTCAATTAGTAGATCAAGGTCATCATCAAGAACACGGCCTTAACTACACTGAAACCTTCAATCCAGTTGCAAAAATGCCCTCCATACGTGTATTACTCACTATAGACTTAAACAAACATTAACCAATCTATCAACTTGATGTCGCTAATGTATTTCTCCACGGCGACCTCAAAGAGACTATCTACATGAATCAACCTCACGGTTTTGAAGACAATATAAATCCAAACCATGTTTGCTGATATGCCGCCGGCCCAGGAGTGGCCGGCTGGACCGGTCCATATTCTAATTCACAGCGCAGGAACAGAGCAGGTGGGGGGGGGGGGACTGTAGTAGAAGGCCAAGCTTGTCTTAATTGAACATATTAGGAAGGAAAAATTAATATGAATATGAACAGGGGAAACCCACCCCCCCCCCCCCCCCCCCCACCCCGACCGCTTTAAATGTTAATTAGAGAAGTTTATTATTGTCCTTTATGATTAATTTTGTTTGATTAGGAGATTGGGGGGAAATTGGGATCATCTTGAATTTGAGTTTTCTCTTTGAGATCTAGGGTTTGTCTTGGCTCTTGACATTGCCAAAGATAGTGGAGAGTTTTTCCTTCCTCTCAAATTGAAGGAAAATTGTATCTTGCAAGTGCTTTTCATCTATTATTGAAATAAAAGTGTTTGCTTTGTTTCCCTACGATTTTCTATTGCGTTTCTCTCAGTTTTTCCACTGTTTGGGCTGTGTACTCGCTGCGGACCAGCAGTTTTTCTTTGCTTAGGTACTTGATTTGGGTTAGGTTTACTTGTGCAAACGAGTATTTCCTATCATTTGCCTACTTCACAAAGCTCTATATGGTCTAAAACAAGCCCCAAGTCAATTGTTCACAAATCACAACCTTCTCCAATCATCTCCAAGCACTTGGCTTCACTTACAGGAAAGCCAATCACTCCCTTCTAACATTCTCTAAACATCACATTCAAATCTATATGTTCATATACGTGGACGACATCCTCCTCACTGGTAATGATACAACAACCATATCCAACCTTATTCAACAACTGAGAAAATGATTCACCATAAAGCAGCTCGGCATAGGCCACAATTTCCTTGGCATCCAAATTCAATCACTCCCAACCTCATAATTTCTATCTCAAGACAACTATGCCCCTCCTGAGTTGCAATCCAATTTCCACTCCGACCTGCACCAAAACATTCACTATATCACCAATCAACCCTATATTGTCCAACCCACATACCTACAGCCAACTCACTGGATCTCTCAGTTCCTACTACCTAACTATCACACCCACCCGAACATAGTGATGAGGACATCGAAGATCAACGACTACGATCGGATCTATTTATTTTGATATATTTTATGTATTTGATTTGTTATTGTTCTTTTTCCCTTTCTACCCTCATTTGAGGGCTTTGTCTTATGTTTTCCCTAGGGGCAATTGTGTCTTTTATTTTCCTTCATTGTATTTGGCTATTTAAGCCTTCTCCCTCCTCTTGGAGACGGGATGATGATTAATATGAAATTTTCAGCTTATGCTTATGGATCTCTTTTTGGATGATCTCTTAGTGAGTTCGTGAGAGGAGAGGCCCAAGTGGGGCAAAAGCAATACCCGTCAATCTTGGTGGATTCCAAGGTTCGCGATTCTCTTATCTTTCTTTCTTTTATTTTCTTGCATCGAATCCCCTCCCCAATCTTCCCACCCGCCGGCCTCCTACTCCCCGTCCCCTTCCCCTCCTCCCAAAACCGAGCCCACCTTCACTGGTCCACCGCCCCCTTAGTCGCCCCAAACCGCCGGCCAGCCCTCCCCTCTCCCCCTCCACTTGTTCCACCCGCCAGCCCATCCACCATAATCCTTCAAATTCGAATTTTGAAATTCAAATTCTATCACAAATCATTTCCTAAATTATCTCTATGTGATTTAGGAGGGAATCCTTGTTGGCAATCAATTTATTTTGAATTTCAAAACTCCTTCTGATGCGGACATCAGACCCTTAATGTTCCATCAGGGACGTGGCCGATGATCGACGGCTATGATGACGCCTTTTTTTATTTTAATTATATGTGATCTATTTATTTATTTACTGTATTTTTCCATTTATGCCCTTGCTTAAGGAATTAGTTCTTTGTAAGCCCCGAGAGCATTGTTGTCTTTTATTTTTTTCCCTTCTTGTATTTGTCTATTTAAATCTCTCCTCTTCTTGGAGAAGGGCTAGTGAAGATTATGAATGAAAATTTGTTTTTATTATCTTGTCTTCTTCTTCTTCTTGTGGAGAGTTAGAGAGGAGAATGAGAGCCCAAGGTGAGGGCGAAAAGCAATACCCACCAGTCATTGGAAGAGTCCGTGGCTCGTGGTCTATCCCCGACATCCGATCCCCTTCCTTTCCCCCAACCCGCCGGCCTTAGCCTCCTCTCAGCCGCCGGCCGCCCCACCTCCACCGCCCGTCCAAGCCAAGCCCATCATCGGCCTCACTTCCCCATTTCCCCTTGGTCAAATTCTGAAATTCAAATATGAATTTCAAAACTTTCCTATTTTGGAATTCTCTTAATTAGGAAAGTTTTCGAATTCTCGTCAATTTGAAATTCAAATTGAAGTGGATTTCATGATCAATCCTCCTAAAGCAAACAAGCTAATTTTGGAAGGATCATAATTCACTCCCACCTCCCTCTCCCTCTTGAACCCGTCGGCCACCTAGGCTTCCCCCCACTAATGCCACATTAACTCCCCCTCTCTCTCTAATTAATTTGAATTCAAATTTCAAATTAGTTCCCTCCTATTCTATTCAAAATTTGAAATTATTTTCAGATTTGGATGGAAGCATTTCTCTCTCCAATTAAACTTAAATTCTGCAATTAATATCCATTAATCCCATCCTACAGCAGCCGCCCCCCTAGTGGTCCCAATTTGGAATTAGTTTGAATTCTAATTCAATTCCCACCCTCTTTTTGAAAACCTGAAATTTATTTCAGGTTCCCTGTTACGTTTTCCCTCTTTGTCCGAAATTTTGTATCAAAACTGCTGGATTAATTCCTGCATTAATTTCTGGACGTTACCTTGCTGCCCTGGAATTCCAGCAAAGGAAATTTCACTGTGCAACTGCCAGAATTTTCCCCATTGTTGCCCAACGTGTGCTGTCCAGATTTTCTCAGCCAAACAACTTGCTTCCCAGCCGCTGAGAAGGATCCCCAACTGCTGTCCAAGACTCCTTTGACTCAAAACTGCTGCTGTCCTGAACTTCAGCCTCAGGAAAACTGCTGTCCAAGATCAAAACTGCTGTTGTTTTGTATTTCTGCGCCACTTCCCGGCTGTTCCATGCTGCGGGGAGGCTCTTGGTTGCTGCCCACATCTTCTGCAGCATTCAAACGATCTTGTCAGAGTGTGCATATCTCTACTTTGGGTAAACTCTACCCCAACTCTTTTATCTTCTTAGTTTACTTCTCCAACATGGTTATATTTTGATTCACAAGGATGTTGTTGGTCCCTCCGCTAAAGCCTAGTAATAGGAAGAGTTGAGTGAAGGTTTCCTTGTAGTAGCTAGTCTTAATGTTAACAAAGGGATTTATTATTGAGACCATTCACGTATGCAAAAGCAGATTAAATTGATTGATTTTTATGCTCTCAACTTCTATGCACGTAAGTTAACCAACGCTATTTATCACTTTAATATTTTATTTTATCGTTCAAATCAACATGAGATCTTGCTTATTATTGTTCTCTAAAACTTAAGCGTGCAAACTTCCTTAATTTAATCATCCATGCTTGTACGTTTCACATCACCTTCCTATGTGAGTTAAGTTCCATTAGGAAGTTTCTTATAATTTGAATCAAATCTGAAATTAATTTCAGATTTGATTATAACTGCATTAACCTCCTTGGGGCCCACATATTAATCACAAAACCCCTCTCTCTCCTCTCTACATGGACGGCCCCCTCTCCCTCATACTTTCTCTCTCCAATTATCATTAATTGCTCTCTATTAATACTCCCTCATTATCTCCCACAATTCCTCTCTCTCACTTAATTCCTTTCAATGAGAGTTTGAATTCAAAATTCAAATTCTTTCCCTCCGAATTCACCTAATCTGAAATTAATTTCATATTTACTAAAACTCCATCTCCCCTCCTAATTAATTTGAAATTGCTAACATGCCACATAAGCAAGGGAAATTAACTCCAAGATCATCTCCATAGCTGCCCGCCTACTTTTCCACTTCATTATCCAAGTGTCTGTGCATCCAACAAGAGGAAATCGCTGAAACTCCCCTCTCTAGCTTACTGTCCAGATCCTTGGACAGGTTCCATAAGCTGAACCTTAATATTGGAGCCTTGAAAGCTGCTGTCCAGACACTGCCAATTGCTGTCCATAGAAATTCTGCTTCTCTTCCTGCTGTGCAGCCAGTGGGGGAATCTTAGTGTGCTGTCTTGAAGGTTCAGATTGCTGCCCACAACACCAAGAAGGTCGTGGTTGCCGTCCACTTCCTCTCCAGCACCCAAACAGCCGCCGAAGCTTCATATCTTCTATTTCTTTGGAGTTTCCAAGTGCTGGACTGCTGTCCAAGTCTGCGAAGTTGCTGTCCAGAATTATTTCAAGTGCCAAATTGCTGTCCCGACCTTCATTGCCGCTGTCTAAGACGTCCCTAGCTGCTGTCCAGCCATTTTGTTGACCTTCCATGACTTTTCCACTGTCCAGAAGGTCTCTGATCGCCATCATGAAGGCTTCCAACCCTGAACTTGTTGTTCACTCTTCCCCAAGCTCATAATCGACCGCACCGGAACATCGTAACTCCCCTTCTTTGAGAAAACTCTCCCTCCAAACTCTCTTATCTTCCTAGTGCACTTACTACTTGTGGTTATATGTTGATTCACGACAATCTTGCTAATTCTTCCCCGTTAAAGCCTAGTAATTAGAAGAGTTGAGTGAGGGATCTCCTAGTAGTGACTAGTCTTATTATAGCATTGGGATTTATGGTTGAAAACCAATCATGTATGCAACGTCACATTAATTGACTAGTTTGCAATCTTAACTTCCACGCATCACGCATGTGATTTAGCCTAAGCTTATTTTATGACCTTATCGTTTTATTTTGTCGTTTATCATCAAGAGAAAGCTTATAATTATTGTGCTCTAAAAATTAAGCATGTAAACTTCCTTAATCTAATCATCCGTGCATGTACGTTTTACATCACATAGCCTACACAGTTAACCTCTTATGTCAACACATGCATAATCCTCTACCATCACACAACTACCAACTGAAATGACTATCATCAAAGACACTCTTCACTACGGTCTACCCATCTCCCACGGACCACTACACCTCACCTCCTTTCACAACACTGGCCGGGCAAGCAACACTACAACCAGACGCTCCACCTCAGGATACTATTCCTTCATAGGCAATGCCTTAATATCCTGGAATGTCAAGAAGCAGCCCACTGTTACTAGATCCTCCATAGAAGCATAATATTGTGCATTAGCAGCAGCTACAACATATATTATCGGGCTTCACAAGCTCCTTCGTGACTTCCACAATCCTTTGTGATATGGGAGAGGGCAATTCAGCCCCCCTTGTGGGGCCCATTAAACCTATCATTACATATGTGAGAAGAGGAATTAAGGAAGAGATTAATTAGGAGATGTTTTCTAATTAAAAAGGGCTGATTTAGGGGATAATTTGAAGGAGATTAATTAAGAATAATTAAAAAAGGCCTGATTTGGGGGCTGAATTTGAAGAGATTAATTAGGAGATATTTTCTAATTAGAGAGGACTTTGGGGGCTGACTTAGGGGTTGATTTGAGAGGAAATTGGGGGAGGGCTGTTTTGAAATTTGTTATTTTATTGTCTGCTATAAGTAGTAGGACTTATGTTATGTTTGAATGGAGAATTTGATTTGAGAGTGTTGTAGTTTTCTTTTTGTGAGGAATACTAGCGGCTTCTAGGATTTGGGAGAGAATGTCCTCCTCTCAAAAGAGGACCATTGTATCTTGCTTTATTTGTATTTGGTTTTATAACAATATAAATCTATTTTTGTGATGAATCTCTTTGAGTTTGTTATTGTTTTTAATACCAAAGCGCATCATGTACCTGCACATTATCGTCCAAAACTAAAAAACCACAAAGCTACTTGAAGCCACAATGCCTCTTAGTTGATAGAATAAGTTGGATTGAGAGGTGTTTAATCCAGATAAGCCTGATAATTCCAGTCATGGCTTTGCCACTATCAGATGTTTCAGCTTCAACCAATATTTAGAGATAAATTTACAAAGATGTGTCAAATAAGCTAAAACAACATTATCGGTAATCGATCATAACTCCAAGTAGTATCAAAAGTAAAAAATTTTGTTAATTTACAGAATAAAAAATTTCATAAAAAAATGCACACTTCAAGCACATTTTAAATATAAAGAGTAGGAATTATGCAATTTCAGGAATGCCAAACTATTTGAGCCGCTAATTGATACTCACACTTTGCAGATGCTCCCAACCAGGTTTCCGCTTAGCAACTGCATCCCGAAGTTGATCATACCTCATAGAATCCTTGAATAGACAACAAACTATAAGAATAAACTATAGGAAAGAACAACAAAAAATTTTAATTTGTAATAGGCTTATAAGCACACCATCCAAGAAGTTGAAAAGGTGTTTCACATACACAAAATAAACCTAATTCTTGCAAACAATGCCAGGATAAAAAATGTTAACCAATGACAATGAGATGGATAAAGCGTCAACAACTGCTTGCAAATTGGAGGGTCCATGGTAATAATACTCATACTATATGGATGCTCCAACAGGAAGAATTATTCTATGAAAGTCATTGCCCACAGAATTTGTATTTTGAGATAGGCCTGAAAAATCTAATTCACAGCAACAGGACATTTCCAGAATTTCAAATACCACAGCGAGCAAAACTTACATTGATTAATTCACAATTATAATCAAGACTGTGAAAACCGAACTGGACATAGAATTAAAACAATGAGAGGGTTAAAGTTCAATGATTCCACCGGAGTAAACAAGATAATGTACTAAATATTGAAATTATTTAAATAAAATCTAAATAACATAACAATGATGTAATAATTTAAAATTTGAGACTTAAAATTTAAACAAAATTCATACACATACTATCATATGTAATTTTAAATTTAAAGAGCTTCAATCTTTAAATTTGATTCATATTTCATATAAATTTAGTTCACATATAAACTTATAAATTTAATATAAATTATTATTATTTCCATTATATATGTAGATATAATTTACTCCTATAAATTATATAACAAATTCATATTATAAATTTGACTCTAAATATCATTCATGTTAGCTCATCTATCTTTAAAAAATAGATTTTTTTTTGGTATGATTAAATAAATAAATTAATTAAAAATTAAATATTATTTACTAAAAAAATAAATATTATTCAAATTATAAAAAATTAATTAAAAATCTATTTAGAAAATATAGTATATGTGTTGTGAATTTGATAATTCAACTTATTTATTTAGTACCACATTACTTGAAATTTTTTTTCTTAGTACTGTTTGTATATCTTTTTGTGATTATATGTATTAGGAACTCATATGAAGTGATAGGGCCATGTAAGAATGCTTGGATGGTGCTTCTTTGGCAAATGAATATTATAGGAAATTTGTGGTTATTTTAAAATTAAAATATATTAAATTTAAATTAATTATAAAGTTTATTATTTTATTTAGTATTTTATACTAAATTTGTTTAATTATTTAAAGTGTTCAACAATTGAATGGACCGCTCAAAGAAATTGGGATCAATTCAACAGCACATTGATTGAACCAGTGGCTCTAACCAGTTCAATCTGATTTATTGTACAATCAATTTTTAAGGATTGATAAGACTGGTCATATGACCGGCTCACAATTGAACTAGCAGAATCGGCCAGTCCAATCCTATTTCAAACTATGATTATAATAAACAGAACTTCCTTCTTTTTGTTATAAAATCATCTAATCAAATGTCATTGATATATCTAATAACAAATAACAGGAATTTTGTCGGATTGTCACAAGCATTGCAGGATCCTATGAAGTAGACTTAAAATATCCAAAACCTTCTACACATAGGTTGAACACAATGCAGCATCTATAGGCAGCATTGTGCATGTGTGAGCTACGGAAAGAGAAATTGGGTAAACTTGGGACATCTGATTGAAGTTTTACATAAACGGAAAGAGAAATGGATATGGGAGTGCATCTTAAACAGAGAAGAATGATCATTACTGCTGTAAATAGCATCCAATTCTTAATAATGCAGCACTGATGAATAGATAACGAATAAATAAAGGCCAACCTTGTATGCCCACCAAATCTTTTGCTTGATTTCATCATCATAGTTGCACCCTCCAACAACTTGAGGGAAGGTAAACAACCAAAATGCAGCAATCTTTGGGTCCTTCATGCTATGAACAATATGCTGCAACAAAAAGTAGCAACATCACTATCACCAAGAAGCTTAAAATATTTGTGTTGTAGGACAAGCAAAAGTGTTGTAAAATGAAATTCAAACCACCATCAAATATTTGAATGATATAAAACTCTACAATTTCAAGGTGCCATGATAAAGGCAAGTCCTGAAAATGCTATTATATCTTTAAAAAAAATCCGAGTTCCCTGTTTTGTTAAGAATTTTCTCAAAATAAGCTCCACGATGTGAATGTACTGAGAAGCAATGTAAAACAAGAGCTTGCCAAAATCTGTATTGCTGAAGCATCAGGTCACGCCAATGTTCTAAAATGACATAGAATGGCATCAAAAAGGAAATAACATGGCAGTGGTACAATAATGAAGCTATTGACAACCTAGCAAAAATTTCCAATCGCTTTATCCACAAACAAATCCTACTTGTTTCATCAAAAGTGATAGAAATAAAGAAATATTTAGTTAAAAGTAGAACTTGCCTCATAGGGATAGTCCATCTTTCTCATGACATTATAAGCTTTCCATGGTGGTTCCATAATCTGAAAATACAAATGATAAGTACTCAAGATTTGCATTAAGTTTTAAAAAAAAAAAGTTTCAAAGGATAGAAAGATTTCATCTATTATGATTACAGCAGTTAGGGGAAGTCATGCAAGGACCATAAATGCACTACCTTGGCCCAAGTTTTGAAAACCACTAGTTATTGAAGTACCATCAGATCAGTTATTGACATCTTAATGTTTTCATCAAGTGTTAACTATTGTTACTTTCTAACATGTCATAGATTTAAGATAATTGGTAATGTATGACAACTAGCTGTAATTCAGTAACCAACTACCTTTGTGTAGAATTTGTTAGTTATGTATAAGAATAATGATTTATCATTATTAGAACTGATAATTGATGATTAACAGTGCATTATAACTAGTTCTAGTTATATAAAAATCGATTGTTGCATTTTTAACTGATAATTACATTATGTAAAAGTGATATTGTGGCATCAAATTTGGTTATTAGTCTAGTATAACTGATTGTAGTTGTACAACAACTGGCAAATAGAGGGTGATATCTGTTCATGACCTTCAAAAGAGTAGCAGGGAGTTTGAAACTTTATAAAAAAAAATGCTCATGTTGTAGAATGTATAATAGAATGTCTAATCATTATCACACGAGACCAGGTTATTTATAAATGGCATCTAGTTACTCTTCAAGTTAGAGAAGGATAATAAAGAATAATATGGTGGGGTCTCATCCCTACAAGGCATCACTTCGGCAACGAGAAAAGATATGGAATCAAAGGAGAGGTAAAAGGAGAGATTTGAGAACCATTACGAATGTGTTTTGGCGAGTTACTGTTGCAGCATTGAGAAGAGTAAATATAGGCTCTTTTGAGAACCATACAATCATTGTGCCACAAGTATCCTATACAATAATAGGCTCTCTTGAACAGTACTAAATATTGGTAGTGAGGGCTCAAAACGATAAGATGGTGTCATCTCGAAAGTTGTTCTAAATCACACAAAATACTTGATTATCAAAATATAACTATTTGTTATAAAGTAGAGATTTAATTTATAAAAATTACAAAGTTTATTTTGTATTTTTTAGACTTATCTTTACTTTTTATAGCCTTCCTAAAGTTTTGATCAGTTAATGTTTATTTCTTAAATCCTGATTGGCTGAAATAGATGGGAACCATTCTCTATTGCATGGGATCCTTGTGCAACAGGCATTGGACAGGACATAATTCAATTGATTGATTTTATACCGTAAAATCTTGAATACAAGATCTGATGGCATAAGTATTGTCTTCTTTCATAATATTAAGCTTGCATGAATTCCTTATGATGAAGAAGCCTGTATGGATGCCTGCCGCCTGCAAGATTTGGATATCAAGGGTGATAGATTGTCATCGAGAACCTCGCTGACAACGGTGGTGGTGGCTGCCAGCAAGAAGTTTCTTCTTCTTTTTTACTTCTCGATTTTAGCCTTTAGGATATGATAGTGCTTGGGAATGCACGCCAATGGCTATGGCAAGTTGCTAAGGAATGACGGACAAATGTTACTATACATTTATGAGGCTAATCAAATTAATTAAAGCTTCATGTTTATATTAAAACCATATTTGATTTTTTTAAGCTTTGAGATTTAGCTAGGCTTTATACCTTTTACTAAGTGGATCCCGAGGGTGCTTAGGTGGTTGTTGGGTTGTTTTTTATTTTATTTAGATTATTTTTTTATTTTAATAGATTTCAATTCCTGGAATTTGATTGTGTCGACTCAAATTATTGATTTATATTCAATTTTGAGACACCTCTCGATTTACATAAAAATTCTGATTTATTGTATCCAAATTATCCAAAATGAAAAAAACAAATTTTGTGGAGAATTTCTTTAGTTTTCAAAAGATACCAACTCCAACATGAAATGGGGAAGTTTTGATCGTTATTGTGAAATTAATTTAGAACTTCTACATTTAAACTTTGTTTACCAATTTATGCGAAATTTGCAACTTATAGTGCAGAAATTGGCCAAAGAAAAAAAATATATATATAAGTTGTAGGAAATTTTGTTAGCTTTCCAAGGATGCCAAAATCATGCAATTTTAATAAGAAATAAGAAAGTTGTGTATGAAATAGTGATAATTTGTCAATTTTTGGATAAATTATAATTTGATTTAATTGTTATCATTGGCAAAAATGTAGAGATAAATTAAAATCCTCGAAACCCATCATGGAGAGGGAAATGAACTGAGACTAAATTTAGGGCTCTCTTGACAAACAACAGCCTCCATAAGGTGAACTAGACTAAAAAGAGTAATTCCAGATTGCATGTAAATCAAGATAACTCAAGGTTCACCCAACATATGTGCAAGAGCCCTAAATTTAGTACCAATGAAAGATTGGTACAAAGGTCAAACCTAGTAGAGCAATCATGATGATAGATTGGTTAACAAAGTAGGCCAGAAGCTATTTTAGATTTCTAAATAACTTTTCCAAGCTAATTACAATGCTTGCTTCATATATGTCACATTTGACATCACCTTACGGAGAGTTTATCTAACCATTGGTTTAAAAGAGAAAATTTCCCCACTCCCCACTTCTATCCCAATCATAACTTCTAAAGCATTTTACCTGATGTTACATCGGAGGGAGAACCGAACCAACCAAACCAGCCCAGGAGGGGCCGGTTCAGTTTTATAGGAGGCGGGCTAATCAGCCTCCTTAATGTCCGCTCAAGCATGGTGGGCCCCCCATGGGGCGGCAATTAGAAAGAGGAAGAGGCGGCTAATGCTTAAGGAAGTAAATTTGAAATTGGTTTATGTTAGGAAGCTTTTTATTAGGAAGAATTGTATTTAAAGAACATGAGAGGCTAGGGTTAGGGCATGCATGTTTGGAATTATTCTCGTGGAGTTCCTTGGCATCTTGGACTCTAGACACATCGTCTAGAGATTGGGAGAGAATGATCCTCCTCTCGAATTGAGGATCAATTGTATCTTGCTTTGTGTTTGTTTTGTTTTGATTCTACTGTCATAATCTATCATTTTGGGATTGATTTCACCAAGATTTTGGTGTTATTTCTGCTGTTTTGACTAATTATTGTTAGGGTTGCTTGCAAACTCAAGTATTTCCTCTTGGATTACTTGCGAACTCAAGTATTTCCTATCACATGACGATCAAAAAAGTAACTTAACCATCAATAACTCGAGTAAGACTATATATTTCATAATACTTTTTTAGAATCTATAGTAAAGTAAAGGTTCTTTCCTGATTGACTCATAAGAATTAGGATGTGAATTTATGCCCCAAATCTCGCAAAGTGTATAACACCCACTTCTCAGGTTAACAAAAAATTTTTGAAGTTAAATGTTTCGTTTGAAGCTGGTGGCATGTTTTTTCGGCACGAACTACTAAATAATTAGATAAAAGGATAGATCTGTTAGTTTCACCTTGAAGATTTACTATCCCATAAATTAAGTGAGTAGAACTCACATCATCTGCAGAAATCCTGAGTGGTACATGATGCCTACAATCTGGACAACCCATCACACCCTGCAATTTTAGTCAAATTACATCAAGTCCAGTAACATTATGGTAGGCACGCAAAACATATAACATAACGAACTAGCTTCAACGAAACAAGCACAAGTTACTTTTCAACATCTTTAGCAAGACGAAGGAATCTATACAACACAAAGCCACAAACAGTATCAAGCATCAAGGAAAATTAAAAGCATTTAGTATAAATGATGGGAATCATTATATGCAATTCAGAGGAGGTGGTAAAGAAAAAAAGATAAGAATGTTATGCAGTAAAAAAATTTCATATAAGGATCTATAGCAACAATTCTATATTATGAGGCAAATCATAACATCATAGTCAAGAACCACCTTACATGGAATAAATTATTTCGTGATTATGCATAGAGAATAAAAGGGCACTTATAATCGTATGGAACAACTTGTAGCAATAAACCAAACCTAATGAGATAATCAAAATACTTAGAACATATTCAGTTCTCATAAAAAACAGCTTCATAGGCATGTTTTATATTAAAATGAATGAGGATAAAGAAAACTAAGAATTAAAATAAACAAAACAACGTTAATGCACATGATTTGAGCATCCAGCAAATAAGATTTTTAGATTTACATCATGTATACATTATAACCAACAAAATATTAGACAATTTCAACCTAACAGAAAAAACTAATTACACGGCATTTAATTTATTCCGAATTGAAAGTTTCAGATAAATATAATAGAATATAGATAAACTATATCGCTCTGTATTCTAACAATGCATGGTTTATAATCATGCATGAAACCAACTAGTCAATCTTAGAAGATTACACCAGAATTTATTCACCGGCAATTTTGTTAAGTAGAAAATAGCCCCCTGATATTCCAAAGTTAATTTTGAATTTGCATTACAACAATTAAAGATGACAGCTGCATATGCTAAGAACATAAACTTGCTAGTTCTTTTCCAACGCTGTTGTCTTTGATAAGAAGTTTTCAGCTTAATTAAACAAATTTATCTAACATCATTATATAAGCCCCTATAAATTCCTAAATGAACTGCATTAGACCAAAAAGACATGCCAATGCATTTTGAATATATGATGAATGTAAAAGTTAATCATCAATCAAACTTCAACATGCATAAATTTAACCTACCGTTCCTGAACAACTTGAACAATCTTTGGTAGGCAATGGTGCTGAAAAGTCAATGGAAGAAGGAAGATGCACCAGCTCAGCACGGTTCTCTGCAACAGCTTCAGCAACACATTCAGCAGTTGCCCGCTCTCCACTAGAGAAGAATATATCAAAAAGTTGACCAACATTTCAATAGAAGAAATCGCTTTAAGAGAGGAAAAGGTTTGATGAAATGAAAAAGGAATAACAAGGTAGCCTGTAATCCAGCTGCTAGTGCTATTGCTATAGAAGAGTGCAAATATATGTAAAAAATGCTCGTTGCAAAAGAACTAAAAAATGAAATCATTTTTGCTGTCATTGAAGCAAGTCTAAGAGAAACCATAACTCAGTTATGCAACTGCAGAAAGGATGATTTATCTTCCACAGCACAGATAGTCTACAATAAAGAGACCAGGGTCCATTTCAATTACTTCTAGATTCATATTGGTGAGGAAAAATCATGTAATCAACCTTTTGTTATATGTTGACCCAATGAAAAACTCATTCCCCCCAACAACTAAGTAGAATAAGCCATCACTCCAACACCTAACCTGTGCCAACAGCATTCAGGTGAATCAACAGGGGAAAAGCTATGGAAAGCTCCATCAACTAAGAACTTTAAACATCTCAACCCACCTTATAAAAAAATAATAGCTTATTTTATTGAGCAAAAGAACCAAAGCTCGGAAGTCAAAACTTTAATGAATGAATTTTTAATTGCAGGCATCTAAGAACTAATTATTGAAGTTAGATTACTTGCTAATTTTTCCCATAGTTCATAAGTAGAATACAACAAGAACTGCTAGTTTAGTTGTTAAATATCAGATGTTCTATGGAAAAACAATCCCTTCATTTTTTGGTCATTTTGAAATATAGGAATGGGAAGAAACAAGAGATTTGTTTATGATGGAGCATACAAAATATATAAAATGGGTAGAAATTACCTAGTCAGTTTGAACTTCACATGCTTAGCTGGACGGTCTTATTTTGTGTTCTCAAATAATACTGGATTAAAACAGTAGATACTTCAACTTCATGCCTTTTATATCACTTTCAAATTAGTATCTCGCCATACACATACAAATTCAAACATTACAATGTGACACAAACAAGTAGTATGGAAACATTTCCACTTCTTTGAAAGAATTCAAAAAACAGCAGCAAATATTTGTTTTTTAATCCCAAGTGAAACGCACAACATTCAATGGTAAGCAATATCTTATTACAATAGAAGGAGAAAACCTTGGTTACCTATTTAACCTGTAATTCCTCACTTGATAGTGTACTTTTCCTGTACCCTTGCACATTGTGCACCGTAAGGCTTGCCAACCATTGCAGGTGTGACAATTCCTATAAGAAATATGAAAGAATGAAAAAGAAAAACATGGAAATCATAAAGTTACTGTAAAAACTCAATATTGGACACTCATAATGGTAGAGAAGGCATGTCTTTTGTCTCATCACAAAACCATGAGCTAAACTGTCTTACAATGAGCTGAAGACGAAAATAGTTGCTGTAAAAGGAGAAACTGAAGCTGATAAAGGCGTCAGACCTCCTTACATGAAGTGGCATAAGATAAAAGGAACAACATTCCTTAGATTACTTTGAAGTGCGAGCAAACATTCCATAAAACTACATTCAAGGAAGCAAATTTCAGCTGACAATGTTAAGATGCATAAGAGTATTTAGTTCAATCCGCAATGGGTGGGTGAAAAAATATGTTTCTCTCATAAGTTCAAACTTTTGAGTCAAAAATAAATTTTGACCGTTGATGCATCAAGCCCAACTTTGACAACCTTTGGCTCTAACTCCCTAGTAGATAACAAACTAAGGGTCCAACTTCAAGATAAATTTCTCTCATCAAAAATAGATTATATGATGTAGTGGATCATCGGAAGACTCGACCTGCAAGAAGGATTTCGTTTTCTCAATCCAGGGAAGAAGAAGAACAAAGCTTCAAAGCTTTAAAAAGGAGATAATATTCATTCAATGTCTTTCCCTACTACAATACTTGCTTATATAAGCTAAATAGAATACTCTAGAAGATACTTGTAAGAAGCACATAACAAACTAATTAAAATATGCCTAAGGAGCAATTTAGTTAAGATGCTCTGCATCATTCTGGCGTATTTTAATTAGTTTGTTATGTTCTTCTTACAAGTATCTTCTAGAGTGTTCTATTTAGCTTATATAAGCAAGTATTGTAGTAGGGAAAGGCATTGAATGAATATTATCTCCTTTTTAAAGCTTTGAAGCTTTGTTCTTCTTCTTCCCTGGATTGGGAAAACTAAATCCTTCTTGCAGGTCGAGTCTTCCGACGATCCACTACATCAGTTGGTATCAGAGCCTGGAGCTTGTGAAGATCGATGGACTGTGGAAGAAGGTCGGCTGTCGACGACGATCGAAGCCGCAGAATAAGATTGGCGGTCGACGACGATCGACGCCGAGGAAGGTGGGCTGTCGACGATGCTCGAAGCCGGATCGCCTTCTATCAAGCTCAAGCGAAGGAATCACTCGATCGGGTAGATCGGAACCTTCGGTCAATAAGGAAGATGCGAATGTCGTCGGCAACCATACCGAGGTATTCTTCTTCTTCTTCGCTCCTCTCATCCTCTTCACGCCAACGCTATCGATCCCGTAATATACCCACCGTGGTCGACGACAACCTCCTCTCAAGCTTCCTCTCCGGTGGCGTGACCCCCCTCAGCTCCAATGGCGAGATCCTCTGCCTGATCCCTTATTCCGCACTCAACCCACTATCGTCGCTCGCAGCTTTCGTCCAACAGAACTTCCAATTCTGAGTGCCGCCACTCCGATGCCGAGCATCCAACCCGATAGTGCACACGATTTTCCGCTTCTGCATCCGCAACGCTCGACCCTCCATTCCATGCCTGGCGTGCTTGGCATCAAACGTGATTCCACCCTCGAGATTGCCGAGCAATCCGTCCTCGGCCCGATCCTGAATTTTGTTGCCGAGCACAAATATGTGGAGATAGAGATGAAAAAAAAAATATAAGGCAAAACCTGAAGAAATTGTTGACAATTCAAAGAAGCAAGCCGGCAAGGAGAGGGATCTTGATCTGCAACTCGATCTGGAGAAGCAAGACAAAGATTTTGCCGGCGCCAGAGCCAAATCAGGATCCAGCGCCAGTAAACACCATGCCTAGAAGCAGCAGCCAAGAGGTGAAAGAGCTGAGCCTATGACAGAGAAAACTGTGGAATCTCTGCCCTTGCCAATGCAAATTTCAGGATGGTACGGTGGTCTTTCTCCTTTTGGGTACATGACCCAAGTTCCTCTACAGCATTTTGGTCTTGTTGATGCAAGCGCCAGTTCTTCCAAAGCAGTTCAGATCTTGTTTCCCTCACAACTCCAAAGCAGTTCAGATCATGTTTCCTTCACAACAGTTGGGGTGCAGGGGAGCCTTCCTGGCAAGAGTCCAGGATCTGTGCAAGAGAAGGAAGGTGTGCAAATGCTTGATGTGAAGGCCACATACAAAGCTGATCCAATGCCATGCTCACAAGCTGCTCGATGTAATGTTGCTGATAACTTCAGGCGGTTGGGTATTAATGATTTCCTTGCTGTGATTGATTTAATATTTCAGGACAAACAATACAGACAACTGATTCTTCTTAAAGTTCATGAGATAAGTTCAAAAGGCTTATGCTGCTTAGATTTTGCATATAAAACTTACTGCACAGACAGTCATCCTGCAAACAAGAAGCAGCTTGATCCAAACAAATACTATGAAATTGAGAACAATTTAATCTTCGTTGGTGTTGCTGATCTTAGAGATCCTCCCCGTGCTGAAGTTTATAAAACAATTGAATATTCTAGAGTAACAGGGATTAAGGTAATTGTTATAATTGGAGATAACGACTCTACTGCAGAATTAATCTGTCATGAATTTGGATTGGCTCGTAACCTGGAAGGTGTCAAGTGGAGAAGTTTCACCGATAAAAAAAATTTTACTAGTCTTTTTATTAATCAGAAACTTGAACTTCTGTCAAAGCCTATAGACTTAATTTTCCCTTGTGCTGAGCCTCGGCACAAACTAGAAATTGTGAGGTTCCTGCAGGAAACAGGAGAGGTTGTTGCAATGTCAAGAGATGGTGTTAATGATGCACATACCCTCAAACTTGCTAACATTGGAATTTCTATGGGTATTACTGAATCAGAGATTGCGAAGGAGGCTGGAAAAGTAATGAGGTTTTTGAAGAAATCATTGAAGGAATCCATTGGCATTAGTCTGGTTGGTCAACTTATTGATGTTGAATTTCTAATCAAATTCATGACTGTGAAAGCAAATGGAGATATAAGGAAAAAAATTTCAACTGCATTCAAAGTCTTCGACCCAGGAGGATTGATTATAAATTCTACATCTATCTCCCTCTCTACAACACGCCTCGACGAAGTCGAGCCCTTTTTGACACAAGAGGAGAATGATGCAGAGCATCTTAACTAATTGCTCCTTAGGCATATTTTAATTAGTTTTTTATGTGCTTCTTACAAGTATCTTCTAGAGTGTTCTATTTAGCTTATATAAGCAAGTATTGTAGTAGGGAAAGGCATTGAATGAATATTATCTCCTTTTTAAAGCTTTGAAGCTTTGTTCTTCTTCTTCCCTGGATTGGGAAAACGAAATCCTTCTTGCAGGTCGAGTCTTCCGACGATCCACTACATCATTATAAGCCTTCCTTCTTTTAAGGGTGTATCATTCACACTGGAACTGAGTTGATACCACACATAACCATAACATGGTTAACAAAACTTGACCATATAAGAAGCATCCATCAGAAGCTTAGCAATTATGCATAACGGATGATTACAGTGAAGCATTCTAGAACAGTGAGATTTGAACTAGTCAAGATAATTCGTCAAAACAAAAACAGTACGGGAGAGGCGAAAAGATTCGGATTCAAAAACAAACAAATGCACCAAAAACACACCAATTCAGCTGAGAATTACAACTGAATGACACAACCAGCTCTAATGAGACAAAGAATAGAAGTATGGCGAACAATTATCAACCTCTGGCATAGCACTTTTTTCCCCAACTCCAGGGCAATATCATAGGTACCCAGCGTCGCAACCGCCTACAACCAATTCAAGAAATCAACAACTCCATCCAAAAGAACCATAACAGTATAAACAATGTTATTCAAACCTCGGCTTTTGGGTGGAAAATAGCAATGAAGGGGAAGTGAGGAGACTTACGAAGATGGCAGTGAAGGAGAGGTGGGATGCGAGCTCGGGGATACCGAAACCTCGGGGAGCGGAGCCGGCGATGTCGAAGGCGAGGGTGAAGGGAGAGAGCACAACTTTTATAGGGAGCTCCAGTAGGTCTATCACCTGCTGCCCGTAGCGAGCAACAAAGATCTTTGAGTAGATGTCAAGCTTTTGCTGCACCGCCTTCATGAGGCGGCCCGTACCACGCGACATTGGAAGCCCACCGCCTGCAGACAGAAATCGCCGTGAAGTTGCTCTGGCTTCGCCGTTCTTCTAGTGGTGAGGGTATTGCAATTCCTTCACTTTGTCACCGGAATGAGCGAGGGGATAAGACCGGGAAGAAGTATTAATCGGGTGACCTTCTGCCTGGCGGCATAAGTGTCTCGTATAAATTTTAGGGTGGGTGGGTTACATTAGCGGTGTCAATTTTTGACACCATCGGAAACATGATCTGAATTTTATCCGAAAAAATTTGGGTTATGGTTAACCGAGATCTAAAACGGTTCGAGTTCGGGTTCAACAAATCAATCCGTTTTAAAAGTTGGGTCCGGTTCGGGTTGACCTAGCAACCCAAAAATGTCCCAAAATTGACCCGAAATTGATACGAAAACTCCTATTTGACTCGGAAACCCGAGATTGACCTGTTTTTGACCCAAACATTGAAGATTGAACAGATTTTTTGACCCGAAAACTAGCAATTTTAGGTCAACTTCGGGTCATTTGTGTCGGGTTGTGTTGACCCGGACCCGTATCGGGTTGGGTTCAGGTTCGGAAACCTGACCCGTTTTTAAAAACGGGTTGAGTTCAGGTTGACCCGAACAGTCCCGGGTCAATTTCAGGTTCGACCCGAATCCGACCCGTTTACCCGAATTGACATCCCTATGTTACATGCATAGCCAAATACATCTATAATCTTTTAGGTATTATTTATTTTTCAAAATTATAGTTTTAATTTAAAAAAATAAAAATTTAAATGATTGTTCATAATTTACAATGCTTGATAACACACTTAATAATAATTTATTTATTTTAACAACTTATTTTGCATACTTTCTTAGTCTTCGTTTGTAACGGATTTCTTACTGTTTTCTAAAACAGCTTCTTAGTACAAAAATTTCTTGTTCAATAATTTTGTGTACTAAAAACCCCTTTTAAAAAGCAATAAAAAAGTTGTCCCGAACGGAGCCTAAGATTCACATGGATCCACAAAATTTCAATTATAATTTTGTCAATATAGAGCATAAATGAGTCAATTTTGAGCGAGTTAGAGTGTTGTTGGACTAATTTATTAAGCAAATAAGTCAAAATCTTTTTATTTAAGCTTAGCTCGGTAATCTTCTAATGTGTCTGTCTAGTTTCTTCCTGAACTAAATGACTGGTAAAATTATAATGCATTGATATCCATTCTCAAAATATATGGAATGTCAATCTTTCTCAATTTTTTCGGCCACTTCTTAAGAATGCTTAGTGAGTTATGATTTTGTAGCACTTGCTATAAGGAAGATTTGGTGGCAAGTAAACATTTTGTGAGCTAGAACATAAAGCTTGTGGTGGCTAAGATGATCACAATGAGTGCTAAATGTTAGAGTAATGAATAGGTGATAGGGGTGTCAATTCGGGTCAGCGGGTCGGGTTCGGGTTAAACACGGAATTGACCCGGCACTGTTCGGGTCAACCCGAACCTGACCCGTTTTTTAAAACGGGTCAGGTTTCTGGACCCGAACCCGACCAAATTCGGGTCCGGGTCAACCCCACCCGACACGAATGACCCGAAGTTGACCTAAAATTGCTAATTTTCAGGTCAAAATCGGGTCAATATTTGATTTTCGGGTCAAATCGGGTCAATCTCGGGTTTTCGGGTCAAATATGAGTTTTCGTGTCACTTTCGAGTCAATTTCGAGTTGGTGGGTCAACCCGAACCAGACCTGATTTTTAAAACGGGTTGATTTGTTCAACCCGAACCCGACCCGTTTCGGGTTTTGGTTGAACCGAACCCGGATTTTTCCGGGTCGGATTCGGGTCGTGTCAAAAAATGACATCCCTAATAGGTGATTTGTTCTTATTTCTTCTTGAATGAGTTTTTAGCTGAGAGTTCAAATTTTCTCCCCTGAGCTTGAAGTAGAAGTCTCTTCTCCCAACATTGGGTCGCTTAGCACTAGCATTGATGATAGTTATTCTTTTAAATTAATACAAGATCTCTCACATTTGTTACTTCACATGAATTGAATAGGTTTCTTCAAGGCAAGGAAGAGAGCAACACTTTCTCCCCAAATTTAGATATGAATCGTTTGAGTTCAGCTAATTTTTTTATGTGCTTCGAAGTCTCTTAGATTGATTTGAGTGAAAGCATATCCAACACCAGTTTTACCTTATAAGGTTGTCTTTAATTCCCTCAGAGGAAATGTAATAACTAATGAACCAATTTGATCATTCTATGATCGCACTAGAATAACACTTTTTGTTTGGTTTAGATTTTGTTTTGGACAGCTTTCTTAATGCTTTTTAAAGCAGTTTTTTAGTACAAATTTTTCAATTTTTCTACTAAAAAGTTGTTTTAAGAAGCAGTAAGAAAGCCATCCCAAATTGAGCCTTAATGTCCTATCATATATTTCTAAGAGATGCAAATGTCTCAATGAGGCTCGGCTCATTGCTCTTAATTTTGATGATGATTCAATTGATATATTACTCGTGTGTTTGTTAAGTTGAATGTAGCATAAGGTTCCTTTCTTAGTGATAAAGATGGTCTTATTCTCACCAACATGATGCATTCTTATTAGATAACAGTCTCAAAGACTTATTTTCATCATTGGACACCAATGGCTTGGTCAACTTCATTTTTTAGCTTCAATTGACTTGGGTTTTATTCACTATAATAGGGTAGAGATCCAATCCTAACACTAGATTTCTTGAATGAAATTAACTTGCAGTAGCTTTTTGATATTGGCCATGAGAGCCTCGTAGATCTCATGTAAGAATATCTTAATTTTCTGTCTTATCATAATGCAGCAATAATTGAAGCTCAAAAGGTGGCTTGTGACGCTAATGTCGACCCTGATGAAAAGTGAACAGATCATTATTATTTTGTAAAAGGACGGAGAGTGAAGAGCTAAAAATGTCTTTGACATCATCAGTTAAGTGAAACTTCTTTACTAGGGACACCTTATTAGAGCTAACAAGCACTTCAATAATAACCCCCTCCTTTTGCTCTGCTCTTATGATGATCTCCCCATTTATGCAACCTCTACTTTTAACACTAAGAGGTAGCTCCAACATTGTATAGGGTCTCCTCACTAAATGACAACCCCATCGAAGGTCAAAAGCTTGTGGCCAAGTATTATTATAGGTTGAAGGACTCACTAGGGATCTAATAACTTTGTCATGGTTATGCCAGGTGGATGGGAGAACTATTAAGAAATGGCCTTTCTAATATTGATGTGAGGAGCTCGACCAAGAATAAAATGACTAGTCAATTCAGAATCTATCATGTTCAAGCAATCAAGCGATAATAGATAGGACTCAATCAAGTGTGATCAAGTTAACAACAAACTTGTTGTGTGTTGTAATACATATGGTGATCAAGTAGAGAATAAGGTAGTAACACTGCAATTGAATACATAAAAAAGCCAAGATCATGATAATTTGAACCATATGAGAAAGCTAATCTATGAAAGTGAGGTGCATATCAAGGCGTGATTATCTCTCAGTTCAAAGTCTCCTCAGAGGTCCCATAATTCTAAGATGCTTTAGCCATATGGTAGAGCTTAAATAATTATATCAATGTGTTGCCCATAGTAGGGAACCTTCTTTGGGGGTTTCAATAAGGTATCCATGCAGAAGTGAGTGGTAGCTTTGGGCTTCAAAGATGAAGTAGAAATATATGCAAGTTTTTTACCCATATTATAATCAACCAAGAGAGAGCTAAAGTGGAGATTAAGGCTTCGTTTGGGATAGCTTTCATATTGCTTTATAAAATAATGTTTTAGTACATTAAAATTTTTTTTTTTTTGTTTATTAAAACTCTGTTTTATAAAGTATTAAGAAAGTTGTCCCAAACAAAGCCTAAGTTATACTTTATGAGCTTGAAAAGAGTTCATGCGCATGGATGAGATATTAAATAGGTGCTCCATTAGAGATTGTTTTAAGTGTAATAACTACCATTAAATATGACATTTTTGGCGTTGGTAACAATTCATTAAAAGTCATGAAACAATATTTTGATGGTTCTAAATGATTTTTCTAATGGCAAATGCCAAATATGTATGCAAATTACATGTGTTAGCCCTTTAAACATTGTACATGTGGCAATTTATACATGATCATGTTAAATATGGCATATACATGTTAAAATATTACTATTTGCATGTTCATATAATGAAAGTTTTGATGTGATAGATGTTAAAGTATACTATGTGTCACAACCCAACTTGATAAGACCCACAAACTAGATAGGTTATATCGTGTTGGTTCTCAACAAGCGAACCCTAGGATCTAAGTTTTGAAAACATTTTAGCTTTTTCTATCCAATTTTAATTTTAAAACAAAAAACTACGGAGCTACTAATAGCTGTCAATATATCAAAAATAAACTCATCCATAAAATTCTCTTTTTATTTATCATCAAAATATATGTATAATAATTACACTATAATACATGATAGAGACTAGAATGCATAACATAACAGATTAGATAATTAGCCATTAATGTACAAAAATATAAAAAAGGACATGCCTATATAGACTCAGACCATATCTTAAAATTGCTACTTAACTGGCTATTTTCCTTTCTCAAACCATAAAAACAAAATGCAAAATAATTGTGAGCTAACATAGCTCAGTAGGCCACATTTATAGTTCTAAATTTTTAAATAATTTAGTCATCAAATGTACAACTAAATTTAAAACAACTTGAAATCACTATATTGAACAGAATTATACTTACATTTATCAGAAAACTTATATAGCACTAGGAAAGTAACTAAACAATCACTTTGTATCTCAAAACAGAAAGTAACAAATTCTCCTCAAACCCTTATAGCCTCCCAATGTCAACAGAAAATATAACGTGCATATATCACTAGAATATGCCTGTAGGCATCAGAGCATAACTTCTTTCACTAACACCAGAATTCCTTAAGATCATGCATTTCAATCAATTAAGCACATAATTTATTTCATTGCAATGAGTAAAATATAAATAAATTCATTCTAAAACTTCACAAAATGCTATAACAGTAAGCAACTAAATTTACTATTGTATAAAATTTGCTATATACATTTCTATGTTATGTGATAGAAATGTACCCCTCAAACTTAAGGGAAAATTCTATAAGATGGTAGTGAGGCCTGCAATGCTTTATGGTGCTGAATGTTGGCCTTTAAAAGAGAAGCATAATACTAAGTTAAGTGTGGCAGAGATGAGGATGCTCAGGTGGATGAGTGGCTTTACCCTTAGAGATAGGATACGAAATGAGCATATACGTGAAAAGGTTGGAGTAGCTCCAGTAGAAGATAAGATTAGAGAAAGTCGCCTTAGATGGTTTGGTCACATAAAACGGCGGCCTTGCGATGACCCGGTTAGGAGAGTAGAGGTATTAGATTTGACTTATGTTAAGAAAGGTAGGGGTAGACCTAAAAAGACTTGGTTAGAAAATATTAGGAATGACCTTTCTTTATTAGATTTAAACGAGAATTTGACTTTTAATAGGACACAATGGAGAAAAAGGATTCATGTAGCCGACCCCACGTAGTGGGATAAAGGCTTGATGTTGTTGTTGTTGTTGTTGTATAAAATCTACGACTTTAGAATGCAACTAAATTATCAGACATTGTATAAAATACTATTATAATAGTTTAATTGTACTACATCATTATTTTTCAAATTAAAGGTTATTTTTTAATCAATTAAAATAGTAAAATCCCAAGTGTAAAATTTTCATAAAAATTCCTAAATGTTCAAAATCTCAGTCTCTATAATATGCAAAAAATTACATGATAAAAGTTTTGCAAATAATAAATTATCCACATTTTTTGCGAACAAATTATAATCTAAATTAGAAAATTTTAGAAATAAGCCTCCATTTTTATTCCCCTAAATAATGCATAGTTATTTGAAATGGCATAGCATGGTACACCAAAATAACAAGCATCATGATCACAAAAGAACTCCACTATGCTGCATTTCTGCCTTGACTTCTCCAAATAATATATTCATTGCCCACTTCATAAGAATGAATTCATGATCCTCACAAAAAAAACCAGAAGGCCATAATATCAATTAAAGTGAATTCAAAAGTTGGTGCTAACTGCATCGTGTTCTTCTGATCCCAAAAAAACCAAAAAACATATTTTCTCTAATGGTTTTGAAGGATCTCTATTCAAGAACACCAGTAATGAATGATCAATGCAAATTACATTCCAACAATTAATATATTCGTTAATGTAGATACAAATACAATAAACATGGACTCGCATTGAAAAGATCTAAATGCAGTAGGCTTCTGCATTCAAATTCAAATCAAAGAATCATGTATCAAATTAAAGCCTCATACATTAAAACTAAACAGATACACTGGGCATTTATATATATAAAGAAATTGAGCTTAATTGACCTGATATGATATATTTGAAACAGGACTGAAATCCAACAAAGCATTCCTTATGGAAATCCTATGATGAATATATCATCGCCTTTCATTTCATTTTAGTAGAGACTAACAAATACAAATCTCAGTATAAAAATGAATGGTGATAACATACTCATCATGTGGATTTCTACAAGGAAGTTCCTTTAGTTTTGTCCAGCAAAACTTTAGATATTGCCCATGGCTGCCTCAAAGATCCTTTGAAATGATCTTTTCATGGAAGAAATCAGTAGATTCGAGTCTATGAAGTCCCTCTCTGTTCCCATGACCAAAGTTAGCTTTCCCATGTAGCTCACAACTGCTATTGTAAGGTTCTGCATTCAATAAATTTCATTGTTAAGCTAATCATTTTGAATACATCCTCACCTAATATTTTTTCCAAATTTTAAGTTTAATTTGGTGAAACATCCCCTTTATGATATGGAGACGATAAAAATTTTGATACATTAAATATGAATCTATTTAAGCATGAATATTTATTATTATAAGAAATTACCTGAGGGACACCAACTACCATGAAGTAGAAGTTACTAATGGGATTGTTCGCCATCATCATTTTCTCCATGGGACCTGTCAAGTTGGAAATTGTTGCACTTGTATTCATCAATGTTCTATACATGAATTCAGCCGCCACCTGCATTTCAAATTTGAATAAGCCTTGAGCTAACTTCTACAGATATCATACAAACATTTCACTGCAGTTGTAAATGATTGTGCAATGTTTATTATAGGGTTCGTTTGGGATGGCTTTCTTATTGCTTCTTAAAGCAATTTTCTAGTACAAAAATTAAAAATTTTGTACTAGAAAGCTGCTTTAAGAAGCAGCAAGAAAGCCGTCCCAAAGGAAGCCATAATCTTGAGTCTTCACCACTCACATGAAGATAAACAACATATTTTACTATAACTGTATAGCAAATAATAATAAAGTCACAAATAAGATACATGTGAACCATAATTCTATCTAAACATACATGTTCTTGCAAAGTAAAATTACAGTGTATCAACTTTAAGGAAACGAAATAATTATAAAGCACTAGAAAAAATGTCTAAATAGGCTTCTGCAGCAGAAATTAAGATGGCAATGATGTATAAACACGTATCTTTCAATGCATGATTCAGTCTACATAAGACATGCACAGAAAGAAAGCTTTGTTTAGGCAAGAACTTATATTCCTTGTAATAATTCAACAATTTTCATACAACCATCACTTACTATTTAACTAATCCAAACAGTAATCAAATAAACTCAGAGATTAAGTAATTACCTCTGACCCTCTATGCTTCCTCATTAACTCTAGAATCCTCCCAGTTAAATAAACTCCAAGTGACTTCTTCTTTGCCCTAATGATCTGCCTCCCTTTGAGAACAAAAGTTAAAGGATCAACCTTTTCAGCATCCTTGCAGCTGGGAACAGAAACATGAATAAACCCAAATTGATTGCCCCATGGGCTCTTTGCTCCTGGTTTCTTCATTTCATGCAAGCTCTGGTAGCCATTAACATTCCGGGTGTTGAGTAGCAGTAAAGCAGTCACCTTTCCCATACCCACTCTACTACTGCAGGCAACATCACCGTTTACAGCTCTCATGTAAAGTTGAATTCCATAAAATATTACTCCACTTATAACATCATTTATTGTCTGCAAAATATACAGCAAATACGTTCATTTTTCATGTCAGAGGCCCACATCATCAAGGATATAAAGTAATTTACAAAAAGTGCGGTATGTAATTTATGACTGTAATAAATTCCTGACAGAAGCAATAAAACATTATTTACTTCACCTCATCGTCAAGTTGTCACATCACTGTAGATAAATTGCTGAAAGGCTAAATAACAGTTGGCATACTTTAATAGCACATGTGATTTAGATTTTTCTTCTGGATGTTATTATCTTAGTAACAGTAATGTCTTATGTTTTATAAAATTTGAAAAAAAAAAAATTCTTTACTATAGAGAAAGAAGTTGTCTGTACGTATGCTCTTCATGGCCATAAAAAGATGAAGATAATAACTATTTCTGCAAAATTGCGCTATAAAGCTATCTTTAATCACAAATAGTACTTAGCATTGCAATAAAAAATCACAAAAGGTAAAAAGACATGAGCAACATTGAAGAACTATCACGAATAAATTCGTTTGCAATTGGTGTTAAGGTAATTTGCTATGAAGTGTCCTGTTGCGTCATGATTCGAGCGCATGTAATAATTGTTTGGTGACATCAAGTTAAGATTGTTGTTTGCAATGATGTTAGAATTAGGGTTGTTTGATTAAAAAATGCAAGGGCACTCATATTAGTTGATTGAATGATTAAAAAAAATATTATTGATACATCAGCATAAAATGATAAAATTTATCTAATTTAGCATAAATTTTGATGTAATTTTTAGAGCTCCAAGAGTCAAAGTATTCAAGTATTTGAGCAAAAAAATTTAGGGATTAACTAGGGGATCATTTAAATACAAATTCAAATAAATTTATAGTCAAAACAAGTACATTCATGAGATGATTGCGATGAGTTGAAACAAGTGAATTCATAAGATGATTGGCATGCGTCCAATATTGCTTAAATATGCGTTCATGAAGATATTGAGTTTGTCCAAAATGACTATATATATAAAAAGATTTAAGGCGATATTTTGAAACTGCTCAATGGAGTATCTATATTTTTTGCAGAATTGTTAAAAGGATTTACTCTATAAATCTATAAATAGTTTTTATTTTTATATATTCAATGAAAAAATCTTTGTCAAAGACCGACATACAACTTATGTTAGCCACTGTCATCCAACACTTGTCTTCTTCTCTCTTATAAAGAAAGCGACCAAGTCAATTGACTATTGACATCTAACATCAGATGTTTCCATCGACCATTACTTGACAATTGCCAAATATTGATGCTTGAAACCCTCAGCAACCGACATCTAACTCTTGTCTTGGCAGTAATTTGACCTACCCTCCTACTAGGAGAATAATAAAGTTGATCATTAATCTATACCGTACCTCTGATGTTCTTGTCAATTGTCATCTAATGTCAACTAAAGATCCATTCTTGATGCTCATTGTTCTCATTGCACGATCACCTTCTATTAGGATAAAGAATAACCCAGACGTTGATCATCATCATTTTTCTATTTTCCTAGTCAATTGTTCAACTCTTACTAACGACCGACATCCAAATTTCGTTAGCCACCAAATACTACTCGCATCTTTTCCTTGTTGCCCAATATCCCCTCATATCAAGAGAACAAGAAAGTTGATCACCCATAATTGCCCAACTTATAATGTTCCCCATCAATTGTGTTAGTGCATTGGTCCAAGTTTTAGTTATGCTTTGTATGACATCACACCTATGTTAAAGCTTATAAATAGGCATTGTAGATTGTTGTGATGAGATGTCCTGTAATATGCCTAATGAATAAAAGGAATATAAAATTCTATTAGCTCTCTCCCTCTCCTCCCTTCTCTCTCTCTCCTGCAAGAAGGCTCAAGAAGCTCAATCTTCCGCATTCAAGAAACAACAAATTGTTGTCTAATGTTGGCCAAACATAGATATCCAAAATCTATCCATCTAATATCTAATCAACAGATCTCCCCTCCTATAAGAAGATTGGCTAGGTTGACTAGCTACATAGCTCATCTTTCAATGTTCTTTATCAGTCGATGCTTGCCTCTCAAGCTCATTGTGTTAGATTGGATTGGTTGATTTTTTGAAAGAAAATTATGAAACAAAAAAGTGTGCATCCAGCTCACCTACTTTTTTTGGACTTTCTTAAACTAACGAAGTTGACCGTCAATCATTGCTATACTTATAACATTTCCTATAAATTATTGTCAGATGTTTGTTGAAGACTAATATTGAATGTCTAATGTCAATTAAACTCCAATATGCATGTCTGCCTTCATGATTGCCGAATCTCCCTCCAATAAAGTAAACAACAAAGTAGACTACCCACTATCATTCAACTTCTCACATTCTTTGTCAATTGTTGATCACCTCTCCTTTGATCTGGAGAATGACCAAGTTGACACTTGATAAGTAAGTGTTGCCACCAACTTTTGATGCTCTTCTTGCCAATCGCATTGTCTCCCCTCATATCAGGAGAATGACCATGCCAACCCCCACTACCACATTATTTTTGACATTCCATATTGATCGTCATCCAACACTTAACCAACAACAGATGTTTAAAAAAGCACATCTTACCAGTTGCTTAATCATCGACCATGTTAAGCCATCCACTTATTACCACAAGAAGAGATTACGTTTATAGTTCATATTACCATATTTTATAAATATTTTCACTAGGTATAAGGAAAATTGCCCTTTATAATTCTTGGCTCATACTAATAGAATAATTTTAACTATCCAAAATCCAATTGTTTTTTCCATTCATAGATTTTTGATGTCGAAATATGCATCTCCTGTTTATGGATCCCCACTTATTTGTGTGAGCAAAATTTTTATGAAATGTTGAGACTATAAACTCCCTCTACCGCTATAAACATTCGAAAACACAACAAATATTATCAGTTTCTTACGAGTATAAAGTAATTTCTTAATCTTAAATATTATATAAATAGTTAAAACAATTTGTTGACTAAATAATTCAATAAAAAGTTAAACCTACAAAAATGCTTTTCTTTCATACTAATGATTTAGCCATTAAAATATTCATGTCAAATAATCACATAAAAAATGAAAAAAAAAAAAAAACTATATGTTGAACTAGCATTTTTTATAGTTTAGTAATTAGTATGTAGTGTTGACTTTTTGGGAGGACAAAACATTATTTTCCTAAAAAGCTACCTAAATCACGATTAACAACGAGTTAAATTTAAGCAAGTTTTGCTTGAATAAAATCTAGAAATAACGAGTTCAATTTGACTCATATTCAGCTTGAAATCAATTTAATTTCTATTCAAGTCGACAACACTCGAATTTATTTGATTTTGGCTTGGCTCAAAACTAATTAATCTCGAGTTGCTTTGAATTTGCATGAAAATAAAAATTAGGAAGAAGGAATTAAACCAAATACACCAACCATACTTCTATTCATGCTATATTAAATACATATGAACTACAATGATTTTGAGCATAGTTGTAATAGCAATCAAAATCAAAGCTGATGGTCAGTGGCCACATCATTAATGATGATGATGTGATTTTGTAATTTATTGTAATTGTTGAAGAAGATTATGGCTGCAATCACTTCACTATCAAAAATAAATTCTTAAGTCTATCATGGTCCCCGACTCACCTAACAATTTGCGCATAATAATAAAAAGTGTACTTAGCTATCAAATCCAGCCATTAGGTGTTGGATGGGAAGGAAATCAATTAGGAAAGAAGAAAGCTATTCTTCAGCATGAAAATTATGGGCTAACTATTTATCGATAAATACAAAATACAATGAAATTGGTTTCGCATTTTTCACAGATTAAAGTAACTGTGAGGGTAAATTTATCATTTCAGCACTGCCCTAAAAGACATTTCCTTTATGAAAACATTTACTACTGGTTTATTTCACTAACAAACGTATGCTTGCAAATAACGGATGGTGAATGGTGTTAGTATACTGTAAACTTTTATTGTAAGTTTTCACGCAAATAAGAACTGTGATTGTTGTATGTTGAAAGATTTGTAACTGTGGTTGAAGTACCGTAGTTCGGTGATGGTGGCTGAAAATTTTAGTTGGATGATGATAGTTGGAGGTTTATAGTTGGACAATAGTGATTAGAGGGTCATAGCCGGGCAACAATGACCTAAGGATAGTAATCTAACACTGATGATGGTGGTCAGATGGTTGTAGTCGGACATCAATAATGAGATGCCATAGTGGGAAGATAACGATGATATTTGGATGATTGTAGTCAAGTGACGGTGGTTGGAAAACTGTAGTGGGGGACGGTGGTTGGACGATCGTAGTTTGGCAACAATGACAGTGGTCAGACATTTGTGATTAGGATATCATAGTCATGTTTGTTGGATGATGATAAGGCAATAGTTCGATGGTCATGATTAAGACATAGTTAAATAGCAACGGTTCGATGATGGTGGATGGATGATTGTTCAATGAAGCTATGAGATTATTAAAGACTTTAAGCTTTTTTGGATATCAAGCCAATGGTTTAAGTTCCCCTTCATATAAAGAGTAGGGGTCTATTTATAATTTTTGAGAGTATATTTATCAATAAATATAGCCGACAATTGGGCGATCATATTGATTACTTCATAATATACACTACTTTCATAATCTATGTTTTAATGATGTCATAATTAAACAAATTTGAGCTTGTTGGATTCGTATCTTCAAGATGCTCGATTTGACCATTAGCATGAAGTATTTAGATATTATTTGGTCATCTAATTAATGTCCCTAAAATTTTAATTATACATTAAGTATTTGCTTTGGCCTAAGTGTGATTAATTAAGTTGCTTTTAGAATTTCTAAATAAAAGATCTGTCAAAATTTTAGCTGTTTCAATATTTTATTCAAAACTTTCTAATATGGTTAATAATTACGGTTAAAGATATAATCTTAATAACATGTCCAAATGAATGTTTATAAATCAAAATTGCAGTGATAATTAAACTCTAATAAGTCATTATAATTTCTCACTTACCCCTCCGAGTTTATCCTTCACCTTCCTCGCATCCTCCAGTGAAAACACCACTTTCGAGATAATCAACGGCCTGAACTCCACCCCTGCTTCGCCGGACCTCACCGGAGTCCGATCGTCCTCAATCAAAGTGCTCTTCATCAGCCCCCAAGCGAAATCCGTCACAGTATTAAGTCCGATTTCCACGGCCCGCACCGCCGAGCGGCAACATTGCATTAAAGTTCCAGCCTTCACGGGCGTCGGATTCTGCCGGCGGACGGGGAATGTGAGAGGAAGCGAGGGATCGTCCGCCCGCTTCAAGCAAGAGAAAAGGGCTCCCATTAGAGAAAAACCATCGCCGAGCGCGTGGTGCAGCTTGAAGACGGCGGTTCCGGCGGTAGAGCGCGTCGGATATTTGAGGAGGTGAAGCTCCCATAATGGTCGGGATGTTGGAAGACGATCTATGGCGAGTTTTGTGACATATTCTTCGATGAATTTGTCGTAGAAATCGAAGCCAGAGGGGAAAATTGGCGTTTTGATATGGTCTTCAAGGTTTACCGTCACCTTCTTCCAGTGTTGTATTCCCTTCTCATCTTTCACCTGTTTTTTTTTTTTAAATAAATATTATTGATATTAAACAATTACCTCTATATAAATAATAAACAGAAAAATACTTAATATTATATCATTAAAAATAATATCTATTTTTAATATTATATAGAAGCACAACGTTATTCTTAAAAAAAAAAACATAAATATTCTCCTAAAGCCTTTATGATTTTACATATTCAATAATATTTTTTAAATATAATTATGAATATTTTATCTATGATAATTATTGATAACATAAAAAAAGATTCATATAGTAGACCTCACATATTAAAATAAATGCTTGATATTATTATTATTATTGATTAATATTGATATGAAAATCACCCATAAATATTTTATAAATATATGATTTTAAAGGGTCACATCTATATCTTAGCATTTATTAGTTTGAAACTATGTGGTTCACAGTTAAAATGAGTGCAATTAATGCTCATTATATTAAAATGGGTTGTTATAAGTCATTGTTAGATTATCATTCTAGATATGGTTTGATACATGATAGTCAATTTTGCATTAATTAGTAAAGATAATAATTGAGGCCATTGACTTTTAATGTCTCTAATAATTATGTAAATTATACAATTTTTTCTTAAATTTAAGATAAATATTTTTTAAATCGGGTGTGCGGCCGAGTGTTCGACGGAAGAAATTCCTCCCATCTCATTCGGGCTCGAATCCCTTAACAATCCAAAAAAAATTAAGATAAATATTTTCACTTTTATTTTATTTTTTTAAGATGAATGATAACTTACAAAATATATAGTTCAAATTCATAATTTTGTTAAAATAAATTCTCTTACCACTCTCTCACACATAAAATCATATTTACATATATATATTAAAGATCAAAATGGCCTTTTTTTGTGACGAGGAAGCACTGTTCTTAGGCCAGTGAAAACTCCGGTCGACCTAGCATGCAACCCACACCAATTTACACGGGCCAACACTTAAGATTTTCACTGCTTGCCAAGGGATTCGAATCAGGGACCTGGGCTTTGCTCAGCCAGCTCTTCACCATCCGGACAAACAGTGGTGGGTCAAAATGGTCTTTAATATGGCTTGGCTTAGAACAGCTTTTGTCAACAGCATTTTCGGTACTTTAATAAAAATTTTGTGCCATAAAGCTGTCATAGAAAATAGAAAGAAGCTGTCCTAATTGAAGCCTATGTAAAAGTGTCAATTTATATAGATTTTGTTTGGAATGATTTTATCGTTTTTTAAAGTAACTTTCTAGTAAAAAATTAAATTTTTTTAACAGAAAATTACTTTAAGAAGCATTAATAAGTCATGCCAAATAAAAACTTAGTATATCAACTCTTTAAATAGGAACTAAATTAATGCTTCTATGATATCAATTGAATCCTTATTTTTTTTTTAAAATGAAACTAAAATGAGACCTTAAAAAAATCAAATACTATTTTGATCATCTGTAACAAGTCAGAGGACCTTTTGATCTTTACCTAATATATATATATATATATATATATAAATAAAGAGATGAATATATTCCTTATTTTTTATTTTCTAATATTATATAATATATCAAGTACCATGTATGGAAAGACCGAGATATGGGGGTGATGATAAAGGCCAGTACGCTCTATCTTTATACTTTTATGCACCAATAGGTCCATCATTTTATGAAAAAATAAAATAAAAAATTAAAAAAATAAAGTCCATTTATGCAATGTTTCTATACAAGTAATGTTCCCAAAATTAAAAATTGTTTCCTTAAAAATTTTCTCATCAATAAGACATATTTCACTATTTTCCAAAATTAATTTATAAAAAAAAAAATATAATTTTCATTAAAATTTTCAATTAAAAAAGCCACTATATTTATTTTTTATACATTAATCAACATATTTTCAACTCATGTGCAATTATTAAAAAAATTAATAATTCATTTCAATAGCAAAAAATAATTTGGTGAGCCAATCCTTAGAATCTCACATCAACCGAGTCGCAATTCAATTCTTCAATTTTAATATAGCGAGTTAATGAACAATGTACATATGTCCTTGCACTTGTTTCAATGCTCATGGTTGACTAACCTTACGTTATTATTGTTTGGAGTAATTAGCTTTTGTATTACTCAATTTAGTTTCTTAAAAAATAAATTAATTTCATTTTATTATTTAACTAATTAATTCATAGGATAGGATTTGATAATTTATGCATGTCATAAAATTTATATGGAAGTTCATATAGAGAAGATATAAATTTATTTATTTTATTCAGGAATTGGGCATTAGCATTAATACTCTTAAATATGCGTATTTTTTAAGTGAATTTAATTATCAAAATTTAAAACATTATCACGTGTAATATCAAAAATAGAAAAAAAAAAGAGATATTGTCGCAGGAGGAATAATACAAAAAAATTTAGTATAAAGAAATCGATAAAAAAAGAATTTTGATAATATTTAACTTTTTATTTTCATTATTTTTTAATGTAAACATTATATCTTAAAATAAAGAAAGTTATCACATATATTCTCATTATCCATATTCGAAAATTTATTACTTTGATTTAGATATTGATTATGGCTCATTAGTTTGCATTAAACGAGAAATATGATTTAAAAAAAAAATTTTAATTTATTTTATTTTATATGTGAGAAAGATTGATTTTTTAAACTTTAAGATATTTGAAATGAAAGTTAAAAATTAATTTAAATCCATATAACAAATATCGATAAATTTTCATTTCAGATAAAAAATTTATTCGCAAATAAGAATAAAATAAAATAAATAAATAAGATTGGCGAAGAAGAACTTGCCAATGATGAGAGGAGAAATCGGAGCTAACAGGGCAGAAAGAGCTTTCTTCCACAGTACTCCATGAGCCCTGAGAATGCATCGAGCCGTCATCAGACTCACTAAGACAAGCGTAGAATGCTTACATTCAAAAGCCCGAGCTGGTTAGAAGTACTGTCCCGTCGGCTCACTCGGCTCATCTCCGGCCGCCACCGCCTCCATCTCCGGCGCCTTCGCAACCACCTTTCACCCTCAACTCCTCCATCACGATCTGTTGTTTTCTCAAATTGCCAGTGAGGTCAGTAGTCTAAATATTGGCAGCTAATAGTTATGCCTCTCAGGGTGCGTATATATATAAAAAGCAGATTTTCACATTTTTTACGACGGTAACAGTTCACAGCTGTTTCTAAAAATGTTCGGTTGTGTACAAAATACTTAATTTTTGTACCACTCAAATATATATAATAAAATTTAATAGCTTTAAGTTCTTTAGATATTAATTTATGTCATATAAAAAGGATTTATGTAAATATGTATTAGAATATATGTAGTTATACTCAATTTATCTAAAATTGTTAAAATTTTTATATTAATGATATAACACCTAATATCAAGCAATATAATATATAATATAATATATATATATATATATATATATTAAAATATATAAAAAGAACATTATATATATTAACATTTAGAAATATAAATAACAATTTTTTATAATTATCATATAATTTTTAAAGATATGAATTATATAAAAATCATTTTGTTATCATAACAATTATGTATAGAACAATACAATCAAAATATATTGATATGTTATTTGATGATTATGATATATATATAATATTATATAATAAGTTATATGAACTAATTAATGGACTTTATTAAATTCTAAAACTATAGCTTAAAAGAAGTGTAAAGATTATTGAAGGAGTGCCATATATAAGAAAAAATATTATGTGCGGACACTGAATAGCGTTCGGAGACCAATTAGAACTATCCATGTTATTTTTATGCTCGATACCGGTGGTCGGTATGGCTGTGTACCGAGTGACGTGGACCGTTCTGATTGGTCTCAAAACAGTCAAGAATAATTTCTTCATATATAAAGTATATATAGATATATTATTTGACTTAAAAAAAATTTTAAGGTACTGAAAAAGGCAAAATAGTAAATAAATTGAGGGGTGTGGAGAAAAGGCTGAGTTGGGTAGTTGAAAGGAGTAATAATGCCAGCGACGGGGAATTAAAGGAAGGAAAGGGACCGGTATGGATGATTTAATGCAAAATTCAAATTAAACTTAGTCACATGGCTAGTTTTTTTTTCTTTTGGAGTTCTTATTTCAGACAAGGTGTTTGGTGGGTGGTAGGTTCATGCGTTTATATGCCCGTTCTAGTTGAGAAATAATTTATCATAAAGCTTAGTTTTATCTGAAATATTCCTAGATATTTGTTAAATATATCAAAATTTTATTAAATTTTGTATTGTATTTATTTCCAAGTACATATAACTATTGTGATTTGATCTCTTTATAGTTCATATTTTTAAGGATGTTTAACAAATTTTCTTTGTATAAGATAGAGTCTAAGGTTTCATTTTGATACGCCATGTAAAAATTATCTTGATCGGACGCGAATCTCGAGAGAAAAAGCTAGTTGGAAACTTTAAAATTTAATTTCGGGAGCATCCAAACTCTGATTTCAGTATTTCTCTACCGCCGCGAATATTCCAGGACGCAACACATTTGAAATAATTTTTTACTGTTTTTTAAACAGATTTCTAATACAAAAAGTTTTATATAAATTTTTTTGGGCTAGAAATTTTTGTATTAGAAAACTGTTTTAGAAAGCAGTAAGAAAATCGTCCAATCTTAGAAGGTCACTTGTCGAAGTTATTTTCTAGAGCTCAGCAAATCTAACTATCTAAGTGAAATGGCTAGGTGACTTTTGAGTAGTTAATTCATTCATCCATTAAGAATTACTATTTGTACTCCATGTGATCATTAAATAAGCTATAGGTGTTTGGGACGGCTTTCTTTCTGTTTCTTAAAGTAGCTTCCTAGTACAAAAATTTTAATTTTGATACTAAGAAGTTGCTTTAAGAAGCAACAAGAAAGCCGCCCCAAACGAAGCCATAATCTAGTTAAGCTCATTCATTTTACAACAAGCACTTGTTGAGTCATATAACATATAATTTTACTTCAATTGTATAAATGTATTATTGCATGTACAATTATGCATCGACCTCGGCCTATAAATAAGAGGCGAGATGGTGATTCTGGTACATTCAATCATTTGCATAAGTTTTGCATTTTAGGCAATCTACTCAAATACCATAATTTTATGTACTTTTTTTTTCTCTCTAGCTTAATTTATTTGTGTTACTAAGGCTTCATTTGGGATGATTTTCTTTCTGCTTCTTAAAGCAACTATTTATTAAAAAAATTAATTTTTTTATTAAAAAGCTGCTTTAAGAAGCATAAAAAAAGTCGTTCCAAACAAAACATAAAGCTCTTGTGTTACTCACCGATAAATTTAAATGCAAAAATTGGCTTTGACATCATCTTGAATGAAATTTGATCATAATATTCTAATTAAAAATGTTCCCATAACCTTTAAATTATTTTAAAAAAACACATGAATTGATATTTGTCATATATTTTTTTCCGAAGAAATTTATTTATATTGGCAACTTCATTATTTATATTACCACCCCAAATCTCTTCATTTTATATAAATTAATACATTCAAATTATGTTATTTTATCTTCAAAATTATTGTAATTATCTTTTAATTTGTATTCCATGCAAAAAAAAGAGCAAAATAGTCTTTAAATTTTGATATAAAGTCTTTTCAAATTTTAATATTTAATCTTCAAGATAAGTTTAATCGTATTACTTAATTTATTTTTTTATAATTTTAAGTCTAAGATAAATAAATCAAATCAATAATTTCAAAATTTAAATATCACAAGTAGAAATTTTAAAATGATCCTAATTGGGGGATATGCATGAAACAGCTTTACACATTATATCTTCGCATTATCATGATATGTGGGGGGCAATATATGCTCGCCTTGGTTGGGCCCAATCTTGAAAAGTACATCTACAATTAACATATTTATAATTAGGCGTGCAACCGAGTCGAGTCGAGCTTGAGTTATGTCTGATTTGAGCGAGACATTGATTAATTAATTTAATTTGAGCTTAAACTTTATTCTACGAGTTCGAGCTGCCAGCCACGAGCTGCTTATTTATTATAAAAAGGAGAAAATGATTATGGTTCAAATAATTAGTATTGTTGCATTATGAAATATTCGTGGTGATAGTGAATATAAAATTTAACGTCTTAACTTTGTACGAAGATACAACACACAATTAGATAAAAAGAGAAGGTTGTAGCGTTTATAAGAGATACCAGAATTTTTACGTAAAAACTCCTAAAAAGGGGAAAAACCCACAAGGCTTGACCCAACTTGAATGAATTCACTAGTGTTTGTAGTCGATTACAAATGAGACCCTTCCTTGGGGGGAAGGCCCTGACTTGATGTAGTAATTATTCATCATATAAAGTGCATTACATGGTTGGAATTGGAATAATCAATTAACATGTTTTTTTGGTAGGCATGACCATAATCGGCGGGCAACGAAGGTCGGAAAGACCGTAGTTGGGTGACGGTGGTCGGAAGGATTGTAGTCAGCCGGTGACTGAGATCAAAAGGACCGTAATCGATGGATGATGCAGGTCAAAAAGACCGTGGTAGGGTGACGGTGGTCGGAAGGACCGTAGTCGGCGGGCAATGGAGGTTAGAAAAATCGTTGTTAGGCGACGAAGGTCGGAAAGATCGTAATCTGGCGATTGAGGTCGGAAGGACCATAGCTGGCGAGCGACAGGGGGTCAGAAAGATCGTAGTCGGGTGACAACCTTTGGAGAAATAATTACAAAATACTGAAAATATTCTAACAAATCGTATCAAATTATTGTGAGTTTGAAAATTCAAAATAATTAAATATTATGAAAAAAAAAAGAATTTTATGATAACTAACATATCATTTGTCACATGCTTCATTAGGGGTGTCAAAGATGTTGATATGATTGAGTTCAGATCTGACCCAATTTTGAATTGATCTGAATCCAACCTGTTTTATAGACAAGTTAAAAAGATAAACTCGAACTAGACCCAATAGCAACCTGAATGATCCGAACCAGACTTGTTTTGGTAAAAAAAAAAACAAAAAATTTAAAGAAAAAAGATATTAAATAGATTGTTTTCGGGTCCAAAGCAGGTTCACGGGTCAAACTAAACTTAACATAAATAGTAAACATATCAAAACAATTCAACCCGAACTCCACCCGTTTATTAGACGGGTCAACTAGAACCCAATTTTTTGGGATTTAATTCAAGTCGGTTCATTTATTGACACCACCGGAACCGAATTAGCTGATCCAGTCATTTATTGGCTCCCCTAAATTTCATTCTAATACAGTTTAATATAAAAAAAGGACAAAATATGTATTAGTTTACTTATATTTTTTGATATGATTTTAGTATTAGAATACACTTCGAAATAGAGCTTTATCATACACCAACATTTGAAGTACTCATTTTTCTTTCTCTTTTCTTTCCTTTCTATTTATTTTCTTATTTTTTCATATATATATATTTTTTTCTATTTTTCAATTTTTTATTATGTAATTCGCAACACATGTTTATTAAAACTATTTGCTATTTTTTCATTATTAATTATGAATCCCATTGATTTGTTCTTCAATATCTTATAAATTGAGTTATGCTTTTTTATAACAATGATTGTAATAATAATTATTTCTATTGATTTTTATTATATAATTTCATCTCTTAAAATTCAATATTGTCTATTTAATATATTGTCAATTTTAGAGAGCTTGCATGATAAACTTATATATGTTTTTATCTAAAAGAGTTTTTCAATACAAATATAATTCTTCTTCCCAAAAGCTTAAAAAAAAAAAATATTTTACAATTTCTTATCGAATTATATATATGAAAAATGTATCTAGTAGTTAGTTATGAATCACAATTGGTAAGATAAAATCAAATTTCAAATACAAATTAAAAGCAACTGCTTAAATTTCCGTGCAAAGGAAGAACTCTACCTAAACTTTTTGACTTTGCAACCATCATTAATCTTTGCTAGTACTTGTATGATTGAGAGAAAAATAAAGGCTAATTAAATATGGCTACCAATACTGAACTAATATAGTTATATATGACTAAATGCAATGGTCTAATCTTTACTATTCATGTACGAAATAATATGTTTTATAAAATAATGAAAGTCTCCATAAAAGTTGTGCAACAATCAATTTAGGTACTAAGTGCCTTTTATAAATATATTTTATGGCAAATTTGAAAAATCTAACTCCATTTGCAGCTTTGATGTCAAATGAAGGCCAAATTATTATGCGCGGTCACCGGATGCCGCCCGGAGGCTAATTAGGACACGTCACGTCATCAATTCACAGTGAACCGTTATTTTATACTATTGTGTATCAGATGGTGTAGCACGCCCTGATTGGCATCCAGACGGTCCTGTGACCACACTAGGGGTGCAAACGAGTCGAGTCGAGCTCGAGCCAGGGGATGTTCGAGTCGAGCTTGATAATCAAAACCCGAGCTCGAGCTCGGGTTGAGTTCAAAATCCGAGCTCGAGCTCGACTCGTCGTCATATCGAGCGGCTCGTCGAGCTCGGTTGTTGAGCCCGTCGTAACATCCGTCGTCTTGAGACCTGAGTTCCGCCCTCCTCATCGCGTCCGTCGTCATCGAGCTCGTCCGTCGTCATCAAGCTCGTCAGCCGTCATCTGTCTGCCGTCGAGATTCGTCTCCCGAAGTCGTAGCATCCGCCGTCGAAAACCGACGTTCCGAGCTCGTCCGCCATCAAGCACCGCCATCGAAAACCGACGTCTCGAGCTCGTCCGCCATCGCGTCCGTCGTCATGGAGCTCGCAGTCGCGCCGCCCGTCGTCCTGAGCTTGTCTGCCGACCAGAACCAACGTCTCAAGATCCGACGAGCTTTGGATGAGCTATGCCGTCGATATCCATTGCCCTGAGCTTGCAGTCGCGTACACCCGTCATCCCCGAGCTAGCTCGTCCGCCATTGATCCGGGCGTGCACTACCGTTGTTTCGATTTCCCACCGCGATATTTGTCCATCGAGCTACTCGTCGAGCCGACGAGTCGAGTCCGACCTATGTTCGAGCTCGAGCTCGATTAGATGTCGAGCTCGAACTCGTGTTTGAGCTTGACTCGTGAGCTCGATAAGTTCGACTCGTCGAGCCTGTCATCGATCGAGTCCGAGCCGGCTCGCGAGTCAGCTTGACTCGGTTGCACCCCTAGACCACACATAATAATTTCTCCAAATGAAGAGGTTTGGAAGGCTTTACCCTTTTGAATGAAGAATAGTTATTGGAGAATAGAACCCTGACATCCACTACGACCAAGGTGCTTATAAAAAATGATATGAAAAAGAAAAATAGCCTCCCATGTTGGAGAGAGACCCAACCTTATTCCATCACCATCACCTTGATTTGCATGTGTAAAGCACCTCCAAAAAAATGCGACATAAGAACAAGAGATTAAAAAACTTATCGAGAAGATGTAAAGAATGATGACAGAGATATTTTTGAAAAGATCCAAATGTTAATGAGAGTCATCAAAAAGTTTAAACTTTTTACGAAAAAACCTATTTTTATAGTTTAGAAGTTCTTAGGTAGACTTCTTTATCAAGAGACAACACTTGATGTTGAAAATTACTTATTCACTAGCTCAAATACTAGTTTAGCCCCAATGATGTCACTACTTTATAACTACTACAAGTTAATATTTTGAATTTTTGCAATGATTTTTTTGCCTTCTTGTAATAATATTATCTTCACATATAATGGAGATAATATATGTAGGTTTTATGGGGTAAGAACATGATGTAAAGAAGAGAAAAAAAGATGAGCATTATAACGGCTAGAGATAATACTCGAGGAAGGAAGAAAGTCATTTCACAATCTTGTAAACTATTTAGGTTTTTTTTCTAGAATGATATAGTGCCTTTCAATCCCTTAAATGTCCTAACCTAACACCAACACTGTCCATATCTTTTAAACGACCATGTATACTGCAACCCTCCCATCCTTAATATCTAGTTTACTACCAATGCCCACTAATTGATTATGCGACCAACATCTCCCATTTCACACCATAACTTCTTGAAGAATCTTTATTGTTGAAGTTCGAAGTCGTCATGCTTGACCAATCCAAGTGATTGTCCTTTGAGCATTGGGTAACTTCGATGATTCCAACGCATTATTGTCGACTATAAAAAATCTATGATGTACGAGTGTTGTTCATATAGATTTTGAAATACTCCACATCAAATGGATTACATTTATTATTTTAAGTATTTTCACATCATTTGAATAAGTTGCCATTTTTTTTTTACTAAGTTTTCAATCTTAAAATGCCCAATGGAGTTGGCCCGAGCCTTCCTTATTGATCAAAATGGGGATTGTGAGTCCCTTTAGGACTAAATCTTCTTGTATACTAAAGCAAATCAAAATATTACCACATATGAGTGACCCATTGCCAAAAAATTATTGACTATCATCTTTGAAAATCTCAAAAGAGTGTTAATGGTGTATTTTATCTTTGTAGAAATGTCATATTTGCCACAGCTCAAATAAATAGGTCAATCAAATCAACCCCTACTCTAGGAGAGCATAATAATGCACTAGAGAGGAAAGCTTTTGTGATAACTTTCATGGTGGTCACTAGAGGTGTCAATATTTGACATGACCCGAAAATCCAATCCGAATACGACCAAAAAATTTTAGGTTCGGGTTAGAGATTTCGACCAGTTTGTAAAAGTGGGTCGAGTTCGGGTTGACTCGGAAACCTGAAATATACCCAGTTTGATCCGTTTTTAATTAATTTAGGAGGGTTTTAAAAGATTGTTATGAAATAAGTAAATGCTATATCAAAAAAAAAAAAAAAAATCATGTTGCCCAAACTGAATTAAGCTTGCTTAATTTTAAATTGATTGAAGTAAATCTTATTTAGATTTAAATAAATTGAATTAAATAATTTTTTTTTTATTAAAACATACCCGAAGCGAGTCGGGTTCTGGTGGACCTGGACCCGAAGCGAGTCGGGTTCTGGTCCGAAAAAACAGGTCGGGTCGAACAGTCTCGGGCTAGTTTCAAATTGGATCCGAAATCGACGTGGCCCTATTTTGATAGCCCTAGTGGCCACCACCACTAATTACACTATCTAACTAAAAAAATATTTTTGATTTAATTAATCTAATTTTTATAGTTAAAAGTTATAAAAATATTTTTTAATCAAAATAGATTATCAGATCAGATTCAAATCATTTGAGTTTTCTTAGAGTCAGACGCAGGTCCACCTTATAAAACCCAAATACAACCCGTTAACTCATTTTTACAACCTTGCCTATGGAACAATTATTACGTCCTCTGACCGAACGTAGAGCTACGTTCGGCCGCCAATAACATGTCGCCACGTGCTCTTACTCTTTACCGCGCGGCCCGATGACTTAACCCGAACTGGAACCCGGGAATGCTATGTTCACGATTTTTCTCGGTATTGCTCGGTATTTGCTCAATATTTGCTCGGTATTGCTTCGCAAAAGCGAGAAATGCTGCTCTGTGAAGGCCAATACCATGAAAATGCCGAGTTGTACCGAGTTTTTCTACAACTCGGTACAACTCGGTATTTGCTTGGGATTTGCTCGGTATTCCTAGGTATTTGCTTAGTATTGCTAGAAAAAACTCGGTACAACTCGGTATTTGCTCGGTATTGCTAGATATTTGCTCGGTATTGGTTATTGTCGAGCAAAATCGATCAATACCTAGCAATACCGAGCAATCTTGGGTCCGTTCCGGGTCGGGTTGTCGGGGCGCACGGTAAATAATGAAAATGCGTGGCGCAATTATATTGACGGCCGAACGTAAAGTTGCGTTCGTTCAACGGACCAAATAAAAGTTCTTGCCTATGACCAATATTAGCATGTAGAGAATCGACCCAACCCGGCCCCGCCCACTAATGAGTCGCATCTAAGCGGTCTACTCCCACAGAGCTAACTGCTAACTGTTCCAAAAACCCTACCCCCGCCGTCGCCACCCTCTCTCTCTCTCTTCCTCTTCCTCTCTTGTATCATGCTATCGTCGGGACGCAGACCGTCATATCTTGCCGCCGGCATGCTGCACAGCTAGTTTCTTCATTTCTCTTCTGGATACGCCATGTTTGCTTCTTCCAGAAGCCTTATCTGCCGCTTCCGCCTCATTCTACCGGGCCAATTCATTCACCGAAGCTTAAGCGCGGAGCCTCTTTTAAATGGATATGAGAGTGAGTCCGCCAGAAGTGGTCGCATCATTGAGGCCATGCCGAGGACAATGATGCCTAACTCGAAGAGAACGGGTGCGATCGCCGTCAAGTGTGGGATGACGGCGCTGTGGGACAAGTGGGGGGCGCGGGTGCCGATCACGATCCTGTGGCTGGACGATAACATTGTTTCCCAAGTGAAGACACCGGAGAAGGAGGGGATCGTCGCCCTGCAGGTTAGATTGGAGCAAAGAGAGGTTTTTATTGCTGTGGTTGCTTGAGGTGTTAATGTTTATTTTCTCCCCTCCCAGGCTTTGATGTTTGTGTCTGTTTTTTTTTTTTCCTTCTAATTATATTTTAATTGATGTTTTTGGTTGCCCTGCACTCTTACTGCTGATTCTGCAAAGCTCACTTTTGTTATTGTTGTCTTTTATGTGTTCCTTGTCTTCTACTTATTACCTACTAAGAGATAATGTGACTTGGCTCTTCTAGTTCATTCAGATTAGAATTCACGTTTCATGTAAATTATCCTTATGCTAAGCAGTTTTTTTGCCAAGCATGCCACTAGCTCATAGTGGTGTAATGACGCCTATCTTGTTGATGTTCAATTGAGCCATTTGTAAAATCTATTATGAAGTCCGCGATGTTTTACTCATAATACTCCAACCCGAGGAAGATGAGCGTGCATAAGCTGATCAACATTACGAGCAATCCAATGATAATAATGTTTTTAGTATGAGTTGGGATGTACTTTTTGCTGCCAAGTTTTTTTTTTCTTTGATATTGTCTTTGATGAAATAGTGTTTTGCTTGCTCGCGTGTGGAAGTATATTAAATTCAGAACTTGGTATGCAATTTGTTTTTGGTTTATTTTACTGATATGGTCAAGGTGTGGATTCTCAGTTTATATTATTTGTAGATTGGTGCAGGTCAGAAAAAAGAAAAACATCTTAGAAAACCTGAAGTTGGGCATTTTCGAGCTCAAGGTGTTCCTCTAAAGAGGAAACTGAGGGAGTTTCCGGTGACCGAGGATGCTCTTCTCCCTGTTGGTACTCCAATAACGGTTCGACATTTTGTGCCAGGCCAGTATGTGGATGTAACTGGGATTACTCGGGGTAAAGGTTTCCAGGTATCAAATTCTTATGATGGCTGGTATTATTTTGTGTTACTCTAATCACTCGAGCATTGACCGATTGTTTTCATCAGCATGTTGGTGTTTTTCTGTTTCACTGCCATTTCATGATATTTCTAACATTATCATTGGTGAATCATAATCCAATATTGGAGCAATTTGCATGTATCTTGGTAGTGTGTATTTTTGTTAGCACTAACTAACATCATGTTTGCACATATCTAAAGCTTTTCCTTCCATTTTACAAAATGAATGGTGAAGATGGAAAGTATCATATTTGAAATGAAAACTATGGCTGCCAACTAGTGATGAAATCAGAACAAAAGGACTTCTGTGCTCAAAACACAGGAACAAAGGAACTTTTGATAGTAATGAAGGCTTATTCGGAGCTTCTTTATTAAATTTTCTGGGAATTGTTTGCGACGTTGTGATAACATTTCAATGCAGGCCAACTCTAAAAAGTCAGCTAAGCTGCAAACTATGGTTTAGCCTTGAAAACTTTGCTAGTTTGAACCTATTTATTCACTTAGGATTGTTAACTTTAGCATAGATAATTCAAGAATTAATTAGCCATGAAATTGGTTGAAATTAGTTAGCCTTGTGTAATTTTCTTTTGTTAACATGGGCTTGAATGTGGATATTGGTTAGGAACACATGTAGATGACTTGTGAGGGCTAGGTTTGATGGAAAATAGATGTATTATTTGTTTATTTTTAAGCCAATTGCACTCTTTTGCAATATATTGTTGATCAATTATATCACTCTGGCACATTTGTAATTCCTAAACCTTTTCTCTATGGCTGAACTTTCAGATATGTCGGGGCAGTTATTTTGTCGCATTTCCACTTTGTTGATTAAATGTTTAGTATTCTACTCCTAAGAGCACCACATTCATCTTCTCTAATACAAATTTTAAGTTTTTTATTATCATCAATCTCATGAAAGTACTCAGAATGTTGAACAACTTAAAGGGCATAACTAAGCCTTCATAAAGACTTTCTATATTGATTGTGATTTTTAATGGCATGACTATCTGTGCATATTCTTTAATATGATAATATCCATCCATTTTTTTGGGGCCACCAAGCCTTTTCACATGAAATTTGTGCAAGAAAATATAAATTTTATTCAATAAATCATAAAATACAAAGTATGTCCCATTTATGCCTTTTTCAAGCCTAGACAAATTTGAAAAGCTTTAGTAGCCAATAAAATACTATTATATGGATTGATGATTTTTCATAATATAAAGGCAAAGAAATAAGAAAAAATAAAATAAAATCAAAGCTTCAAAAAACATAAAGTTTCAGATTGGCCTAACAAGGCAAGTAGAGTGCTATTGAAGTCAAACAGTTTATGAAGATTTTTCTTCATTGATTGGTATGACCCACCTATCTACCAAGGGACCTTAAATCAAGCTCTTTAATTATTATCCAATGATTTTAAAGAGATCATGGGTTGTTTATAGGCTTGCATGGAGAGTTGTGAATGATGAATGATCCAAATCTTGATGCATTGCCTTAATTTGTTGCATTGTACTTGACTTTTGTCTTGGAGTTGCATCACACTTATAAGTAGACACAATTTCATGTGTATATTGACGTATTTGTGCCCATTTAAAATTGTATATGTGATATTAGATGGTTAAATTCTAGGTCTATTAATTTTTTGTGTAATAATAAAGATTATGGCTACTTTGGGAGGAATGTCACTATCTAGTTTCTACATGTATTTTTTGCATTTGAATATTATCCTCGAGTCCCACCTTTACTCCATACTGAAAGCCCTCAACCCCAACATCACATATCCTTACAATTTACTACAACAATAACAACAACAACAACATCAAGCCTTTATCCCACTACATGGGGTTGGTTATATGAATCCTTTGTCTCCATTGTGTTCTATTAAGAGTTAAATTCTCATTTAAATTTAATAAAAAATACCATTTCTAATATTTTCTAACAAAATTTTTTAGGTATACCTCTACCTTTCTTAACATACGTCAAATCTTATACATCTACTCTCATAGTTTGGTAATCGAAAGGTGAATGTTTTAAGGCGACTCAATGTCACTATCTAGTTTCTACATGTATTTTTTGCATTTGAATATTATCCTCGAGTCCCACCTTTACTCCATACTGAAAGCCCTCAACCCCACATCACCTATCCTTACAATTTACTGCAACAATAACAACAACAACATCAAGCTTTTACCCACTACATGGGGTCGGTTATATGAATCATTTGTCTCCATTGTGTTCTATTAAGAGTCAAATTCTCATTTAAATTTAATAAAAAATATCATTTCTAATATTTTCTAACAAAAATTTTTAGGCATACCTCTACCTTTCTTAACATACGTCAAATCTTATACATCTACTCTCATAGTTTGGTCATCGAAAGGTGAATGTTTTAAGGCGACTCTTTCTAATCTTATCTGCCATTAGAGCAACTCCAACTTTTTCACTTATATACTCATTTCGCATTCTATTTCTAATAGTGAAGCCACTCATCCACCTAAGCATCATCATCTCTGTAACACTTAACTTAATTTTATGCTTCTCTTTTAATGGCCAACGTTCTGCACCATAAAACACTGCAAGTCTCACTACCATCTTATAGAATGTTCCTTTAAGTTTGAGGGGTACTTTTCTATCACTCAACAGGTCGAATGCATTCATCCACTTCAACCATCCAACTTGAATTCTACTAATAATATCCCCATTTATTTCACAATCACTTTGAACAATAAACTCGAGATATCTAAAACATGTACTCTTATTAATGGCTTGATCGCTCAAAATTACAATCCCATCACTAGAACTATTACTACTAAAATTACACTCCATATATTCAATTTTTGATCTACTCAAATAAAAACCTTTAGACTCATAGGTTGACCTCCATAATTCAAGTTTTCCTTTAACTCCTTCTCAAGTCTTATCAACAAGAAGAATATCCATACAATTTACTAAACAAAAAAATTGCCCTTTTCATTTTTTACCTTTGCGATGTTTTTTATTAGCATTTTAATGATTGATGATTACAAAATGAATCTTTAGTTTTTCTATTTTTTCACGTGCTATATTTTTTTATAGAGAGCGTGGATCAAATGTGAACCAAAATTGAGCCCAGTACATTAGTGGTTAGATTAGTTTTCAAACTTATGCTAATATGTGAGGGATAATCTATCATATTGTAACCCTAACATATAACTTATGCAATATGGAACTAAATTCTACCACTAAATGTTCCTTATACAAATCTCTACCCAAGTGAGAACTCTTTATATCAATCATCACTCTCTTTGGCACTTTTAAATGAAATTTTTTACTACAAGTAAGTATTATCAATCAAGAGCCCACATAATCACGAGATCATAGTTTCGAGATCGTGCAAAAAAAAAAAAGAAAAAAAGAAGAGAGCCCACGTAATTATGTGATGTCATCGTGTGAGGTAAATGCTCTTGAATTTCACTCGATCATAGTACAACACATCTATGAATCACTGGTGGGTGGAGCAAAGAAAGTTTCAAAGCTAATAAAGAGGAGAATGATTACAATGAAAGTAATAAAAGAGATTACAAGTGTTTTGTGTAAGTTGTGAATTCTATCTAACACTTTGATGATGGTCCATTTATATGTTTAAATAATGCATTGAAGAATTCTCTGAATGACTTTGGTTAGTGGGCGCATTTCAAGAGGAGCGAAACATTCTAGTTGGTGGAGGATGCATGCGGAAGTGTCAATTTAGGTAAGCCTTAGGTACTACATATCGAAAACTTGTTGGTTGGTGAGCTTGATGAGTAGTGATTTTGTGGATAGACAACATGGGGGGCCATTAGAAGGGACTTCAGGAATATGAAGAGGACTACTACCTAAGGATTCCATGTATTAGCCATGCACATGTGATTAAGGGGCAATGATAGTTGCTTTTGTAATATAATAATTGGCGATTAGAGCAAGCCGATTTGCTAACACTATGGAAGCAAGGCTCAAAGAGAGCGTTGATGAGTTAGTAGAAGCTAGAAGTCAAACAAAGATGGCCTTAACATCTCGAGCAGTCTCATAGATAAGAGATGAGCATCCAAGACTAATGGGTCGGATGATTGATTATGTGAGATTGATTGGCTATATGTGGTTGCGATAGCAAATGATAGGTGAGGCATGTAATTGGATTAGGAATCCATCATAACTATTGAGCGAGTTTTGGTCGAATATTTTGGGCAAGAGGAATCTTGTTAGCTTTTGGGAGACGTAGAGAATTGTGGTTGAATATGGCAAACATAGCATTATTATTTTTCTTCATTTTGAATTTTATAAAGAAATTCAAAATGAAGAATACAAACACATTTTTTACTCATCAATTTTTCATGCCTTCAATACTTGATGTATAAAATCATGAAATTTGTGTTATTTTTCCTAAATCACTTCATGACATCCTTTAAAGTTGCAGCTTGCATTATTTAAAGTAGAAATAAAAGTGCAAGTGGGTTCACGGCGGTAAAGAAAATCGTAACTATGTCCTCCCAAGGCAAAAGAAAAGCAAAAGAGGGAGGAACTGAGCTATGTAAAGCATTTCATATATAATTACAAGAAAGAGTGTAAAAGCCCAAAAGAAGCAAAAGAAGAACCACCTCGGTTGGCAAGGTGAGTTCCCAATTATGTTTGTAGTTCGTACCAGCAAGATAGACTAGTGGTCACTTCAGAGGGTGGGGACAAAACATAAAGTGGAAACTTACCATCACACACCAAGGGGACCAAATCCCCGCCAATGGTCTTGTTGGAAGTTTTCTTCCTCTTTCTGGGCAAATTGGCAATGGGTCCGAGTTGCTGAAGCTCCTTCGCATAATATTGTTTGGAGACTCGTTGTCATTGCTTTTTCGGATCTAACACTGCTAAAAATTTGCTCTTTATCCTGAACTTTGGTGGCTGAGAAAAGAGGTGAACATGGTGAAGATCTTTGAAGATCTAGATGTTACGACTTGTTTGGTGATGAAAAAGATGATACTTGAGGTAGGTAAATCTTCTAACATGAATGCTTTGGCTTAGGATCTTAGAAGTGATTGTGATTGAGTTGTTGTAAGATTTAGTTGGAAGCTGGGATGATGCAGTTGTTGAGATTTCATTGATCTCTAATGGATGATGAGGTATTAAACACAATAAACATGACCACTGATCTGGAATCTAACTTATTTAGAAAGGTAAACATGATGACAATAATTTTAACGAATATGTTGGCAAAGGCACTGGCTAGGATCTATGATGAATGCAAGGGTAAAAAAAATGGTTTGATGCACCGGTTGAGACATCAACACATGCCCATTGTTCCTTGATGGACACCACATGGGCCAGAGGAGGTGCAAGGGACGTTGCTTGGGAGATTGGGCCGAGGAACAACAAGATGAAATTTGTGAATCGATGGGATATGACCAATCGGTGTGGAACGTGTTAACTAAAAAGCCTTGAGGAATCCAGAGGAGAAATTTGCAGGAGGCTGATAGAGATGATATATGCCCCCACAATAAGGGGCATTTGGAGTTGGGAATGTAGAGGTTGCTTCTTAGGTTTTGATATTCCTACATATTCGACCAAAGTAAGATGAGATTAAAGTTCAAATATAATGATGCCAAGTATAAATGGAAACTCCTTTCATACTGTTAAAGGAGTGCCATGTAAAAGAGCTGAAAGACTAGGCAACCCAAGTAGACTTGAATGGAACATTGCCAGTAATTGAGGAGTCATGGAAGGTTGGTCAATACGAACAAGAGGAGATTTAAGGACCAAATGTCTAGGTGAAAGGACTTAGGCATATGATTTCCACTATGTCCAACCTCAAGTGGGACTAGTAGCGATATTTCATTGATTAGGTCATCAAGCAGATAGCTGAAGGTGCCAATGTCAATCTACCAAAACAGCATGGGCAGGTGTTGGCGATTTATGCCGGAGATGCTCTTATGGTTTTCGTAGCAACCTTGAAAGCTTTTAAATATAACATTATTGCGAGGCAACACTGGAGGTGGTCTCACAGTTGAAATCCTTAAGGGGACGGGCCAACAAGGAGTGAAAATACTCAAAATAGTAATGATTTAATTTATGGATGGATGGATGCTAAAGTAATGCACATTAAATGGAATCTTTGCTTTCCAACCTCAAGGTAACAAACATTTGAACCTAATGGTAAACAAAGTGTAGAGTTGGGGATTCTTGTTGTAGTCAACTTTGGCTACTTCAGGAGTGTGTTGTTAACCCGCATGGCTATTTTTGACATGATTCGAGCATGACTAGGGATATTTGATAAATGATGATTCTCAATCTGGTTAATCCCTCATCTTACCATGGGGGAATCAATCCTTCCAGGGATGGAGAGAAGCATGAAGGATAAGTTGAGCAATATAAAAAATTATAGGGTAGCTTGCCTTGGGAATTGTTAAGATGATTTTTGGCATGAAGCCTCCATATCACCACTTCAAATGAAATGGAATCCTCTTTTATTATGAGCTTGTGTTCTTATTATTATCCTATAGTTGTTGAGCAAGGGTGGCTTGATGAGGCATAAATCAAGGGGTTAATTGACCATGTTAGATTGATTTAGCTTGCAACATCGTAAGCTACTTAGAATTAATGAGATTTCAAAACAAACAAGTGTGAACCAAATATTTGCTAGCATTTAAGCTAGACATTTAGGTTCATATGAAAAATATTTAAGATAATAAAATAAAGTGTGTTTGGGCATGATAGTTGTTGGGAAGAAGGGTTATAAGTCTATCATGTTGGGCAAGAAGGGTTATAAATCATTGAGTCAACTGAGGTGATTGGCTAGGGAGGTTTGGCACTTTGGCTGACTAGTCCAGGCAAGACAATTGAAGGACACAAGTTGGAAAATATTGATTTAGGCAGGAGAGGGGAGTTAAGCAGTCGATGTACAAAATTACGTAAGGAAATCTAAAACATGCGTGCTGTGTGACATGCACAACAGGGAATTGCTATGATTCCTATCATATTTAGGAGGCGAAACAATGTGATCTAGATGATTGCTAGTCTCCCCTAGCTGCGACAAGGATGCACAAGTATAAATGGATATAGGATAAATAAAAAGAAAAAAAAAGGATATAGGATGATCATGTCATTCTTTATGATGTCGGGAAATTTTAAACTTTCTTTCCCTTCTTTTTCTTCTTTCTTCTTGCTTACAAGAATTCTAATGATTTTTGTGAAGGGGTGGATTACAATTCGAAGGATTCCTCTTTCTTGCTCATAGACAATTTTAGGAAGAATATGCTTCTTTTTTCACATTAATGATGTTCTCTTGTCACCAAATAGGGAGTGTCAAAATAATTTCTTGCAGGGGTAATTTCTTTGTTGACCAATTTCATTGTTGGTTCTAGTTGTCATTTTGTAAAGAGCTAATCGATTTCCTTGGGCAAGTGTCCTTTGGTACTAACATAATTGATATTGAATTCTAATCCTATCTTGTTTGGTACATTGAGCTTTTTGTCAACCATGGATGGAATCTGATAGGCTTTGATGAAGTTGCTTGACCTTTTTTATGCTCAAGAAGTGGATGGATTGGTTTCCCTCACCATCATGTGTGTAGAATTAAATGCGTTAAATGAGTGAAATAAGAATTTTGCACGATTTCTTGATAAAAATAATTATGATTAGAGCTATTAGCAAATTAAAACGATCAAATAAAACTTAAGAGCGGCCACTTCCGTTTAGGCCAAGTTGCACAATAATCGCTTAGATTATCAAAACAACAAAGAGAATCAAGACATACAAATGGAATAGCTTTCAACAAAATCCCTAGTCTAACAATAAGATTAGAAGCAAATAAGGTGCACTCAATTCCTACGTTTACTAAGCTCGGCAGAGTTTGGAGAACAAGATCATCATGAATCTATCAAATCACAAGAACAAGTTAAACAATGACAATACGAGAAAAGAAAGATTGGTAAACCCTTATCACGTTTGAGTGGTGATCCTCCATTGAACGGTGCCAAGTTGTTCTTCAATAGCTTCAACGAGGGTGTCCATGATGCGCTCTACGTACTCTTCTACGGTGCTGTCGATGCGCGGGTTGACGTCAAAGAAGGTCGAGTGAAGGATGCAAACAAATCCTTGCTCGTCGTAGGTGGGACCATACTCAAGATCTGGATCGGCCATTCATGAATGCTAGAAGAAGGTCGTCTTCGAAGATCACTAACAACCTTTGAAACTCTGTTGGAGAGAAAAACATTTCTCTTGATCTTGAGGTGGAGATGAGGATGGTGTGGCCGGCCAAGGGAGGAAGGGGAAGGATTTGATTTGGTTAGGTTTGGGAGAAAAGGAAATGTTTCCAAACACTACTCTAATTAATCCTTATGTTTGGGAATAATTAAAGGAGGGGGGAGAGGGGGTGTGGGTGGCGGCATGAGAGAGGTGAGGGTGAGGGATTTATTTCCAAATTCTAATGTTAGGATTTGGAAAGTATTTAAAAGACGTGGGCTTTGAAAATTTCGGCCTAGAGAGGTGGGAGAGATTTTAATTATTTCCAAAGTGGAGAGAGGGGTTTTAGGAAATAATTCCTAATCCCATTCATGATGGGGCCGGCGGCTATAGAGAGGGAGGGAGGAATTAATGAGGCATTTAATGTCTGCTTAAATTAATAAACTAAGTTTGGAAAGAAATATTTCCTCCCTTCTTAATTTAAAATTTAAATAGGAATCGTTTTGGTAAGTTTCCTAAAATAGGATTTTATAAATTAAGTAACTCTTTGAATTTGATTATGAAGAGAGTTACCAAAATTATGAATTCTATTTTAGGAAGGTTGAGGGGGACATGTAAAGAGGGGGGGGGGGTGGGACTCAAGTGGCCGGCAGCTAGGGTGGAGGGGCCGCCAGTTTTGGTAGTGGGGATGGGGGAGTAAGGCTGGCGGTGGTGGGTAAAGGAGGAAGGGAAGAGATAGGAAATAAAACCACGAACCTGACTCGTCTAGGTTGGTGGGTGATGCGCAATCTTCCCTCTCCTAGGGATCTCACTCCGATTTCTCAAACTCTCAAGAGAACTCAGAAGATTTGTGGAAAATTTTCTTTCATTCATTCATTAACATCAAAAGAAAATAATGGGGCTATATATAGCCTCATACAAAGACTCATGAAAAATAAAAGACAACAACGCTCATTGGGCTTACATACGACCTTCCTTAAGTAAGGGATAAAAATGGAAAGCTATTAAAGCAAATACAATATGACATAATAATAAAGAAAATAGATAATACAACTCAGAAATACAATGACTCAATTGTGGCCGTAGATCGACGGCCACGTCTCTGATAGACTTTCCACACTCTGATGTCCCCATCATCATGTTTCCATTATAATTAAGCACATATGATCTTAATGGCTCTGTCAAGCAGTGGAAGGCTTAGTACTTCTATGTTGCTTTGTGAGGTGGCTGGATGATTGCTACAACTCCAGCCAACCCTAAGATGTTGATCAGTGCTACCTATGTCTTGGATGATATCAACAAGTTGTTATAGAGATGGAGTGTAAATAAGAGATGTCTAATACAATGATACTAATCGACCTTGCTCATCCTAAGTTGAAATTATAGAAGTCAATTTGTTTACACAAGGTGTAAGTGTGTCTCTCTACGTTGGAGGGGATGAAAAGGATGATCATTAACGGTGTCTTCTTACCATGACAAAGGGAAGATCAACATTAAGTTTGTTGTAGTGCTTTATTAATAGGCCAAAAATTGACAGAGGAAGAGGTGAGGAGCATTGAAACCATTTTCTTCTCCTTAAATAGGAGAGAATTTTTCATGGGCAAAGGGTCGACGGAGAACTGTTGATAGTGCATATGTGGAGGCATCGGGGCTCGGGCAGATAGGAGAAGGATCATACTCAATGACTATATCGTGATAGAGCTAGTAAGAGCTGCTACTAAGCGGACAACAGAGGCCTCTTTACCATCTATCAGAGCCTATTGGATTTGGTAGGAGTTAATGGTTCAAGAGGCTTTTGGGTTAGTCTATTCTTCCTTCGGAACAAGTATTGGTTAGGAGAAAGTGCTTCTCGTTGGATTGGTTACTTTAACAATTATGTGTTGGCACATCCCAATCCATACCCTGGAGAAAGAGTCGAGTGTGACGGATATTCGCATGCTTATCTCAATGATGCTCATTTATTGGAATGACATCAGCCCAGGAATGGAGAATGTTAAAGTGATCTAGGTGATTTTAGATTGGCTAGAATTGATCTATGCATGTAGTACTGATGTGATGCATTTTGTCTAGATCTATTGCTCTATGTTATGAATTGCATGCTAGTCAAAGAGGTCCACATTGAAACTACAAATTATTATGCGCGGATACAGACGCCATTCGGAGGTGAATCAGAATGCGTCATGTCACCCATTTGATGTGTACCGGGTGATGTGGCGCGTTTTGATTCGCCTCCGGGTGGTCCGGTGTGGCTATGAAGGCTCTATAGGAGGTCAAGAAGTAGAAGATTATGACCGTCAAGACTCAAGATTGTTGAGATATCAAAGAAACACAAGGAAGGCATGATAACATAAACGAAAGAATGGTTGTTAGTCGGATTCAGAGTTGAGGGAAGTTCATGACCTCTATTTTTAGCTCTATAACTCCATTTTTAGCTCTAGACAAAGTGGAGTCCCTTCGTCAAGAGCATGAGATTGAGAGGTAAATGTTGGAAGCCATTAAGTTCTCCTTGACGGCTAGGGAGGAGCTAATCATCAACTTATGGAAATCAAGAGTTATGCGATTGTGGAGGTGGAGGTTGAGCAACTGTGAGCTAAGCATGCTAAGTTGAAGAGGGAAATAGAAACCTTACCATTGTTGTTGGAGGAGATTTCCTCCTGAGAGAATGGCAACGCCAACTTGTGTATGGATGATGCTTGTCTTGGTTGAGTCGGTTTCAGTTCCTTTGGGATTATGTGAAGAGGTGACACTTGATTGATGATGAAAGTCTTTCACCCTTCACCCATGAAGTTTTCATTGAAGTGGCAGAGGAACTAGAATGGCCATCTAATATTTTGTAAATAAGCGCACATGCATACACATAGGTATAAGCCAAGTCTGTGTGGGCATTATGGGTCTCCGAAAGGATTCCGCTCGTGTGGTTCGAATGCAAAGGGTACGATCACACTATCCCGTAGGACAAAATGGTTTTAGACCTTTACAATCGACATAAGCAGGCCGATGGAAGAGCAGATGGAGTTATAGATACGATTAGCCATGGAGGATAGCGGCTTTCACCTACCAACCTCGATGGATAATAATATCTATAACCCTAAATTCACGAGATTTCCCCTATTCGATACATCAGCATCGAATAGGGTTTATTTGATTGTGGGGATCGGTTTCCTACGGGCGCAAGCCCCCGTAGTTAATTACATCCTAAGCCTTGACTTAGGAAAACTCTCGATTAAGGATGTTAGATTATCTACTTCTTGATTTGGTGCACAAAAAGAATTCCTAAGTTCTATTTCAGAGAGTCTCTTCTATTTATCTTTAATGATGATTAGACCTTTTTGAATGGATAAAGATATGATTAAAATTTTGAGTTTAGAAGATCAAAGATCAAATTACTATCCTAAGAGGAGTGACATACTCAAAACATAGATGAAAGGAGACACACTGATGGGTGTACAACCTGGACTTATACTTGCCTGGAGTGAGCTGCCAGCTAACATCCTAAACACAATCAAACGTTCTATATGTATACAAGATAGGAAGGCTCTATCCTAGGAATCAAGGATTCGTAGTTTAAAAGATTTCAATCAGGGACTCTACAATATGCAAAAGAATGTACCTAACGTCATGTTATTGATAGAAACATATACGAAATATCCCTAGATCTATTGATGTGATGCTGTAATGTGATTTTGGCATGTATTAAGTGGCATAATGTGAGGTAAGGTGTGTAAAAATGAATGCATGCATGACATTCAGAGTACAGAAAAAATAAATAAACACACCCTAAGGGTACCCTCCAGGCAAGGTACCCGCACAGAAAAGCATTCAAACGGTGCCCACTGGCACAAATAGGTGGCCTACTCTACAGGCCTAAATGACCCTAATGGTCTCTAAGGCTCACATAAAAAAAAAAGAAAGAAAAATGGGGGAGGGGTATCGTACCCAAAAATTGGAAAAGGCCAAAATCCTAGTGATTGCCCACTTCGTGTGGGAAAACAACGATGCCAAGGCACAAGTAGGTGGCCTACTCTACAGGCCTAAATGACCCTAATGGTCTCTAGGGCTCACAAAAGGGGGCAAGCTTTGACCTATAGGGCCAAAGCTTCGTCAGTGAACTTAACCTAAGGCTGGCTACCTAAACATGCTAGAATACCTTTTAACAAGAAGTGTGTGATGTGAAGCATGTTCCGATATATAATTAAAAATTTACTTTACAAGTTGCAGAAATTATACCTGAATGTGGCGCTGCCATTTAAAAGCTTATAAGCAAATGATGTCGCTCGCTCCTCGATCATTAAGCTCCGATGTACCTCGCAAAATAAGATAACAGAAAAATAGATATATGAGCGTAGATGCCGTTCAGAAAAGAAATGCAGGTAAATGAAATAATAACTGACAGGAAATTTAAGAATTGCATTTATATAATATGTGCATGTAGTAAATACTAAACATCAAAAGAAAATATTAGCATAACCTAGGGCTAAAGGTCGTGTCCTAACCAAACAAGTCTAGGTGTGTGTAACAGGTTGTGTGGTTTTGGATAGGTCCTATGTAGGATAGTTTAATGTTTTCATTTGATTTGTTGAAGGGCAGAAGGAGGATTTTGATTTAAGTCTAAATATTAGTATTTTAGGATTGATTTTAGAGATTTTTATTTTAGGATTTGATTGAATTATTTTAATTGGTTATAAATTAGAAAGAAAGATGAATTAGATGGCTTATTATCAATTAAGGGGTTAGATTAATTAAGTTTGCTATCAACTGGTTCGTGGCGTTGTGCCACCAGGCTCGAGGAACCAGGCCTCCTTAGGACACTTAGCCCCGCAACCCGGAGTAGTCCATCCTAAAAACCAAGTTGATATAGTTATATTAAGAGGTTTGTTGATTGATTTTTAACAGATTAGTTTAAGGTTTGATTGAGTTTTAGGTGAGTTAGAAGGCTTTGGGTTATAATATAACCTTTTAATAAATTCTTTATGATCCATTTAGTTTAGGTTAAGTTTTGATTCACTTGACTTAATATTAAAGGTGTTTTAGACTAAGTGTGTTATTAATAATAAGTGAGTTTGATTAAAGCTTTGATTTTTTATGAGTCTTTTATGTTGGGCTAATTTTAGTTTAGGTTTGCTCTCCTGATTTAATCTACATCTTTTAAGACTTTTAGGTTGGTTAGGGGTTGTTTAAGGGATCAGTTAAATTTGATTTGAATTTTGCAGTTTAGTAGTTATATTCGTTAATTAAGATTGGATTAAGAATAAAATGTTTTGATACATTTTTAGAAGTTGGAGTATGATTGATTCGATTGGTCGGTTATTAACAGATTAAGGCACGCTAAACCTAGGAGAAAGTGTCACTAATTTTTCTATGTTCTGATGTCTCTATCCTATAAGGAGCATGCACCCTAAGTCTATGTTATTTAAGACTCAATCCTTAATTTTTGTCCTTATATGTCATTAGTGTTATAGGGGATAAAAGGAAATATTTTTCTAACCCTTTGGACATTTGCAAGCATCGAATATTCAAGCATAAATAAAGAAGTGGCAGAAAGACTAAAAGCAAAGTAAAAGACAACTAAATGTATGAGAGAGAACAAGAATGAAAATCAAATACAAAAGGAATGTAGGCATTGTTGTTATTGGGCACACTTATTTGAAGTCAAGTGTACCCTAAAGCAATATTACAATGCCCTTTACTATCCCCACAGTCCAAATAAAGCACTTGATACGAACCCGACTCGACTACACAAACTATTCCCTACCACACTCAAAGCAACAAAGGAAGCTCAAGTTCCCAAAAACTAGAACTAAAACAAAATTCCTTTGTATCCACTACGTTCTTCCAACCTCAGATTTTAGAAGCAAACATTAGAGAAAGCCAATTTATATAAGAAAGATTATTTTTGTTCCAAAAAAACCCAAAGAGACTTCACTACACAAAGCTAATAATAAAACTAGAAATCCCAAAATTACTTCATGAAAACCCTCTAAATGAAATACTACACAAAATTCCACACAAAGCATCTATGAAAATCTTTTGACACAAAACTCTATAGAAAAAGACCAATAATCAAGTGCCTCTATGACATTTGGAGTGGGGTAAAATCATAAAAAAAAAATCTCCAATGAAGAGACTTCGCATAACTCTTCGTAACAAAACATTCCAAAACTTATCATAAAATTTCTCAACATGAAATAACTCACAAAAAGAAAACTATTCGGAAAGCCTCCGACAATAAAAGGACCCACAAAACTCTCCAACATAAGACAAGCCATAAAACTTTCTAATATAGAAGAAACATAAAGACTTTCCAACATAAACCATCGTTCGCAAAAAGTTGTATATAACTTATATTAACCCTTATCATTTCATTAGTATGGAAAGGAACTACAAAGCCAACAAAGAATGTAGAAAACTCGTCAAAGAGAAAACCCACCTCAAACACACTTTAATATCATTTAACTTGATGCAAGAAATTATACATCTCATGTGTCAAAATAAACATCAATTCTTTCCAACAAAAGTCTTAAAAGATCGTGCATGTAAAGACTACAAAGGGGCAAATATCGACATAGTGTTATATGCATAATTCAAGTAGCAAGATGTTCACCCAAGTAGATGAATTATTCCAAACATCCTCCATTTTATTGTCCTATGTAAACCGATGCATAAAAATGTCAAATGTAATATGAGTTTAAAGAAGGAAGCCTCCCAACATCTTTTACTTCTTCTCTTTTGGAGAAAGTAAATTTCATTCAACAATATTGAACAAAAGAGACATGAATATACCTTAAGAAAAAAAAAAATTCTCTAACAAGTTTTCCGCCTTCAATCATCAAGTGTAAAACCATTACTTACGAAGGATCCAAAATTAATCATGATGATATTGTAAAAAAAAAAAAAAAAAAGAACATGCATCTCAAATTCGCAAAAAAGGCTTTAAAGTAGAAGTATAGTCCAAAGAGGAGCATTTCATTGTTATTTCTAATTGAAAGGAAGAAGGCAAATTTCAGAATTTTATAAAACTTGTTCGCTTATGCATGTATCGCTTTCTTATATAACCAAATCACCTCACATTAAACCCAAAGCATGCTCGATATTGGAATACAAAGCACCATAAACACTTTTCAACACAGATGACAACATGAGCCTCATATAAATCCAAACAAGCAAGCGAAGAAGAATCCAAATTCACAAAAGCATAGAGATATTTCATCACACGTCAACCTCATAACTAAATATGCTTCCCATCACATAAATATCATCACTTTGAATCTATGAAATGCACAATTGCTCTCTAACGAGTTTCCCAACCTTATAATTACATGTCATTAAGAGTCAAAGAGAAAGTTCTAATACCAACTTGTAAACTCGCCTTTGTACCAAATATGCCATACTTCGACAAAAATTTATAATTAATGATATATTTGGGGGCTCATGATAACTCATCAAACTTTCTCCAATGACTAAGAAATATCTCTTTCAAATCAACGAGTATAGACAAAATCCAAAGAATGACAAAATTTCATAAATATAAAGAAATACCAACCCTGTTGAAGTTCACGGAGAATAAAGTCAAGAAATAGCAAATTGAATATAAGAGACTTATTTAAATGTTTATGTCCAATGGGAGACTTAAAGAAATCAATGATTTGGCAAACTATTTTTTTTTTTCAAAAATTCATGAGATTTCGTGATACATTGCAACGTCAGAAAGCTCTCCAATCACGAATCAGACTTTGAAACTTTTCAATACAAAAGATTCTTTGACATAAAAAGTCACTTTTTATGCTCCTCACATAAGGCAAACTTTGGAATTCTTCCAACAAAAATCAAATGTACTCTGTTTGCAAAGGTTTAAGGCATGAGTATATACAATATACTTCAATCGTTATTTGTTCCGATACAAGAGGATGTACGCTCTTGTAAATTTCCTTTTTAAACCACATGTTATTTCATGGAACAAGTAGATTGCAAACTTGCATCAATATTCTCACGAGCCAATTAATCAGATGATTTTGAACATGCATTGCCATGAAAGTTTCTCCAAATTTCTCATCTAACACTAGTATCAAATACAATTCCGGAGAAAGGCTCAACGATCTTTATATACAAATGATTTTATGAGAAGCTTGCATACCCATACTACAACCATCCATTGACAAAAGGGTCATGCTACATTTACCATATCCTTTGGACCTACTAATATAGCCTTAAATGAAATACATTAAGCAGCCACTCCACATATGCTTCATTTATTACATTTCAATGAAGTTTTTTTTTTTTTTTATATGGTCAAATATGGTAACAATCTATAATCACTTGAAAAAACAAAGTTCTACCAAGGGATGGTTAAACTCTACCATGAACCCAATCAAATATAAAAATGTTTAAGATTCATAAAAAAAAACAAAGGAAAGTATGTAAGCACCTCACAATTAATTATAACCCTATAAAACCAGATGGACCTCCAACCGTTCACCATTTGTAACATGTAAAGAAGCCGTACATGAATCAATTGCTAACTCGTAAAGCCGCTCTAAAGAGAATTTACTAAATAATGTTAATGGGAATGGTAAAGTAAATCTGAGAGGACAAACACCTCTTTGATCATAAAAAAAAATTTCTCATATTTGTAAGTACGTAAGCTCACTGACTATAGGAATAGCAAACAGAACTCCTCAAAGGATAAAATCTCATGCTATGGTAAGACCGTTAAGAAGCATTGCATCAAGGGGGACTCTCAAATATTATTATCTTAAAATAGAAATGACATAAACCACTACAAGCAACGTTAATCATACCACATGAAAGGAACTATGAGGGAATCTAGTGAACTTAGTCATGTCAACCTCCCACCAACATAGAAACAAAATAATGTAAAATATTTTTTTACTAAATATGCTCACATATATTTACTTAATCTATAGCCAACCAGAGAGCATCACATACCAATCTTCTTGGAGTTCATCAAAATCCCTCATGAACAAAGTATCATCCATATGAGAGTAATGAAAGATGATGGTAAAGGAAAGGGGGAAGGATAAGAGGAAGGAGGAAAAGAAATAGAGGAAGAAGAAGAAGAAGAAGCAGAGGAAGAAGAAGAAGGGGAGAGACTTATCTTGCAAGAAAGAAGAAGAAAAAGGCAACGACTAGGGATGATCGGCGGCTTCGGGTTCGGTCTAGGCGTCGGGATCGGTCCGGAGAGAGCGACCTAGGCTCGGTCTTGCAACACGAAACCAAGAGCCGGGGTTGGACAAGGCCACGGGTTCGGCCTCCTGCAATGAGGCCGGCGACTAGGGCTTCGTGAGTAAGAGAGACGAGAGGGGGAGAGGGGCTTCGGCCCTGGAACAGAGAGGGAGCGGGGAGCTTCGAGCTCCTTCCTTCTGCGAATCAGAGAGCACGGAGAGGGAGCGGGCCTTCGGGCACTGGCTCGGTCCGAACAGAGGAGAGACGGAGACCAGAGGGGGATCTCCTAGGCTCTGCGAATGGGAGAAAAATCCAGAGAAAGAGAGAGAGAGAGAGGGAGCGAAATTGAGAGGGGGGAGAAGGGGCGGGCTGTGCGAAAATTCAGAGAGAGAGGGAGGAGCGGATGCCCTAGTCAAAACTGCGGCTGGAGCTTTTCTCTACACCAGTCCAGAGAGATCACGGGACTGAGCACTGCCACCCGGCATAGTCCAAATTTCGGGGAGATTAAGACCGTCGATTGCGTTTCCGGATTCAGAAAAATAAATTCAAATGTAGTAGAAAGTCAAGTAGGATTCAATCGGAATTGAATTTGGCCCATTGGGTTGAAATCAAGTCTACAATGGGTTCAATCCGGTTCAATTCAGGTTAATTCAAATTCGGCCCAATCCGATCAAATTAATTCAGTAATAATAATAATAATAATAATAATAAAATAAAAATAATAAAACCAAACTCTAATCAATGTTGATTCGGGTTGAGTCGAGCTTGACGAGGCCCGATCAACTCGATTAAAGGTGCTCGAGGGCGAATCAAGACAAAAACGAGGTCAACAGGCATCTCATCGTGAATCCGATCAATGTGCTTGAGGCTCTGAAAGTATGTTGTCAATCAGTTTGATCCCTAGGGGCATTTAGGGAGAGGGGACCACATTGGCATTGAATGTGGAAAGAATGAGCCGTTAAAGTGCTAAAAACTACATGAATCATTTGATTGTTGTGAAATCATTAACTTTAATATCACTTTTAGAGTGATCAAAATTGAACCTCATATGCTATTGCCCAAATTCACTTTAAACTCAAATGCTTAAGCCTATGTGTGGGTCAGCCTATAGCATATCTATGCAACAGATTTTTAACATATCCGATGTGGGATGAAATCCAATAACTCTTAACGATTTCTTGCAGAATATATAATGTAAAATTCTGCGAGAAACTTCCTTGATATTCATTGTTGTCTTGGTCCATACTATGAGCTAGTGATAGAACTTATTGTTATTGCCTTTTTGCTGCATTTATTTTAACATTCATAAACTCATTTTCCAATTTACTCGTTTGTAAAAGGTTTTTTTTTACATGAAAGTTATTGCTTTTATTTTCATCCACCCGAATGGAAACGGGGGAGGGACTGCTACCTAATCATTTCCTTCAGCTTCTTTTCACCATGTTTTTCTATCATTCTCAGGGTGTGATGAAAAGGCATGGTTTTAGCGGTGGACCCGCATCGCATGGTACATCATTAGCGCACCGAGCTGGAGGTTCTACTGGTCAGAGAGATGCTCCTGGAAAGGTACAAAATGATTTGTTAGAGATTGATAATTTCTTGTTTAGAAACTAAATATGTGGAGCAAATGTCCTTATGTCAATCTGAGTATGGAATGATGCCTCTGTTTTTCTATCTATCTTATGATTTTTCTTTGCATTTTGTGGAGGCCCTTCGGTCATGTTGTATGCAAAACAAGTAGAAACTGCTACATGTGTCTGTGATCACTTTAGCCTTTCTCCTTTAGCTAGTTTTAGAACTATATAGTTTTACATCTACTTTTTATTATATAGCTAGGTGTTTTTTTGACTCTCTGGAACGTAACAATTAAAAATCATACAATATTAGAATTTCTAAGCCCAAATTTGTTATTTTTACACATCATCTTTGCATACTAACTTGATATTTGAATGAACATGGTTACATGTACTGATCATTTTCGGCATTTCAGCTTAAGTTATTGGCAAAACACCTTAATTTTTTTAACAGGTTTTCAAGGGAAGAAAAATGGCTGGTCGTATGGGTGGAAAGCAATGCACTGTGAAGAATGTTTGGGTTTATAAGATAGATCCTGCAAGAAATATGATGTGGGTTAGAGGCCAGGTTTGTTCACCTCTTCCATAATTCAGATTTTTCCATCTTATCGAAGAAACCTCCATCAAAGATTTTATTTTTTATCAGCGAATAATGCAATAGAAGATAGTGTGCTGTCATCTTACTTTATGACTGAATGAACTCTGGCAGGTTCCTGGTGCTGAAGGAAACTTTGTTTTCGTCAAAGATGCTGTGTACAAGAAGCCAGAAAACTCATTGCTGCCCTTCCCCACCTATTTTGCCCCAGTAGATGAGGAAACCCAAGAGCTAGAACCCATAGTTGCTGATCTTGGGGATGTAGATCCTTTCATGGCAGCTGATTAGCAAATTACTGGATATCAAATGCTGCAATCTCTTCTTCTTACTTGAATTGAATGTGAGTGCTTCCGGCAAGTGCCTTTAAGGCTTCGTTTCGGACGGCTTTTTCACTGTTTCTTGAAGCAGCTTTTCAGTACAAAAAATTTAATTTTTTTAACTAAAATGCTGCTTCAAGAAGCAGTAAAAAAGCCATCCCAAACGAAATCTAAGAGAATTATCAGGTTTTTTTTGCCGTAAATTTTAGCAGTTCACATCAACTTGTAGAATGAGCATGAGCTACAACCATTTGGCCGGAAAACCACAGCTAATCTTTGCAAACTACTTAGATTATCTCCCATAATTAATATCTTGATTCTTGGAATAGAAATTGTTGTGTTTCATTAGCTCTGTAAGAAATTTCCTGTTTAAAAAGGGCATTTTATGAAATAAACATGGTTTAGTAATTGACCACTTAACTATTTTTTTGCCAGATGCTGTCAGTGCACAGCTCGTTGAAGTTAAGGAAAATACTTCTCTGCTTATTCTTCTGTTCTTTTGGAGAAATTATTTTGTGCGGAGACTGAACATAGGACACCGTCCGGAGGCTAATTAGAATGTGCCACGTTACCTAGCAAGGGGTGATGTGGCACGTTCTGCTTGGTCTCCGGACGATGTTCGGCGTCCGCACAGAATAATTTTTCGTTCTTTTGACATTCTTCTTAACAATTACTGTTCCAGAACCTGGAAGACTGTTTTATTAGTTTAAAGTATATATGTACATCTACCATCATCCTGGTTGTAAATTTGTTTTGATCGAAGCATTTCAGAATTAATTATAAATTTTGTCCAAGCTGAGTTATCTGTGGAAGATAGCTTTCAATTATTTCTGTTCTGAAGCAGACTCTTTACAATTGGTTTTTCTGTTTTGCTTGAGCTATATATTGGATATCACCCCATTCAGTTTTTATGTGAAGGAAATGTTGCAAAATAAGACTTTTAGTTGAAATTTGTTGTATTTGCAGTGAAAATTACATAGTATTTTTTATAGATATAACAGGTTCATATAAATCATAAATCTAAAGATGTCAATGAATCTATGTGATGAGTTAGTTTAATTCATTTCTATTACTTTATTAACATCTCAATTTACTATTTATTGATAGAAAAATTTGATTGCACAAATTAGTTTTATTTTTCAATTATGGTATGAAAATAATATCATTTTTTAAGTTAAAAAGATTATGAGGAGAATTATAGAATTTAAAATCAATATTAATTTTTAATTATATCAAACAAATATTTTTCTTTTAATAATGTCTTGCAACTTTGAGGAACCATTTTTTTTTAAATATTTTTTAATTGTATCTCCTAATCAATATTTTAAAGAAGTCCATTTGCTCAATGTTTTGAGTGGGAGATCCAAGAATATAAGTCACTTTCTTGAAGAATTTGGACATTTCTTTAATCCAACTTTGAAGTATGAAAGTTATAGATTGATTTCAAATTAATTCAAAAAATAAAGCAAAATTATTCTTCCACATTATTCCTCCCTCTCTCACCCCCCAATGATACCTACAAGTGTGGATATCTTCAATTGCTCATCTCTTCTCCATCAATCCATTTATGATGTTTTAAGTAATCTTAAAGATTGCCTAAATGTCTTATATCTTAATAATTTCTCTAGAGATTTTTGCAATTCAAATAACTCTCCACTATATATGCCATCATCCTTCATATCACTTGCTTCCTAGCCCTCTAATGACTTATATCTCAATCAATTTAATCAAATTTTCATTTATTTTATGTTTGCATGACTTTAAAGGAAAACTATTTTGAATGGGTGTGTAATGTTAGGTTAATAATAATTGTAATAGGTGGTTAGGATTAGGTTAATGGGTCTTCATAGTTCATAAGTAGTTAGTATTTAAAAGATGTTTACATGAGTCATTATGATCTTATAATTCTATAAATGGAGAAATTATTCTGGGTGGAGGCTAGACGCAACTCTACGTCTGGAGGTAAATCAGGTGCAGCCACATTAGCGGTACTGAGCAATACCAAGCCGCGGTACCTAGCAAAGGGGTGGTGTGACGCATTCTGATTGGTCTTCGGACGGTGTTTGGCGTCCGCCCATAATAATTTTCCTATAAATGACCCTAAAAAAATTAAAATATGTAAAATGACTGATGAAAATTTTGTTACTCTCTCTCTTTCTAAACAATACCTAAATTATAGACATTTTTAAGTTACCCTTCTCTTCTCTAAAATTCTATTTCTAATACCATAAACAAACTTGAAATTAGAGAACGTTTCCGTATCTTCTTAATCTCTCTATTTTTCTACATTTTTTTTGTTAGGGTCATATCACTCTCTTATCCTCAATCACTTAATTGAATTGATACAACTTCAAACAAGAAAACAATTTTCATTCATAACACTTTTATATATGGAGCATATTGGGCCAACACCACCACTAATATGACTAATATAGTTGACAAGTGCATATTCTCTTATGATCTCTTGAAACAAATTAGCCTTTTTGTCTTCCATTTATAATTAAATACATTAACTATATGAGAAATATGGTTAATTGGAATCCAATTCTGCTATATGTGTCATAATCAACTTTTGAAAGAACCTCATTCTTCAAAAATAGAGATAGAGAGAGAGGAATTAAGAACCTCCTGTTTTTGCTTAGTTCAATGTTGCGAATGAATCCACATTCGAGTATTTTAAATTTGAAGTTTTAGGGTTTATGTTTGGTCGGCCATGGAACAACATAGGTGGAAATCTTAGGCCTTTTAGCATCATTTTTTTTATAAGATCTTTATTGGGAGTCACCAAATTCCTAATTAATAAGAGTTTAAAAGGTTTTAAAAGATAATTTATCTAGATTTTAATTTGTTTTCATAAATATGAAATATGATTTAAATTATTTGAGCATAAAATAATATTTCAATTTTCATTTATTTTTTAAATAGTAATAATAACATACAAACGTTAGTGAAGTATTGAATTATTATTTTAATATATGTAAAAATAAAATATTACAAATTAATAAAGGAATAGATTAAATGGTGCTTAAAAAAAGAGAGTGATAAGAAGATAATTCTTATAAGAAAAAAATTCTAATAGAACTAATTAGTTCTAAAACAAAATTCTAATTTATTTATTTTCTCTGAGGACCTTACCATAGAAGTTCTCTTTTGTTTTTTTCTCACAAAAAGTAGCAAAAGTACAATGAAGTGAAAATTAAAATAACTTTTTATATATGTTTTGTATATATTTATATATAAGTTTTTAAATAATAAATAATTAAATAAACAAATGTTAATCATATTTTTGTGAAGAAGATGTAAGAAAATATATTTTTTAACTAGTAAATATATTTCATATATTATTTCCAATTAATTTGATTCTTGATAAGACTTAATAAAATAGCATACTACACTAAGAACATTTAAATAATTGAGCAATATAGTACATGGTATATAAGTAATAATAAATAATTAAAAATAAATAAATATAATAATATAAATTATATATATATATATATATATAATATATATATTATATATATATATAATATATATATAATATTAGTATATATTATATATATATATATATATATTCTCAGTTCTCTTCAATGTTCTAGAATCTATGGCTATATTGGTGGATCCTTCATTTATGATAATTTTCTCTTCTTTGATCAAATTTTCAAGAGACAAATAAATAGGCTATTTTTTGTGGTCATTACCAACACATTGATTCCTTAAAAGTAAGAGCTTTTTATAACATCTATTTATTTTTATTTTCATAACCATATTACTATGCTTGATTATAGCTTTCATTAGTGAAGGAAGCATCATTAGCTTTGAAATATTCATAAGCAAATGGAGTTAGGCAGCAATTAAAGAATAAGAAAGCAAAAGAGATAGTTAGGAAATTAAGTGGAAAGACACACTTTAGACTCTAAAAGCAAATGCATGTAGACCTCAAAGTCAATGTTTGGTAAGTACTAAGAAAGGTGCTTGTATTGACCATATGAATGTTATATATATCTATCACGTAGAAAGTTAATAGGAGAGTATGCTAGAATTAAACTTAAAATTTTGTTAACTCGAGTGGACCGGGGGTAGGAGGACATTTTCCTACTTGCTCAGATCCATCCAACTCGAACACTTCTTTATTGAGAAAATGATCGATGTACGATAAATAATAAATTGTTTGGCTTGATATCGTAATTTTGATGATATAATAGGCCAGTCATTTCACTATCCCACTAAGTTGCTTGATTAGATTACCCAATATGCTCTTAATCTCTCTATATTTTGTGAGAATCAAGGCATTTGCAAAAAATAAAAATAGGACAAAGAACTGGAACATATATAGATGAGAAAATTACAAACATATATGTATCATAATATTGAAAAAAAATTATTTGACTTATTCTTGATTCATCATCAATATTTAGTTGGTTTACAACTAGCTAATGCAATATAAAATTAAGTTTAAAATTATAAAACTCAAATTTTTATTATTGTGTCCCTATTACAAAAATTAAAAACCCACTTATTTGCTAATTACTTTAAGGTTTTGTTTGGGATGACTTTTTTATTGCTTTCTAAAACGGAGTTTTAGTATAAAATTAAAAAAATTTGTACTAAAACTCCATTTTAGAAAGCAATAAAAAAACCGTCCCAAACGAAGCCTAAATCACTTATCAACTAAGATCAATTTGCCACACCCACTTAATCGCCCATACTAGCTATGTTTTCTAAATTATGAAAGCAATAAATTTTCTTGAGATTATGACATTAATTATTTTTTGCAATCAATAATTTTTTGTTAAAATAAACTAGCTTCTTGAGTCTTTAGGATTTTAGAATGTGTTTAAAAATAATTTAATTTATTTTTATAAATAATAAATAAAGTAGTTAAAATAAAGTAAATAAATATGCTTACCACAATAATAATAATCCTAAATAAGCCCTTAAAATCTTATTTTTCTAGTTAATTTTATTTTTCTGTAGCAATCTCTATTAGTTTAAAAAGCTTTCATGCTTTATTGGAAATATGTAATATACTAAATAATTAATTATTTACACAAAAGATATAGAATAAGATTTTAATATAAATACATCGAACTGGTGATACGATAGTTATCACTAAATTTTCTATAGCACAAACTTTATTAGGCGGCAGTTGATTTAATGAAAAATTCGAGCGCAAAATATTTCAATGCATTTTTTCTATTTAATCACCAATTCTTTATATTTGATTATGATGAAACAGAAATGCCCAAATCAAAAATTTAGTTGCAGCAACGCTTTACTTTGTCAAAGTTTATCATTTGATAATCTCAAAAACTCAATCAATTTTGAACTCGCATTTCCCTCATCATTATCAATCTCCGATCTATAATTACTACCATAGCAACTATATATATCTGAGTAATTAGAGACTATGATATTAAGCTTATATAAGATATATCTCATGACTTCAAAGGTGGGTGAAAATAAGAAATTAGTTTGGGTTATTATATTTTTTTCTACTTTATTGAACTAATGTTTTAAGAGCAACACATATTAGCACTGCAGAACTTCATGACGTTAATAAATCACTCAATCAATCAATAACCTCTATCACCTGCTCGGCGATGATAAGTTTTGCGACTTACTAACCCTAACATGCGACTTTTAGCATAAGAATGGTTCATAATTCTATTTATCTTATACTTTTGTTGAAATAAGACTAATTACAAATATGTGTCCCATTTTCCCCTAACACCATTTATTCCTTTGAACGCATGCTCACATACAAACCAAAGGGATTGAAGCTCCTTGACCAGTTCTATTTTTCTCCATCTTCAAACACATTATGGTTGAAATATTCTGCCCAAACATATAATCTCTCCTCTCTCAAAACACCCTCTATATACAAATATGGAAATACCTACTCTTTTGCATGCTTCAATATTAGGAAATCTGCCTGGCATTATTGTGGCCTCCTCTTTTATTTATCATAGAATCCATCATAGGTTCAGTTGGGACAATTAAATCTATGGAAAATGTTCCATAAGTTTCCTTTAAATTGTTCTTTCTAGATTTCACTTCAATCTGCACTTTCCCTTCTCGATTAAAGTTTTGGCCCATCATTAACGAAATAATCTCTAATAACTTAACAATATATCCAAGGCGCTTAATTCACTAATTTAATTATTGGATTCTCTTCCCAAACATAACGTACCCCGTAACGCTACTCCCACACCTCGGAGTCACTCATGCGTTCTCTCTCATTGGTGCTGTCTGCCTTTACAAATTTTCAGTCTCCGCCTTGTTGTACATTGATGTTAACGTATTGTGATCAATTATGTGTGATTAACTATATTAATCATCTGATATTGAACTCCTCACTTTGTTTGTGACCCCTTTAGTCACTTTTTCCGTCATGAACTTAGTTGATCCACCACCATCACCATTAGGCTCGATGTTTGCCCTTCAACACCTCCCCCATCAACTATTCTCTTATTGCAAACAAACACATCTTACCCTCCCACTTATCGTTAATGCGGTCCATGCTTCATGATGCCACAAGCCATGACCTCGTCCGCTCGGATCAATGTTGAAATACCGACCCGCTCGCTCCAAGGTTTGTGTCTTCCCCCCAAATCAACAATTAACGCTGCATGCCACCGCTTTTCTCTACTCCAGGATCAATGCATACCGTTCTTGCGTCGACGTTTTCTCCTCTAAAACAGACAACGATCAAAAGAAGGCTGATGCTCAGTTGGTTTCTTGCATCCTTATTCAACTAGATATTTGAAACTCTTACTTTCTGTTCGGGAACCTTCCAACTTGCAATGATCATATTGAGGAAGTTCATGTTTATTATTCTATATTCATGTATTCTTCCAATTTCATAGAAGAAAATTCATTTTGTAACTATACAACTATCACCAATACTACCTTTCAACTGTAGATATACCCCCTGTGATTTTTTTTTTCTTCTTTGCAGCTCGCTCTTTGCATATTATATATATAACGACTCATGTCTACATAAGTTACTCTCTAATTTTCTTTTCTTAATTAAATGTGCTATGATGTTTCATTACAATATTAACAATTGATCGACACTATGTTCTTATTAATTTTTTTTTTTAAAGTTTGTTAAAAATAAATATGTTCAAACTCAATTCAATACATAGCCCTAGTGTTATTGCGCTCCTATCTATACAAAGAGAGTATCTCTTTTCAATTCCTTCAAAAATTTTTTACAATGAGTCAATAACTCTAAGTTGAAAAATTTTTTTAATTTATCAACATCTAGTTAAATTACATGCTTAAAATGAGCTATTTATTACAAATTTTGCATTTTAAGTGATATTTTATTTAATAACAATATATATTTATATATATATATATATATATATATATTATATATATATATAAACTATATTTATTCAAGCATTTTAACATGTGTGATAAATTTGATAAAAATCTCTCTCAGACAGAAAAAATGATTCTTTCCATAAAAGAAATGCAAATCTTATTATTTTTTACTTTTTTACATTTTTAAAAATAAAGATATATATTATTCTTCACAGTTAATGAACTATCTCTATAATTAGCATCACCAAAGATCTATACAATGCAACAATGAGCCAAATTTAAGCCTAAACTCTACTATGGAGCTCTTAAGCCATCTCATTTTAAAATAATATTAAAAATTTACAATTAAAATGATATTAAGTTTAATAATTTATGCATAAAATTATATAAAAATATTTTTTAAAGTATATCCTCTCCTTTTTTATCTGTATATTATTTCATTTTATTGTATCATTTTTGTACAATAACTTTTTGAAACATAATTCTATTTTATAATAAATAAGTCGATATAAATAAATGATAACTTAAACAATTAAGCTCAAATTTGAAGTCAACCTAAAGTCAATGATAAACACAATTAGTCTTCATTTGAGATAACTTTCTTACTACTTTATAAATCAACTTTTTAGTATAAAAATTTCTTAATCTTGAAAGTTTTATTATAAAAAGCTCATTTAGAAAGTAGCAAGAAAACTGTCAAACAAAAAGTTTTAGTTTACACCCCTAATTCTCTATTGCATATCAATAATTAAGAAATTGGATAATATATCAATAAGCATTAAATTTATAATGGTACACTAATACATATATATAAATTCAATAAAAAATAAGGGTTTTTTTTTCATACCCAACACTGAAAACTGCTCTATTTATTTATCTAACACCCAAACTTTACTATTTACTGTTCTACCACCTAAACACAACTAGGCTCATCTAAATTATGACACTTGTTACCTCCAGTCAAAGCCTCGCCCCGTTCGCACGGGAATCACCTCTCCTCTTCCTTGTTGTTTGAGCAGCTCCCTCTCATGATTGAATCCCACGCTGTTCGTCTTCTCCAGCCCGTGCGAACACATCCCAACCGAGCAGAATACCTCGACGTTTTGTACCGAGTTGTACCGAGTTGTACTGAGTTGTAGAAAAACTCGGTACAACTCGGTATTTGCATGGTATTGGTCTTCACATAGCGGTATTTCTCATTTTTGCATAGCAATACCTAGCAAATACTGAGCAATACCGAGAAAATCGTGAACATAGCATTCCCGGGTTCTGCTACCGGTCAAGTCGTCGGGCCGTGCGATAAAGAGTAAGAGCACGTGGCTACATGTTATTGGCGGCCGAACGTAGCTCTACGTCAGGTCAGAGGACGTAATAATTGTTCCATGCAATAAGACAAAGTCTTGATGTTTGATGTTGTAGCAGTATCAAGTCTTGCAAGATGGTCAAAAAATATAAAAAAGAAGGAAAAAAGAAAAAAACTTGTGGAACCGTGTAAGCAATTCTTGGAGAAAAGGTGAACGTTATGTCACGTCTATGGCACTAAAAACAGACTGTCGCACTCTTTATTCTAACACTTATTATTTATCGACAAATTGGTTCTTAGCAAATAGCAATACAATGTAACATTTGAATTTTAATTTCTAAATAGACAACTTGTAATTTATAAAATCATAATAAACCCCTTAAATATGTGATGTAGTAATTTTAGGATTTAAAAAAAAAAAAAAAGTGAAAGGCCGCCGCATTCATTATTTAATTGAATAGGTGGACGGATAAGATCGAGGATCAGGTATTTTTGAATTAAAAGGTCAAGATGAGTGAGTAAAGTTAAAAATATTTATTTAAAAATATTAAATTAATATAATTTTTTATTAATAATATGGAATTTAAAATGAACCTGTTTCGAAGATAAATATCTAGGTTTAAAGCTTAATTTTGGAATTAGATTTCTCTTTTAGTTGGAGATTATTTAGAAAAGCCGTCCCCAACGAACTTTTAGAGTTTTGTTTGGAGACAATTTTTATTGCTTATTAAGTAAATTTTAGTACAAATAAAATTATTTATTAATTATGTACTAGGAACGCTGCTTATAAGGATTAAGCAGTAAGAATGCTGTCGTCAAGACAAGCCTTACGAAATAATAGTCGTGTTTGTCTGCTTCCAAATTTTATTGGATTGCACTCTTTAGTGCAGTCAGGTCTCCATGTATTTAGATTAAAACTAGCTCGAAAACAATAAGCTAAAAATCAAACTTAGAGGGAGGGGCTCTTTCATCTTTAACAATGAGATAAACTCAAAATTCAAACGACGGGAAAAACGAAGCAGAATGGAGCCTACATCAAAAATTTCACTTATAAATATGGATGAAGTAAGATTAGTAAAAATTCGTCATCTTTTCTTTTCATATTTTAGGCTTAATTTACTCCATCTATAGAATATAAAGCCGAACATAATCTAAATTGACATATTACAAATGCATAAAAAAAAAAAACTGAAAAAACTTTAAAAATAAATAAAAAAAAGACTCATTGATAAGGCTTGATGTTGATAAAAGATAAATGATATACTCTCTTATAGCTCGACCAATAAAATTGAGATTTAAGTCGATGGATAGTATAACTCGATTATTCAAACACAATCAGAAGTCTATAAAGACTAATTAGTGGTTGACCGGAGACTTATTAATGAATTGATGGTGGCTTTAAGCTACTTACTATAATTTGGTTCTTCTAGAAAAATGCTTCTAAATGTTTTGTATTCATGTTTCTATGGCTTCACACTGCCTCCAATTTTAGTCTTAATCGGTTGCTCAAACTTATGGGTTCCTAATTTTTAGGTATTTCTTTCGTCACTTTTTATTATTATATATAGTGATATATATTATATATATATATATATATTAGTTAAATTATATATAATATATTATAATAATAATATATATATATATTTGGCCTTTGATAACTGAAATATTGCATTAACATAATAATATATTTGTTGATTTTATTACTTTGATATGTTAATTTCGGGGTTGTATTAAATTAACTATTATTCATACATATAAACAATATTTATATATGAATGTACAAGTCATAAATGCAATAGGTTTCAGAAATACACCAATTTTCTTACCTTTATGCTTGAAGTAAAAATGAATTATTACTTGGTACATTTTTAGTTTGTCTTTATAAGCGTTTTGAAATGACAAAAAGGGTGGGTTAAGTTATTGACCACACGCATCGAAAATCTTCATTCAAGTTGAAAAAAAAATAAAAAAGAAAAAAAAAAAATTGATTTTAGGTTGACCTGTTTAACAAATGGGTCTGGTTTAGCTTTTGATTTCCGACCGGTTCGAAACATTGGGTTGAGTTTGAGTCAAATCGCTAACCCAAAAAAGACCAAGAAATGATCCTCCCACACATCCCTATCACGATTCACACAATATGGCTAGGTGTTGGCAGATCCAAGCTCCCACTATGTGCCAAGAAAGCCCTCGCACTGTGTGCCCAGCTCACGCTAGCGACACGCATGCCTAGCTTGCGCTTGCAACCTCGCATCGCACCCCGCCCGCTACCTGCACTGCGATCGAGGTCCCTTGCATCTTGCCTCCACCCCCGTACCCAATGGCTTGCTTTGCGCCTCAATGCTTGACCCACGCTTGTGTCTCGGGTCATCCATGGGTGTCAAAATAGGTTTGCAGGTCAGGTTTGGTTCGAACCTAGAACTGATCGAGTTCAAATGGGTTGACCCAAACACAATCCAATTTTGTAAATGGGTCGAAACTTCAGACCCAGACCCAACCTATTGGGTAACCAGCTTGACCTAACCAGACCCGATAACCCTCTTGGTGTAGACACGTGACGCATCACACGAGACGGCTCAGACAGGTGCGGGAGTGGCTGGGGACCTAGGGTGCAGGTCTTGCGCATGCAGTTCGTCTGTCTAGGACTACGTATGTAGACGCGTCAAGCCGCATGCGATATAGTGAGTTGTGAGAGAGGGAGAGGTGGATGTTGTGATCCAAGTTGCGAGCTTCGAGCGTGGAGCAGGATTGCCGAACTCACTCTTGAGTCAAATCCGATCATTCTCGGGTTTCTAGATCAACATGAACCCGATCCATTTTTTGAAATCGGTCAATTTGCGTTGAACCTGATCCCGACCCGTATAGAAAACAAGTTAACCCTAACCCAAAATTTTTGGGTTGGGTTTTTTAGGTTGTGTTAAATATTGACACCTCTAAGATTAGCCATGTCAGGTCGGATCGACCCATGTTTAGGGCGGGTCCAGGTTCATATTTTTGAATTATTTGTGCAATTGGGTTGTGTTTGAGTTGGATCGATGGAGGGCAGATCAGTTTGGGTTGAATTTGAACTCGACTCAGAAACCCATTTTGCACCCCTAGAAAAAACTGCTCTAAGCATTCAAACATCACCATTGGACCACTACAATTTGATTATTGCCACTGGAACATTGTGTTTTTGGTCACCATTGATAGACCATCATTGTTTGACAATAACCATAAAACCATTGCCCAACCATTACAATTATAGCATCGCTTTATCATTGTCATCAGACCAACTCTAGACCACCATCATCTTATCACTATTGCCCAATT
>NW_021319178.1:17628415-17634684 GCF_001605985.2 Dendrobium catenatum
ACGTTAAAAGGATCTAAAAAAACAAAGTACATTATATTCATAATCATAAAAAAGTTTAGTTTTTATATACAAATTCAATGAAATCCTTATATTTCTTGAAATTTTTAATTTTAAATTTATGAAAAAATAATTATAAAAATTCCATTAAGTTTAGAACATAGTTGAAAAGAAAATTATAAAATGGACGACAAATAGGTTTAGAAAGTCTAATTGTACATATGATATAGGGTACTTTAATTTGATGAAAATAATCTATGAAAAGAATGTAATCTATTTCCTAAATTTAGATCAATTTTATGATATGTTAATGGATTGGACTATCACGTTCAAGAAATCGTGTACACCCAAAAAGAAAAATATTTCTAAAATATTATAATATATACACCATAATTATCACCTTGAATTGTTCAATGCACCTTGGGATCGACTTGTCACAAACTAATCCAATAGAAACTACTATATTGAGGCAGGTTGCATCGTGTTGAATTAACATCATCATTGTGATTGTTATTACGTTTATTACCTTTTGCATTGGGTGATTTAATTTCTCTACAAATATCAAAAATATTTTTTAAAAAAGAAAATTTTAAAACCCTAATTCACCCTCTTCTTAGTATGTCATGGGTACTTCAACAATGTTTAAGACCATCTAGTGAACTTTCATGATAGTTGATGTCTCAAACTCTTAAATATCGTGATATTATCTGATTTGGCCTAAGAGCCTTACAATTTTGTCTTGTTGGTGTAACTTCCTAGTATGTCACCCATCCAAGGATTATTCTGAGATAAGTACGTTTAATTGCGGAATTTCTTTAATGAAATTTCAACCATTATACCAAAAAGCTCCTCGATGTTTAAGAGTTTAGCTTCTTTCACTTAAGAGTTTTCACAATCTCCCCCACTTAAGTAACTGACATCCTCGTTAGTATTTTTATCCCAGAATCATCCTCCAAGTAGATAGGATTCTAGAGGTGTCCCCTACAAGTTCAAGTGATGGCTCCCATGGCGTAGCACTTTGTCTTTTATGATATTTAGTTCTCATCTTTTGGCTGGTGTATTGCTTTAATATCATTTGTAACAACCCAAACTCTTAACTATCGAGATATTATCCTCTTTGACCTTAGTGCCTCATGGTTTTGTCCTGTTGGTATAACTTCTCAGTAGGTCACTGATACGTCTTAGGTTTCACAAATTAGGGTTTGCCCTAATTTTCCTTCAAGATGAAATTCTCCTCCAAATCCCAAGAAAAAATTCACCCACAAGAGGATGAGAGAGGAAGAACAGAACATTTTGACCTTCAAAATCCTAAGAGGAAACCAAGATACAATTTTGTCACTTCGAGAAGACAAGGTCTCCCCACTACGAAACCCTAGAAAAACAAGAGGATAGAAAAGAAACTTAAGGAGGCTAAGAGAACATATACTTCACAAATCTTGCAAAAAACCCTAGAAATATCTCTCCTCTATTCCCTTACTTAAAGATCAAGCCAAAGACCACCAAACCCACTAGTAGGGCTGCCCAAACAATGAAAACCGCCCAGCTCAGGCTTGACCCGAGACCAAACCGGTCCAGGATATGGGACACCGGTTTATTTGCCCCCAAGGCCGAACACCCCCCCTAGTGCCGCTCCGCCTTTCTGGACGCTCCCCGTTCCTCGCGGCAGGATCGAGACGCCTGCGCGACGCTCATATCCAGCCTACCGCGGCTCTTCCGCCTAATTCTCCGAAAGAACCTCCACAATCGGGCTCGTTGTCGACCGATCCCCCCCGCCGAGCTTAGATCGGAAGGTGGGACGGCATCATACTCCCTCCTTTAAAATTAACCCTTACTCCTCAAGGGTTAATAGAATGTGTGATTCCTCGGTGGCGGGAAACCCAACAAAGGCTTAAGGTCAAACCCTGTTGTGAGTGACACCCTTTCGGAAGCAACTAACTTGTAACTTTAACCAGCCAACTCTCGCCAATTGAACCTCCATGTCTCCTAACAAAGGAACTGAAGCCACTTGGCATACCCAAGTGACGTCGGGCGTTTATTCCCAGGGATCAATCAGCAAGAAAAAAAATTTTGAGTTGAATTTATCTCCCCCTGCAACGTAATAGTTGGAGAACCTCCCTTTGCATTCCCCCATAATACGGCACTTCTGTCCCTGGCATATGGTACCTCTATTTACTTTTGCTTGCTATCACCTCTAGATTCAAACTGTTCCGCCACCGATAGGGCCAAAGGAGTTGTGAAGGCAGCTCCACTGTCAAACCAAAAGAATTCCTCAACATTGCCACCCTTGTGGTGGCAACTTTTGTTTTCCTCTCATCGGAAGCTGCACACTCTTGTCATTCTTAAGTTTCTCTTGCTTTGATTGCTGAATGGTTAGTGCGAGAATGTGGGTATACTTATTACGGTGTGTGCTCTTCTATATACACTCATTTCTTCGTTTTCACTCTTCTTACTTTGGGTACGTATTAGTAGGAGAAATTCATCTCTAAAGGGGAAAATGTAGGAGCGTGGCAAACCCATTTACTTAAAACCTAAGGTTCCGTATCATGATTTTCTAAGGTAGATCAGGATGAGCTCTCGATCTCTAACGCGCATTGGCATCACAAGACTAGGTACAAGTCGGTGTGAGGGCAGAGGCCATGAGTACACTATCAATGACAAGCGAGGCATTGTATAGGCGCAAGAGAAGCATTAATACGCTCAGTTGTGTAGACGAAAATAGTCTTCTATTTAAACACTTCTCTCTATTTGACTGGCACATAGGCACTGATGCTTACAGTCATCTCCCAACCATACTAATGTACAGGGCGGTTGCTTAATCGAGGTCTTCTCCTATACAAGGAATACGGCGCTATAGCCCATGAGTAGGGCAAATGTTCTTCGAGCTTTGACTCGCCGTAAATATCGGTAGACGCCCAAAGTTGGGGCTGCAAATCAAATCTAATGGAGAAAGACGAGAATGAGTTTGCGTCTGGGACCCTGTCTTGCTCCGATTGCTCAAAACCCTAACTCTACATTTCTCAATTAGGGAGAGGAAGCCAATGCACCATCGGGTTCTGCGCAGCCAGCGTGCAAAAACGGCCACCACCTCTTCTACATCCTTCTCCAGAGAGCTTGGTCAATCAGACCGGAGATCAGTAAGAGTGGGTGAGGCATCTCGTGTCCTCCGATTTTACCTCCTTCGGGTTGTGGTGCACCAGTTGGGAGAAGTGGCGAGGCCGTCTTCCCTTGGAACCGAAGGGTCGGCGAGATGTCCGACGCCACGTGAATCCGTCAACGGTCCGATATGGAGGCTGGTGTTGGCCGATGCGAATGGTAAGGTGGCCCGGAGTGAGTGCAGAGAGATGCACCCCACCGACTTCCGTTGTTCGGTTCGCGATACCCACGCCCTGTGCTGGCGCGAGCTACAATGGTGACGCTGTCGTAGGGACAGAGACAAGGGTCCTCAGAGAGGGCGCTTGTCTCCCCGATACCGGAAGTTTTGCCCCGAGCCACCAGAAGACTATTCCGACTCAGGTGGGGGTGGTTGGCCGAGACACCGGAGCTACAACGACGGGAGGCCTGAGACCCCTTGGGCGAGGCCACCGAAGACGGGGTGGGGTCGTATCTCACCGTATTCAGGGGATTTGAGGGGAATGACTCAGTGGCGGATGGGAAGTTCAGCATGGGGAGTGGTATTCAAGATGGAGGAATCATCGGACACCGATTACATCAGGATGACGGAGAAAATTGTTAACGTCCCCCGTATCCTTCGCAAGGGAAGATGCGTACGGATGGCGTTGGCGTCATCGAAGGCATTCCCTACGGTGTCGCGACAACTATTTCGCACGTTAACTCGTGTACGCGAGGAGGCGAAAAGCTGGAATGGGCTTGATCCGATGTGCATTGGAGCGGGAAATCATTGGCTGGGTTCCAATGGTATTAAGGAGAGCGACCATACCACAATAACGGCGACTGCTCCTCTGGGAAGAGGGTTTACAACGTCTGAGTGGCTATCCATGACATGCTAGGGCGCGCGTTCGTTTCAGAAGTTCCCTGAAAGGCTCATATTGGAAGGACGATGGAACTGTTCAGTGCACCCATTTTGGGATGAACAATGTTACATGTTTTCTCTTGTTCGAGCGCGACATCGACCCTGAATGGACCCACAGTTCTGGAGCAACAGCCTATTAGCTTGACCTTAGGGTGGCAAAGCCGCTTTGAGCTTTCTATCCGGACGGAATTGAAAGTAATAGATCGGAAGCTCGATGACGCTTGCAAAGGAGGGGAAATCTTCATGAAAGGGTTGAAACCCCACATCAGTAGCCTTCCATCAGGTCCCAAGTGGCTTTAATAATCCCCCGTATTAAGAAGGAATAATAAACTCCGGATCAAGCAACAAGCGCCCACACCAATCTATCCATTGGAAACCAAAGCCAATGATTTACCCCTCCAAGCAAACGGGGAACAAAGCCATCAAGCTTTTTCCTCCTCCGTTACGCCGTTAACGGACGAAATGGCAACAATAGGCAGCGGACTGACCACCGGTAGACCCATCCGTACGCAATCTTCCCCTCGGAATACGGACCTTTCAAACTTCCTCCATCCTTGTATCTTGTTCGAGGATTTCCTTTCCCAATCCTCCCCCATGGCCCTATGCTGAAAATCCCCCCACTTTTTTGTAGGTCCTCCCCTCAACTCCCTTGATCATTACGGGGTCTGCCACCCCCCTTCTTTGGTTGGCTTGCCAAGGGGCTCGGCCCCCCCTCGTGGTACCTCCCGGTGTCCTCGGCCAACCCACCCCCGAACCTCTCCTGTTGGCTCGGCCAACTCCGTGCGGCCCTCCGGAACCTCTCGGCTACCCTCCTTTGTGGATTCCCCAAAGTGGTGCGACCATCTCTTTGCCAAACTCCCTCCCGGCCTCATCGGGGCCACCCCTCCATACGGTAACCGTGAGGTCACGTACGGCTTCCTCCCCCCTTTTGGCCGACGGCCCCCCTCCCACGGTTGGCCACCACTCCACGGCGGATGCCTTCCCAAACCCTTCCCATTGGACCAAGGCTCCTTGGCGCCGAGGATGTGAGGTGAGTGCCTTTGCATGGCTTCCCTCTGGGGTTGGCTTGCTCCATCTTCCCTTATTGAGAAATAGAGTAGGGTTTGACATTTCTGACAATTTCCTCTTTTCCTTAGGATTTTGATTGAGGCAAACTGGGCGCTTCCTACCAATTTACGGATCATTCTCTTTCCATTCCCCCCAAATCTCTCCCTCTAAGGGATGAAGAATTTTTCCTTCCAAACGACGAAAGCTTCTCTACCCACTTCCTCCTCAATTCCATCTCCCCTCCAAACCAACCTTCTACCTTTCTTTGATTGCCCATGCCGTTCTAGGATCGAGAGCTCTGTATCCAACTTGGATTACGCCTTAGGTTTCAATAAATTAGGGTTGCCCTAATTTTCCTTAAGTATGAAAATTTCTTCCTCCAAATCCAAGGAAGAAAATCAAACAACCAATAGTGAATGAGAGAAAGGAATATAGGAAATTTTGCATTCAATAATCCAAGAGAAACAAGATACAAAATTTGTCCACTTCGAGAAGGACCCAAAGGTCTCCCCCACTACGAACCCTATGGAAAAACCCAAGAGAAAGAAAACTAAGTGGAGGCTAAAGGGAGGAAAAGTCAAAGTTCTTAAAAGCATAAAACCCCTAAGAAATCTCCCTACTATCCCCTAAAATAGCAAGCCAACAGACCCCACAAAAACCCAATCGGTGGGCCTGCCCCAAAATGAACGCCCCAGCTCAAGGGCTTGACCCGAGCCCAAACTCGGGTCCAGGATGACCCGGTTCAGGCCCCATATGGATCTACACCTGCCGGAAAATCCCCACCACCCGCCCCAGAACAACAAAGAAACACCTGCCTAAACCGCCTGCCCCACCCGCTTCCTCGCGGCAGGTCGAGACCCTGCGCGCCTCTCAGACCCCGAGCCCGCGGGCCTTACCCGGTGCTCGGACCCGTTGGTCGCCGATCCCCCCTCGGGCCTGATCGGAGGCGGGCACGCATCAGTTCCATCCTGCCATCTCAAAATTCTGCTTTGCGGCATGAAGGCATGTTTAAAAGACTGTGGAGTTTTCTTATAAAATGAATTATAACCATTCAATAAAGAGGTTTGATGGTTTAGAGAATTTTAGACTTTCTTTTACTTAGGTTTCATAGTTGACATGGTGAATTATGATCTTTAGAGGTGAATTTTGGAAGGTCATGTCTACATTTGGGTATTTAATCTCTCTTCCTTTTTTT
>NW_021319178.1:17634784-17650008 GCF_001605985.2 Dendrobium catenatum
AAGGAATTTATTATTTCTATGTAAATGTAATGAAAGAAAGGTTAACTATTTTTTATAAAAACTTACATTCCACCTACCTCAATCCGTGCCCCCCTTTCGTTTGTCCGATCAACTCTTTCCCTCCACATGATTTATATGTAAAAGAAACATTTAAGGAAAAGCATAAGTGACTAATTCCTACACAATAAACTAAACCTTAATTCTAAAATAATAAAAGGGATCTTTCCATGTTTTGTTTAAGTTCCAAAACAAACCCTTCCCATATTTCATGAAATCTCTCAATCCATTTTCTCTCATTAAAAGTTTAGGCCAAATCCTTAGATTCTAAGCATACAACACCCTTCCCTACCATCAAAACATAATTAAAATAAATTCAATTTTCGGAATTAAATAAATCAAAAATTAAAAAATATAGTTTTTTCTTTCAAGCAAAAGCCATGTATTTGCTTCTAAAATCCTCCCAACAACCTATGAAAACCATGGGAATCAAAAATATCATGATTGGGAAAAAAACCCTAAATCCCTAAACTCAAAATTTTGCTTAAACCTTACAATGTCTTCTCATAAAAACTTCCCCATACCCTTAGAAATATCTTTTGTGAAGGCATTTCCAAAGAAGATCAATTTTAAGTAAAACCCTAGTTTTCAAAATTCATATTTTGATAAAAGAAAATACACATTATGGTTTAGAAACATCCCCCTAACCTTCCCTAAACTTTTCTCAAAAGAATCTCAAAGAAAACTTAAGTTTTTTCAAAACCCTAATTTTCATTACTTAGGGAAAACTCAAGGGAAAGGAAGAAAAACTCTAGCAAAACACATACATTAGCCTTCCCTTAGTCTTCCCTACAATTTCCCTAGCTTTCTTCGTCGGAAAACTCGCCGGAGCCGCCACCCGAAGAGTTCCCCTCCGCCTTACCCATCCACCCTTTCCTCCCCCTTCGGTTCGGTCGCATGAAGGAATGAGGGGACCGAATAGAATCGATCCCCTTAAGGCTTAGGAGTTAAGGGAAAGGTCTAATTACCTATTTTCCCTCACTTAAGTAACCCATACTTGAATAAACATTAAGGGTACTTTGGGTATTATAAGACTTCTCTTAATTTTAATTCCTAAATTAAACAAAATTAAATATAAGTTCTATACATCAAATTTCTTAGAATTTTGCGTAAAATTTTTCAAAATTATTTCCATCGAAATCCGACAACCTCAAATTTTTCACTTTAAACTCGTCGCAAATCTTTGAAAAATGTGCGAGGTCTAAAACGACGTTTTGCGGGTTTTACAATTCTCCCTCCCTTATAAAAATTTTGTCCTCAAAATTTAAGACAAGCTTAAGAAATCATACCTTAGATAAATAAGTGAGGGTAGCTCTCCCTCATCTCTGATTCCTTCTCCCAAGTAACATCTTTCTTAGTTCCATGCTTCCACATAACTTTGACATAAGGAATCTCTCTACTACAAAGCTGCTTAACATCATAATCTATGATATTCTCAGGTTCTTCTATAAATGTTAGATCTGGTTGGATGTCTATTGCTTTAGTACTTATCTTCAGGGCTTCATCTGAAATGTATTTCCTAAAGGAAGAGATGTGGAATACATTATGTACTCCACTCATATGAGATGGCAAAATCAATCTGTAAGCCACACTACCAACTCTCTCTGAAATCTCAAAAGAGCCAACATACCTTGGACTCAATTTCCCAATCTTGTCAAATCTCTTTACACCCTTCATAGGACTAACCTTGAGGAATACAAACTCTCCAACCTCAAACTCAACAAATCTATGTTTGGCATCATAGTAATTCTTCGGTTTATCTTGCACAGCCTTCAGTCTATCACAAATCAGTCTTATCTTTTCAGTAGCATCATCTACTAAATCAGCTCCAATGATCTTTCTTTCTCCTGCCTCAGCCCAACATAAAGGAGTTCTACACCTCCTTTCATATAAAGCTTCATAGGGTGCCATACCTATACTTGCTTGGAAGCTATTGTTATAGGCAAATTCAATCAATGGAATGTGTGTCTCCCATTTGCCACCAAAATCTAGTACACATAATCAAAGTAAATCCTCCAATGTCTGAATAGTCCTCTATGATTGACCATCTGTTTGAGGGTGAAAGGTTGTACTGAAAGTAAGTCTAGTGCCCATTGCCTCTTGAACCTTCCTCCACAATCTAGAGGTAAATCTCCCATCTCTATCTGATACTATTGATCTTGGTACACCATGAAGTCTAACAATCTCATTAACATAAACACTTGCCAACTTCTCAACAGCATCAGATTGTTTGATAGGTAAAAAGTGTGCTGACTTGGTCAACCTATCAATGATCACCCATATAGCATCATGACCAATTCTAGATCTAGGCAATCCAACCACAAAATCCATGGCTATGTCTTCCCACTTCCATTCTGGTATAGGTAAAGGCTGCAATAACCCTCCTGGCTTTTGATGTTCTACCTTAACCATCTGGTAAATTGTACACTTAGCCACAAATTCTGCTACAGTTTTCTTCATCCCTAGCCACCAAAAGTATTCCTTCAAATCTTGGTACATCTTGTTACTACATTGGTGAATTGTATAACTTGAATAGTGTGCTTCCTGAAGAATGTCCTTCCTCAAATCTCCAACATCAGGGATGCAAATTCTGCCTCTATACCGTAGTAACTCATCCTCATTGATCAGTAAATACTTCACACTTCACTCCATATAAGTAATGTCTCCAAATCTTCAGGGCAAAAACCACTGCCGCTAACTCCAAATCATGGGTTGGGTAGTTTCTTTCGTGGTTCTTCAGTTGCCTTGAAGCATAGGCAATGACCCTTCCGTTCTGCATCAGTACACAACCCAACCCTTTAAGAGAGGCATCACTATAAAGCTGAAATCCATCCGTCCCTGAAGGAATAGTGAGCACTGGAGTAGTCATCAAACACCGTTTCAACCTTTGAAAAGCCTCTTCACATTGATCTGTCCATACAAACTTCACTGCCTTTTGGGTCAATCTAGATAATGGCATAGCTATTCGAGAAAACCCCTCAACAAATCTTCTATAGTAACCAGCTAAACCCAAAAGCTCCTGATCTCCGTCACATTAGTGGGCCGTGGCCAATCTGCTATAGCTTGTACCTTGTGCTGATCCACAGAGATCTCTCCATTGCTAATCACATGACCCAAAAAGTTTACACTTTTCAACCAAAACTCATATTTGGAGAACTTAGCATACAAATCATTATCCTTTAAGGTATACAATACTGACCTTAAATGATTTGCATGCATCCTTTCATCTGGGGAGTAAACAAGTATGTCATCTATGAATACAATCACGAATAGATCTAAAGAATCCTTAAAGATTCTATTCATGAGATCCATAAACACTGCAGGGGCATTTGTTAGGCCAAAAGGCATCACTGTAAACTCAAAATGCCCGTATCTAGTGTTGAATATTGTCTTTGCTATGTCCTCTTCTCTGACCTTAAGCTGATAGTATCCTGATCTCAATTCTATCTTGGAAAACACAGAGGCACCCTCCAACTGATCAAACAAATCATCAATTATCGGAAGAGGGTATTTATTCATTATAGTCAACTTGTTCAATTCTCTGTAGTCTATACAAATCCTTAAACTTCCATCCTTCTTCTTTACAAAGAGCACAGGAGCACCCCAAGGAGAAGTGCCAGGCCTAATGAATCCTTTATTAAGCAAGTCTTCCAATTATTCTTTCAGTTCCTTCAGCTCTTTTATGACCATCCTATAAGGGGCTTTAGCAACTGGATCTGCTCCACTAACCAGTTCAATAGTGAAATCAATCTCCCTAGTTGGAGGCATTCCAAGTAAATCATCTGCGAACACTTCTGGATACTCTTGCACAACAAGTATCTCCTCTAATCTCCTCTCTTCTTTCTTCTCCTCCTTAACATAAGCTAGAAAACCTTCATTATCCTTCCTCAACAATTTGTATGCCACAAAAGAAGGGATTATCATGGAAGTTATGCCTCTTTCTCCTATGAATTTAAATTCTTTCTCCCCTGGCATACAAAATTTAAGTTCTTTCTTATTATAGTCTATGGTCACAAAGTGACTAGACAACCAATCCATATCTAGAATCATATCAAATTCCGTTAAAGGCAATACCATAAGATCTGCTCCCAAATTTCTATCACCAATAACCAACTCCACATGACACCCCTTGTTGGTTTCCAACTGACTCCCATTGGGCATCAAAACTGATAAGGGTTTGAGCATACATGAGGAAGATAAACCAACATACTTAATAAACTCCTCTACAATGAAAGAATGTGATGCTCCCGTATTAAATAACACCTTAATAGGCTTGTTACATACAAAGATTGTTCCTAAATACTATGCATGTAACATAACATAAAGCTCATCTTACTCATAAATCATAAAGGAATTTTTTGACATTAAAAAAAGTCCATACCTGTAATAACATCAGGAGAGTCTTTTGCTTCATGTTGTGACATTCCATAAACTCTTGGTTGAACCGGTGGACGAGCTTGACCTTGACTTGGAGTTGATGCAGTAGACTCCACCATCCTAGGCCTTCCAACCGTCCTCTGAGGAGCACTACCTGTTCTGGCCTCTAGAGTAGACTTCTGTCCCAAGGTAGGGCAAGACTTTGCCATGTGCCCTGGTTGATGGCACCAAAAATAGGTATTGGTGCCAGAAAGGCACTCTCCCCTATGATCCCTTCCACACTTATTACACAGAACAGAAGGAGTGCTACTCTTTGAAGTGTTGGGCTTGGGCTTCTTCCAATTAGGCCTTCCAGAATGAAAAGATTGGGCAAGCCTTGATCTATCTTCATTCTTCCTCTTATGGATGTCTCTCCTCCTCAGAGTACTCTGATAATCCAGCTCAACCTTTCATGCTCTCTCAACTAAAGTAGAGTAATCTTCAATACCCAAAGAAACCAATGGCTGTCTTATGCTATCCCTCAAGCCACAAAGGAATTGGTGGCATTTCTCTTCTGCATTAGGAATTATATGAGAGGCATACCTAGAAAGCAAAGTGAAATCAGCCTTATACTGCGTAATAGTTCTATCACCTTGCACCAATCTCATAAATTTATCTTGTATTGACCTCCTAGCAGCATTGGTACATACCAATCCCTAAACACCTTAACAAACTCCTCCCATGTTATTTGGTTGCTAGGTCTCCCACCAAAAGTTTCTTCTAGCTGACTTCTCCACCATCTTTCTGCTTCCCCATTGAAGGCATATGCTGCTAAAGCAACCCTTCTATCCTGAGGGCATAGCATTCCCTCCAAAATCTTCTCAACTTTCATTAACCAATCCTCTGCCTCTATAGCTCCACCTCCCACAAATGATGGTGGCTTCATATCTTGGAATAATTTTAAATTCTTATTCATGACAGTGCCTCCACTGCCTCCAGCTTGAGTCTGAGCATTCTTTATCATCTGTGTCATAGCCGCCATCATTTGGGTGAAAGAATCCAAAGTAGCATTAATGCTACTACCTTGAGGCTCCACTACTGACAGTAATTCCCTCCTGACCTCTCCAGTGTTGCCATCAGTGGCATCAGGCTCAGGTTTCTCAGCCTTGAGACATAAATTAACAAAGCAATCTAAGTAATAAAAAGCACAAGCACTTTATACCTACTCCAACCTATAGGATCATCCTATTGGCTCTTTTATAAAATCAATATTCTCAAATCCTTTGCTCTGATACCACTCTTGTCACGACCCGGCCCAGTTAGCTCGCAAGTACGAGGCGGGAACGGAGATCGGACAGAAAGAAGATAAAAGAAACATTACAAAACAATTAATATAACTCCAAAATGAAGAATCAACATAAAGAAAGAGCCACTACAATCTCCAAACATAAACTTTTTCTTTTCTTTCATTCAAAAAAAATCACCAATAGATGGATTTAGCATTAAGTTTACAAAAAGATACAAAAAGAGATCCACAAGTGTAACCTTTTTCTCTTACATTCCATTTCTAATCTTTCTATACAAAACATCAAAACACAAAAGAACCTACCGCCCGTCGTCTCCATACGATGGTAAGTGCGTGGTGGTTGGTCGGCCATTTATCCTTTCCTAGATCCTCCTTAAAAGTATTCCCACAATGAGGGTGAGTCTTATACTCAATAGGTAAGAATTTAAATTCAAATAAACTTAGAATCAAGAGAGAAAACTATAACATGCTTTGAGTAATTTAGCAAAAGAATCATCAATCATAAAATAAGTTATGCTTAAAGAAAAACATACTTTTACCTCAACTTTCAAATGCCTATTCCTTCCATAACCTTTCCTTTCTTCCTTTTTAAAATATCATGCCTCAAGTGATAATCTCAAATGCATATAACATGTGTATGTAACATTCATAACATTTTAATATATAACTATAACACCCGTCTCAGGAGTATCACTTGTACTGATCAGGTACATATAATTTGGTCATTTCCTTTTCCATTGGTTCATAGGAACCATCCTTTTCCATGGCTCATAAGAGCCTCCTTTTCCATGGCTCATAAGAGCCTCCTTTTTCATGTGATACTCCCACGTCAACATGCACATACATGTATTATTTATATAACCATAAGATATGCTTGATGTAAATCATTCTTAAACTAACCATTTGTATATTTCCTTAAAGAAATGCATGCTTGATATGCTTATGTGTGCTTTTGCATGTAAGAGGAAAGACATATATAGCATTAAAAGAGAAATGAGCATGTGATCCATTCCTAAATTTTACATTTGCATAAGGAAAACCTTTGTCTTTGCTTTTAATGTCCATGAACTTTTACAAAGAAGCAAGAGTCATAAAAAGATATCATAATAAGCATGAAGGAATTTATTATTTCTATGTAAATGCAATGAAAGAAAGGTTAGCTATTTTTTATAAAAACTTACATTCTACCTACCTCAATCCGTGCCCCCCTTTCGTTTGTCCGATCAACTCTTTCCCTCCACACGATTTATATCTAAAAGAAACATTTAAAGAAAAGCATAAGTGACTAATTCCTACACAATAAACTAAACCTTAATTCTAAAGTAATAAAAGGGACTTTTCTATATTTTGTTTAAGTTCCAAAACAAACCCTTCCCATATTTCATGAAATCTCTCAACCCATTTTCTCTCATTAAAAGTTTAGGCCAAATCCTTAGATTCTAAGCATACAACACCCTTCCCTACCATCAAAACATAATTAAAATAAATTCAATTTTTGGAATTAAATAAATCAAAAATTAGAAAATATAGTTTTTTTTTCAAGCAAAAGCCATGTATTTGCTTCTAAAATCCTCCCAACAACCTATGAAAACCATGGGGATCAAAAATATCATGATTGGGAAAAAAACCCTAAATCCCTAAACTCAAAATTTTGCTTAAACCTTACAATGTCTTCCCATAAAAACTTCCCCATACCCTTAGAAATATCTTCTGTGAAGGCATTTCCAAAGAAGATCAATTTTAAGTAAAACCCTAGTTTTCAAAATTCATATTTTGATAAAAGAAAATACACATTAGGGTTTAGAAACATCCCCCTAACCTTCCCTAAACTTCTCTCAAAAGAATCTCAAAGAAAACTTAAGTTTTCTCAAAACCCTAGTTTTCATTACTTAGGGAAAACTCAAGGGAAAGGAAGAAAAAATCTAGCAAAACACATACCTTAGCCTTCCCTTAGTCTTCCCTACAATTTCCCTAGCTTTCTTCCCCGGAAAACTCGCCGGAGCCGCCACCCGAAGAGTTCCCCTCCGCCTTGCCCGTTCGCCCTTTCCTCCCCCTTCAGTTCGGTCGCACGAAGGAATGAGGGGACCGAATAGAATCGATCCCCTTAAGGCTTAGGAGTTAAGGGAAAGGTCTAATTACCTATTTGCCCTCACTTAAGTAACCCATACTTGAATAAACATTAAGGGTACTTTGGGTATTAAGAGACTTCTCTTAATTTTAATTCCTAATTTAAGCAAAATTAAATATATGTTCTATACATCAAATTTCTTAGAATTTTGCATATAATTTTTCAAAATTATTTCCATCAAAATCCGACAACCTCAAATTTTTCACTTAAAACTCGTCGCAACGCTTTGAAAAGCGTGCGAGGTCTAAAACGACGTTTTGCGGGTTTTACATTAAGTATATGAGAATGCACTTTAGGACTAGAACCACTCTTGTCACGACCCGGCCCGAGGAGCTCTCGCAGGCGAGGCGGGAACTAAGGTCGGACGGTAGGTTAAATTATATAATCTCTAAATCTATTTCCATAATAATTTGAAAGAGCCTCTAAAACATCAAATTGAAAACACATAAACATAAACCTCAATAAATTCATAATTACCTTTCTTCTGGAGCTCCTCCCCTACGATAAACATTGCCGCCCCTTCTACTCATTTGATTAATTTAAGCTTACCTGAAAATGTTAACAACTAACATTAAGCTAAAGCTCAGTAAGTAATACACAATTCTAAACTTCAGTAAACAAGGCAACTGTGTAATATGCTGGATGTCAATTTCATATGAGCATAGCATAAAATGATATCATACTTAACATAACATTAAACATATCATATCATAAAGTCATATCTTTCATTTTTTTTCCTTTCCATATTCATATCATTATACATATCTTTCTCGTTTCATATATAATACAACCGTCACAGGAGTCACCGTCTGTACCATAAAGGTACTCCTTTTCTATTTTCCTTTTCTATATCCTTTACCATTTTATCGTGCACGAGTACAACATCCCCAGCTAATACCATAAGGGGGTGAACTCCATCCTTTCAGCATACACATACAAGCACTCAAATAACATTAATATCGTATCATATCTTTTCATCTTATTTCATATAATATATAAACTTATAATATAATGCCATAAAATATATATGTAATTGTATGATCATTCATTTGGTGAGAGTTAAGAAGCATGATTGGGGCTATCAAATCATAAACATGTGAGAAAACAAGAGATATTACTGTAATTAAAGAACTATGCATACTTACTTGAAAATTAGAAAAATTGATTTCTCCTCGCTAATTCTTCCTCATTCGAGATTGCTTCCAAAACACCTAATAGAGATAATTTCACCCTTAAAATCATTTATAAATAATTTAAATTATTGTTCTCCTTCTATTCAAAATCTAACTTAAGTTCTTCCTCTCCCTCTCTCTCCAAAAGATCACATAAAGCATATCATAATCTAAAAATTCATAATTTTATCTAATTAATTAATATTAATCAAAATAACACTTTCTCCATCATATAAATTAATTTAAAATAATTCTATTTTCGGATTTATCTAAAACCCTAATTTTTGAAAACCTATTTTCATTAAAATGCTTAATTTTGCATGCTAAAACTTCTCATTCATCAAAATAATAATTATGGAAAACTAATTTTCGGATTAACTAATTTTAAAAATTAGGAAAGTACTATTTTGTGAGAAAAACTCGATTTATACCCTTAGAAACCCTCTTAGGACCTTTAGGAACCAAGTTTATAAAAGCATTATAAAAAAATCCAACTTTAGAGAAAATCCTAATTTCCAAAATTTCATATTTTTCAAGAAAAATACTTAACATTAGGGTTTAAAAATTTCCCCTAACCCTTCCCTAAACTTTTCTCAAAGGAACCCTAAAGAAAACTCAAGTTTCCCTAAAACCCTAATTTCATTCTTTTAGAGAAAACTCAAGGAAGGGGAAAGGAAACACTAGCAAACTACTTACCTTAGCCTTCCTTACAAGTTCCCTTCAATTTCGCTTGAGAAACGTCGCCGGAAACCACCCCTAGGAAAGCCGGCGTCGCCTCCTACGCCTCCCCTTCTGCTCTCGTGTTCGGTTCGCAAGCATGAATGGGGGACCGAAATATTTCGGTCCCCTATTTAGAGAGGAGGTCTCATACTAAAATGCCCAAAGTCCCAATTACCCTCACTTAAACATCCTCTCTACTCAAAAGGCATGAGGGGTAAAGTTGTCATTAAAAACTTTCCAGAAATTTTAACTCCTAAAATACTTAAAATCTGATATGGGTTATATACACCAAAACGATCAAAATTTTACGCTCTATTTTATAAAATTACTCCAGTCGAAATCCGACAACATTGAATTTTCACTTAAAACTCATCGCGGCGCTTTGAAAAGCGTGCGAGGTCTAAAACGACGTTTTGCGGGTTTTACATTAAGTATCTGAGAATGCACTTTAGGACTAGAAATGGAAATCTAAGGGATGGTGCATATTCTAACAAAGCTTATTCACAACTAAGGCAATATCTAGGTTGGTGGAAGTAAGGTATTGGTGTGATCCAACTAATTATTTAAAATGTGCAGGATTATGAAAGGGATGTTGCGATTCAATTGGGGGTGAGATTTTTGAGGGAAGAGGATTGAGAATAGGGTTAAAATTTGTCATGCAAGCTAGTTGTAATAGTTCTATGATGTAAGAATGCTAAGAAAGGAGATAAGAATGGTTTGTGGAGGTGACATCAATGCCAAGAAAATGGGACAAGGAGACAAGGTTGTGATGTGAAATTGCTATTAGACTTTATGTAGCAGATAAGAAATGAAGACATGGCCGTTACCAGTGACCAAGATGTCATCAACATAGATAAGGAAATATATGTGGATATCCTCAGCTTGGTAGATCAGTAGAGAGTAATCAGCAGAGCTGAAGTGAAAATTTTGATGAATAAGATATGATGAAAGGGTGGCAAACCATTGACAGAGAGCTTGTTTGAGGCCATAAATGAATTTTATTAAGAGGCATACATGATTAGGATATTGATTGTCTTGACAATCTTGTGGTTGAGACATGAAGACTGTTTCATTGAAAGTCCCATGAGGAAAAGCATTTTTTATATCAAGTTGCAAGATTGGCCATTAAAAATATAGGGAAATGACGAGGAATAAACAAACCCTTATTGATTTAGCAACAGGACTGAAGGTCTTATGGTAATCAAGATCGTATTCTTGTTTAACCCATTAAGCAACAAGTTGGGCCTTATAATGAGCAATGGTGCCATAAAAAAATTATTTCTATTTCGAATATTTCTAGACACTTCAATTAATTTGACTAATAGATGCATTGAAATTAATTATGCATTAGAATTCTTACTTTTCTTTAAGCATCTTTATGTGCATGCTTTTTAGTTGGATTATCACTAGGCTTTATGGAATATTTGGTTTTAATCATTTTAATACACACACAAACTACTTCAATGCGAACACGACATATATTTTATGTTTTTGTTATGTACACAAAATTTACCCATGCCAACTGCAAGTGAGGGTTAACCTAAGCAATGGGGCTAAGCCTACATGTCCTATTGGTGTTCGGTGTTATTCTGGTTCAGATTTTTATCTTGGAAATCAAACATTTTATTTTCTTTCATCCAGAATTATATTAGAAAATATTTTAACTGTGATAGTTAGGTTCGTTTAAAACCTTGCATACTCAAATAAACCCACCTTTTAGACTTTTGGACTATAAGCCTTCTTTCCTAAATAAATAATAACCTACTTATGCATCATATCATAAAACCAAAATTTATTTGTTTATAATCTGGTTGCCCGACCTTGGGTTATAATAATTATAAATATTATTGTGTATTTATTTAGTTTCTCCTGCTTTATATATTGCATATAATTTTTTTTCATCACTAATATTTCATGTTCAGCATACACAAAGCATCGTCAGAAAATCAGAGCTCAAAAAAGGGTTATTATAGGTTAGACTTGTTTGAAAGAATTTGAAATTTTATTTTTCTTGATTCAGTATTTGTAATAAGTGTACGTTAGTTTAACAATCATGCACACACACAAGAGGGAGTTTAATTAAATGTTATAATTTTTTTGAAGAAGTAATTGATAATATATATTGTATTGTACTATCTACGAAATCAGAAATTAATTAAATTTTTAATCATGTCAGAATAAAATTAAAATAAAATTTAACTAATCTTGTTGTACGACCACTTCATTATACATGACATAATATATTTTAAGAAATGCAATAATTTGAATTTAAAATTTGTTCTATTTATGTAGTACGAACCAAATAATATTGTACGATGTTTTAAAGTATAGCCTAATTCGATTCTCGTGATTAATCAAATAAATTTGGATTAATTTAAAATTTAGGATCATATAGTACGAATTTGATAATACAGGTGATTGGCATTGCTTATATATGTTCTTCCTAGGGTTCATCTTGTAAAAATTATGATTCATTTGAACTAAGTGTTATGTTCAATTTTTCATTCATAATGTACAATAAGTGTTGGAATTGCACTGATTGTAATGTATTATTATTCATCACACAGTACTAGCATGGTAGAATTGAACTAATCATACTATTAAGATTTTTGAATCAGGAAATTTATGCTCTCTTAATAACCTAAGAGAAAATATTTTGGTAGTATAAGGGTTGAGTCTTCCATGAGAGAGCATTAAATAGTGGGCTTTGAGCAGGGGAGATAAAGGGTGAGGTTGTGAGATAGGGAGAAGATACTAGTGGGTTTTAAGTGAGTGTGTAAGGGGATTCCTCATGATTGCTTCGACCAACATGCACCAAAGTTCCTCCATGTGACATTGTTCATTTTGAATTTATTCTTATGTTTCATATGTTGAAGTCTATTTTGAGTGTAATAAATGTGTTATCTTAGGTTTTAAACTTATCATAAATACTAATGAAAAAATAGTGATGTCCTTAAAACTACAAATAATTTGCTAAGAAAAACATTCGATCCCAACCTTTGTTGTTCTCACTTCTTTTAAAATTATGAAACTACTACTCACCTCTTCTTTGAATATGACATCTCCTATAATATTCTTTGCAAGAATATTTCATTTTTCACATCCTTCCTAATTAGACAAGATATTGCTCAGGTTCTGAATAAAATTTGAAAATGAATGATGTTTCTTCTAAGATCAATGTTGGTTTTTATCTGGCTACCTATTACTTGATTTACTACTTGTAGAAGGAAAAAAATTCAAGAAGGATTGGGTAGAATCTGTAATGTACATCTAATGTTGCCTTATGTTAAGAGGTCAATTGGGCATAAAAGCTCTAGATGGATAAATTATCATAAGCTCAAAGCTTACTTCTAATGATTGTCGGCTAATCATATCATCGATGCTTTGCTGGGGAATTTTATCAATTTTTTGTGTTGCCCCTGCAACTTCCTTTAGACGACCTTTGCTTCTACCCAGACAACCGACATATTTTTTTGTGTTATTCGTTTTGCTTATTCTCTCCACCCCTATTAATGGGCATAAAGCTTTTGCTTCCATTTAGCTAGCATGTATTAAATTAGTTGTTTCATTTATGTAGCTATTTGCAATTTGTTCTAGGGCTTGATTTTTTAAGCCTTTATTCTCTCTTTTACATAAACTTTGCCACCTTTTTTGTGAAGTTTTAATTTTCTTTATTCATCTTCTTGAGTTGTAATCAGTTTTTTGTCCTATGTAATTGTTCACATATGTTTAAAAAGGACTTCACTCTTATTTTTCATCATCTTTTTCCGACTAAATAAGATGAGTTACATAAATAATAACAAAAATCCTTCCATAGTTTAACGTGTTTTTTTTTTTTCCATAGTTTAACGTTTTTTTTTTTTTTCAAAAAAAAAGGAGAAATATTGCGCAGCTCGTTGGTTTGAGCCAGGGGTGTAAGTGAGTCGAGCCGGCTCGTGAGCCGGCTCGAACTCGACTCGTTAACGAGCTCGCGAGCCGAGCTTATCGAGCTTCGAGCTCGAGCTCGAGCCTACAATCGAGCTCGAATGATTAACGAGCTCGAGTTCGAGCTCAACCCGACTCGACTCGAAATCTTATCAAGCTACTCGATTATTTTATATATATTATATTTATAATATTTTTTTTAGAATATCAAAACCTTATTACATAATATATTTTGATACGGCTAAAAAAACCCTAAGCCGCCGCATTTCGTAACATATTTCGCCTCCGCACTTCCGCAGTCTCTGCCCTAGCCGCATCGTGAAACCCCCGTCCCCGACTCCCCGTCTCTCTTCTCCCTCGGTTGAAGACTCGAAGCAGCGCCCTCATCCTCTCATACAAGACGAGATTCGAGACAGAGGCACAGAGCGACTCAGCAACTCAAAGACCTTCTCTCACGTGATTCAGCGGTGAGCCGACGGAAGGTAATTTTTCCCTTTGGTATTTTCGTCTTTCTTTTACTGGTTTTACTTTCTCCTCTTCTTTCTTTAGTTCATCTCTTTCCTCTTTCTTTCTATGTTGATTTCTCAAATCAGCAAAGTGAGGGTTTTGTGTTGTTTTCTCAATCTCTGTAGATTTTTCTTTTTTTTCTTGTAGATTTTCTCAAATCAGCGGTGAGGCTTGAGCTTATTTGTTCTGGAAACAGCAAACTTCATGCCTTCTCTTGAATTTTTTTATACATGAATTGATGTATGTATGGATGAGTGGATTTTCTTTTTCTTTGGATGATTTTTGTTTAGATATTATGATAAAAAAACTTAGCTGAAAGCCTGAAATTAAAAAAAAAAAATACAGATCATCTTGTTATCCTCTAGCAGAAAAGTGAGGGTTTTCTGATTTTTTTTTAACAGATTAGCTTGTTATTTTATTAAAGATTAGGTGGTGCCGTGGTGGCTGTTTGATTTTTCTGAAATAATTTTTATGGTTTTGTATAGAATACATTTTTGCTGAAATGATTTTTATGAAGATAACATAAACAGATCACCTTGTTATCCTCTAGCAGAAAAGTGAGTGTTTTCTGATTTTTTTTTTAACAGATCACCTTGTTATTTTATTAAAGAGTAGGTGGTGCCGTGGTGGCTGTTTGATTTTTCTGAAATAATTTTTATGGTTTTGTATAGAATACATTTTTGCTGAAATGATTTTTATGAAGATAACATGTAACAAAAGTTGTATGCTCCCTAGTTTCCATGTAAACTAAATAGTTAACATTATCTTCTTGGCTGCAGAACATTTATAGCTGCAGAATAACACTTAACCAAAAAATTTCCTTTCAATTGTTTTTTTTTTAATGTTCATATGTGTTTATATTCCTTATAGGAAATTATTGTTAAGTCAATGTTTGAGTTAACTTAAATGTGGGTGTATATTGCTCCTTTGATTCTCTCAATTGGATGTATATATTTTCAATTCTCATGTTGTTATCAATTTTTTAGAATGTCAACACCAGTTAGTACGGAAGGGGAAAATATTGAGCCTGCAAATATTGAGATTGAAAGACAGG
>NW_021319178.1:17650108-17660566 GCF_001605985.2 Dendrobium catenatum
CAAAATCTGCGTGGTGACATAAATTTTCCCACCACTTCTCTTCACAAATAAATCTAGCTTTTTATGTTTCTTAGTTTAAACGATCACCTGTTGTTCAATTTCTAACCTCATCCTGTGAGGTGCTTATTTAATAGGGACTGCATCAGACTGGATAGCTAACTTATAGACTATCACTTATGGGTTTAAAGTAGGCATCTAGGTATAGTTCCAGGCAAAGTAGTCTCCATATTTTGTTAGTAACTTGATGTATTTTTGAGCCTCCGAATCAGATAGTAGGGCACTATAAAAAATAGACCTAGAATATGACTCAGTGCCTAAGTTCACCTCACACAGTTTATCCATGGCAGAAGTAGTGCCATCTTCAAATTCTCTAGGAGTGTCAAGGACCCTGTCTTCATTATCATCCGAGTCTTCTTCATCGGTAAGAGAAGTAATCGAATAAGAATGGGAGACAGTATAAATATTATCATGATTAGACTTACTCAACCCCATATAACTTACTCCTTATAGGTTCGAGGGAAATCAGTTTACCAAACATGGGCTTACTGTAGAGCTTGTTCATCAGGCCAAGTATAACGAACGAGACCTCGCTCGATGTAACTCTCTACAGTAGGGGAAAACTAATGAGGGGCACTCTTAACCTCTATATCCATAGTGATCTCCTCCGGATCCATGCACTTATATTACAGGGTAAAGAGGCACACTCCTTAGACCATGCTGGCCCAAATGTCTCATACAATGGAGGTATAGGGCAATCATTAGTCTGTAGTGCACTATCACCGCTAGTGGAGTGAGTGTCATAAGGTCTTTGACAGGAATCCTCAACTCTTATTTTGTATATTTGATTGGGAATAGGCTATCCACTATTAGTCTGACGTCAGAAGTCTTCTTCCTCATCTGAATTATTGTCAAAACCTAATCCACCCTCAGGTATCAGATACCTACGAAAGGTAGGATGTGAATCATAACTAGCAAAATTTGGAGGTGATGAAGGGACCGAATGATGAAGGACATCAATCATTTCATCATCTAAAGAGTCAGACTTGACAATCAAAGAAGAAGTATACAAGTAAGAGGAAGGAGGAGTCCGAGTGTCAAAGTTTTGCAACTCATAGGTTGAACCTCTACCTCTACCTCATCCTCCCCTACCTCTACTAGGGGGAACCTCGTGCCTCACTAAAAATTGAAAAGGAGCTCTATCAGAATGCTTAGTAGAAACACCTACCTCAATACTAACATGTAACGGACCCTGTACAACACTAGCAGGTGTCACTAGTGACTGAGTGGGTGGAGGTTTATGAGTCTTCCGATGTACATAATACTCAGCGTCATCATAAATAGAGATCTCATACATAGAAAAAGGCTAGGTATCTCCATAAATGGTATACTCTATATCATTCCTCATAAATTTCATACATTGGTGCAAGGTACAGGGCACCATTCCATACTCGTGAAGCCAAGGCCTTCCTAAGAGAGCCCTGTATGAAGTGTTAGCCTCAAGTCAATGAAACTTTGCCTCAGTTAGGAAATTTACAAACTTCAAAGGCAGGGTAATAGACCATAGAGCGCACTGACCTTGATCATTGAAGCCTTTCAACAAAATCTTATTAGAAATGAACTTCAAATGACCTAGGGATAGGCTCTTTAAAGTTTTATAATTAAGAATATTTATTGAAGCCCCTTGGTCGATGAGGACCCTATTCAACTCATAACTATTGACTTCAACAGTAACATATAAGGGATGGTTATGCTTAGAGGTCCCTAAAAGAAGGCCACGATTTGAAAAGGTAATGCATGGCATCTCTTTTAAATGGAATGCATCCTCAACAGAATCAGAAGCAAAGAATGTTTGTAGGACTTCGGTTCAAGTAGGGCTTTTACTAGTATCTCTCTCAAGTTAGGGGACTTCATCAAAGTGTCATAGACACTATGAAGGGAATGAATTTTTCTTAAGTGAGCCAACATATTATAATCCACTTCCAACTTAGGGTCTTTCCCTTTCTCTTTAGACTGGTCTTGAGAGGAAGGGATAGGATCGTCCTGCTGGGTAACAGTATTTTTATCTTTTTCTTTTATATTTTTAGCACCCTCTACAGTTAGTTAGTGCAGCTCTAGTTATTAGACCGTCGATAGTTACTCCTGTTATTGGATGACGTCCACATCATCACCGATAGAGACAGTAGTTGGAGCCTGCCTAGCCCCAGATCATTTCAATTGTAATTACCCTCCAGCAGCCCGTTACCCATATAGAGCCCCGCTACAGTAGGTGGGTTTAGAGATGTCGACAAGAAAACACCCCTGTCGGGATAGTACAGTTAGTGGAGGCAGTGCAACCAGTTGTGGCAGTACAGTTGACAAAGGCAGTTCAGCCAGTGGATACTGTATATCAAATGGATACAATTATTCCTTTCGAGTTCGATGCAGTCCCAATGAGTTGTGATGTGGAGGCAATAGCTTCTCCTGGTAGATTACCATATCGAGTTGAAACATCTTTAGCTCTCAACCCCTATAGTATTACTTCCCTTATGAGTCCCTATATAGAGGCACTCTGTCAGGCCTTCTCCGACGGGGACACACTCAGAGATGAGTCATACGAGGACGTACTAGTACACCGAGTATACATGATTACACGTTGAGATCACTCGGAAGAGCAGAGAGATCTCGAGGATGAGGATGAGTAGGGAGACCCCGAGGCGGGAGGATATCTGAGATCAGTAGCTACGAATTCCATAGTCTTGCACTTACAGACTCATATGGCCGAGATGGCCAAGGCCATAGCAGCGATGACTACCCAATTGACAACTTTGGGGGCTACACCCCAGATGATGGGCGTAGGTACCCCTACCACATCTAGAGATGAGCCAGTAGTACCACTAGTAGCACTAGACCCTATGAGAGTAAATAGCCAGAATCATTCAGGGTCATATGTATAATGTTGCATTCTTCTCTCCTTCTAATAAGACACCTCCCCGCTTGTGGGTAGAGTCTGAATAATCTAGCCTATGAGGATGAAGTGCCGGACCTGGGGAGGCCCAATTTTTTCTAAAAATTGTTTTTATATAAGCATGTTTTTTAAAATCTTATGCATATCTGATTTGGATACTTTAACCAGTATGCATCACATTAGAAATCAATTAAATTAAAATTTAATTGTATTAGCTCTAGGAGGATTCACCTTATATAAGTATGAGGCAAATTAGGAAACTCTCTAGATGTCGGTCTTAACTTCCAAAAACTAAACTACACATCTATCTTTCAAGAAAGACTGGACAGTATGGTTTTGAATTGATTAGGTGGTCAGCTGGCTCCCCAATCCAGGCCAGGATAAGTCCAAGTTTTGTATTACATTAATTAGGACACAGGTGTTAATGTTGTGCGTAAAATACTAAACCCAATTTAGATTTATGATTTAAGGCTACTACATTCAATATTGTAGTACGCCTCATCAGTGGGTAAGTTTCCTATTTTTTAGGGACTATAAATCCTACCTATTTGTGTCACGTGGATGATGCCACTTCTATCTTTTTCTTCTATATGGTTGGAGTGCTTGACTTTCTTTTCTTCAGTTTCTCCTTAGTTCGTTAGTCCCTCTGAATGCTGGTGTGAATCATGCATGTTGCTAAGCCAAACCAGACCTTTCTTCCATTTGATTAAGAACTTCCTAATCTCCACCCTTATGCCAATCCCATTCGAAAGGATAACGTAGGATCCTTAATCAAGAGTCATCTTAGGCTCCAGCCTAAGTTGTAATTAATCATAGAGGCTTGCACCCGTAGGAAATTGAATCCCAAGTCAAATAAACTCTATTAAAGCTGATATATAAGGTAAAGGAAATATCGTGATTGTGATCAGGCCATATATATTATTATCCATCAAAGTGCATAGGCGAGAGCCACTATCCTCAATGGTTAATTATATGTAATCTAATCTACCCTTCTATTGGCCCGTTTGCGAGGAGCACGGAGGCTCATGATTATATCTATCCCTTGGGGTGGTGCGGTCGTATGTCATCTACACTCTGCAGCATAGCAGTGTCCTTGTAGAGGTCCACAGGTTTCTGGCTACTACGGTGGGAGGGGCTTGAGCCAAGAAGCCATGGAATAGGATAGGATTTGAATTAGAGTTTGAAATTATTCATTAGAGCCAATTGGGTCAACCTGGGTTAACCTAGTCAACCAGGTTGACCTAGGGCATGGATCTGAGCTCAAGAGATATGGTCTGATCCATAGGACTCAATGGAGGTGAATTAGTATTTTAAAATTCTTTCTTAGATTAAATCACAATAAGCACAAACCAAAATCACCACAGAAAAAATAAGTGCGGAAAATTAAAATGCGGAAGCAGTAAGAAGAATACAAGGGTTTATAGTGGTTCGGTCAACTTGACCTACGTCCACTCCCTGGAGTCGCCCTCCAGGTATTGCACTAAGTGTCTCTCCTTTAGCTCCCACAGCTAGGTGCAGAAGCCTTTACACCCAACTCCTTTTCACCAACCCCGATGCGGCAAAGAACTGACTCCTTTTGCTTGCTCCTGAAGCGGGCAGAGAACCGACTCCTTTTGCTTCCTCCTGAAGCAGGCAGATAACCCGGACCTTTTGCTGAAGTAGACCTCCCAAGAACGAATTGATCGTCCCGGATGATATTTAGATCATCTCAGACGATGTAATCGTATCATTTATTCTTAATTTCTTTCCTTAATTGTCTGATCAATTTAGGCATAATTGTATCAAATCGTTTAGGATGAAACATGATCGTCCTAACTGATATCTGAAAATAAAGAATGCCTAAATAGATCATGTCAGCAAAATCTTTCTATTTTGAGCATATCATCTTGGTCGATATCCTAATGACGGTTGCCTTAACTAGGAGTCCTGATTAGGGTTTTTGTTTTAAACCCTATCGTTCAGGACGATATAAATATCATCCAGGACGATATGAGTTAAAACAAAAATTCTAAATCAGTAAGAAAAGAATCACTCAAGTGTGTGTGTGTAGGGTTACTTAGTATCAGATACTTCCAAGATTACAATTGACTCAAGAAAGGGAAAAGGAAAGTTACAGACTGATTCAACCCTAATCTACCTAATCTTGAGCTTGTTCTGTTTGTCGTCTGATCTATTGGCCCTGAAATGTCAGTAGAAAAAGGCAGTCGTATTGTTTCCTATCATAAAAACAATAATTCATGAAACCAAATTTGAAACAATCTCCCCCTTTTTGATGATGGCAAACACTCCGATGATTATTTCAAAAACAGCAGTATAAAAATAAAAAGGCTTTCAAGATTCAGAATAAAAGTTCAAACATATAAACCTACTACTCCCCCTTTTGACATCTCAAAAATGAGGAGGAAATAAAAACAAACTAAAGCAACTAGGACTAAAAGAAAAAAAAACAAAATGCAAAAAAAAAAAAAAATTGCAGAAAATAGATGCTAAAACTAGAAAAATAAGGGACCCTTATCATCAGACGGAGGTGGTGGCGGTGGCTGCTGGAAGTAACTGGACATAGCAACGAACTGTGAGCCAAATCAGGCCATGTCCTGGTCGTGCTGCTACTGCTGGTGTGCTGCATAGGCATCAAAATGGGCCATGTCCTCATCGTGTTGCTACTGGTGGTGAGCAATGAAAGTGTCAAACCGGGCTTCCAACTGATCAAATCTCTCTACTAACTGATCTAGCTGTGAGTGCTGGCGGAGAGGAGCAAGTTCAAGAACAAGAGTGGGAGCTTCCTCCTCCTCAACACCCTGAGCTTCCTCATCCCCTGGGTGGAGATGAGTACTATGAAGGACTTTGAATAAATTGTTTGAGTAAAGAGGTAGCGGATGGTTGGGAGGAGCAGGATATTGAAGATTGTACTTAGTTTGCAGAACATAAGTAATGAGGTGTCCTAGAGCGAGATTGGGTTTCCTCTTATGGCCTGGATCACTGATTGTTGTCAAATCATCAATGTATCGAAAAATCAGGTCAATGGCATTAAACTCTCTATGGGCCATAATATAAAAGGTAGTCAGAGAAAGCAGAGGAGTGATGTGGATTCGATCCCCAGCTTTTGGAATAATGGAAGTGTGAAGGACATGCTGGATTATTCTAGCATCTTTGACTAAAGAGCTAGTTTCTTCAACATGAAAAAGTGCGTTGGTCTAGCAAAGAAAATGATTTGCTGTGGACCAGTCAAAATCAGGATCTGAGATAATGATATGCAGCTTATCCCCAATGGTGGATAGCTGCAACAGTTCAGCACATTCTTGATATGTGACCTCGATCGGGCGTCGATTCACATAGGAGGTCAGGGCTAAGCATAATTTATGCGAAGATTTGCAAAAAATTTAAGAAGAAGTTAAGAGGAAAAAGGGACTGTGATGGTAAGAATAAATCAGAGCAATGTATGGGCAAAAAGATCTAGTACCAAGTAAGAAAGGTAGGCATGATTGATCGTTCTTGAAAGAGTAATGTCGCATTCCTTATAACGGTGGTAAGCAGCTTGATCTTCTGCTTCCCGAAAACGAGGGTCCAGAGTGGCACGCGAGGAGCTTCCCGACACCTGACGAACATGCTTTCCTCCAGCCATATTAAGAAAATAGTAAGCAAATAAGAGAGGAGAACAAGCTTGAGGTAAAAAACAATGGCTGGAAGGACTTAATTTAAAGAAACAGACACATCTTCCAGGACGATCGTAGAATCGTCCAAGACTATCTGGTTCAATTATTACGTACAGGCCGATTGGTCAAAAAGGCATTCCGATCGTCCAGTTCGATCAGATATCGGCCAGGACGATTAGATACAGGTGATCATCCCGAGGAGTCAAGTCGGACGACTGTTGAAAAAGCAGATCATCCAGGCCGATTAGGTGTATCGTCCAGGACGATGCTCAATAATTGATCGTACAGGCCGAATTTAAAATGTTTTAAATCTGTGCTACGTGTATCATCCAGGACGAATAGAGGATCGGCCAGGATAATTGTCCAATAATGGATTGTCCGGGGCAATTTTAAGGATTTTAAACGTACAGACACATGGATCATCTAGGACGATCTGGTGTATCAGCCAGGACGATGAACATAAATGCATAGGCCAGGATGAAAATTGTATCGACCAAGATGATCAAGATTATTGTAACAGAGTTCGATCAGATCGTCCAGGACGATAAGGTATCATCCGGGACGATGATTTATAGCAAGCTCAGAAAAGTTCAACAGATAAAATTTTGAAGAGAAATTATCATATCATCCAGGACGATAGAGATATCGGCCAGGACGATGTGACAAGAATTTGGAAACCAAGGAAAGATGAAGATGATCAAAGAAAGCCCCAAAAATAAATAAAATAAAATAAAAAGCTAAAAATAACAACAAAAAAACTAAAAACCAGCAAATGAAAGAAAAACAAAATTTTTTTTTTTAATTTTTCTTTTTTTTTTTATCAAAGTATCCATATGACAAATTCTCAAGTAATTAAATTTTAGAGATTCAAAAGATCAAAGAGTTAACAATATCACAATCTGAAAATGGTAGAATATCCGATCCTGTTAATCCCTAGCTCATACTTCTTTCAGGGTAAAAATTATCTTTAGAAAACAAAAGGCCTAACTCTATCAAACTAATTGGGTAAAAAGAAGATCCGTTCAAAACTTGGCTACAAAAAATACCTTATAAAATAATATACCAAAGCAATTTGTCTCAATCATGGAATTTGAAATCAAGCCTTTGAAAATATCAAGTAATCCATGAATTCTTCTAAAATTTTAAAAGTTTGGAAGAAGGGTAAGCTTATCTTATGTGGGCTCATTTTATGCCTCTTGTCAATTTGAATGGCGCTCTTTGCGCATTTTTTTATTTTTGATAAATTTTCCAATTTGGCGTCATTGCGCATCTTTCAGTCTTTGGTATCATTGGCCTTTTATTATTTTTTTGTTCTTGCAAGCTAGATCCCTTTTTCAACAACTCTTAAAATATAATTAGTTGTGAGTAGATCTTCCAGATACTAGAGAAGAAAAAACTCACTCTCTAATATAATGAAGAATAGACCACAAAGCAAACTTTAGCAATTATATGATAAGTGCAATGACAAAATTTCATTTAACTTGAAGGATATATAAAAGCTTTGGATATTATAAATATAAGGTAGATTATTGTAGCAAGATAAAAAAGATCTTAATTTCAAAAACCATTTGTTAATATGGGATAGACTTTTATTTAGAGAAGAAAATTATACCACTAAAAGATGTTAGAGGGGGGGAAACCATCAACGGTGTTTCTCCCTTTAACCGATTTAGAGATGCTAATCATTGGCTTTAAATCTCCAAAATTTAAGAACTAGGAAAATCATCATAAAGAAAAGGAATGCAAAAACAAGAATAACTAAAAATGAAACAAGCACAAAAGACAGAAAACAACGATAATCAAAACATGCATTTCAAGAATTTATTAAGCAGCAAGTTTAAGCAATTATGATCTGCGAGCCTCTGTTTGTCCAAGAGTCATATGCTCTCACGAGGTCTTTGATGAGAGCAATCCTGCAAAAATCAACAACCGTCAGATTTAGAAACCCAAACGGGTTTGGGTCCCTTCTTATAAAAGGTAGAATGCAATATATGTGTGCTATGCTGTGAATCATGCAATTTGGGTCTCCACACTCAATGTGTACTACTGTGAACAGTACAAGTGTGTGAGATGTGTCCTAACATGCTACATGAAAAGCATCTAACACCAGGAAAAGGATTTCTTAAATGGTTTGGATTGTAATGCCTCTTCTTAGGTCTTGGCTTTATATCAAAAGTGGGTGTCATCCAATTTCTCTTAATTCAGTTTTAAACCTCGAGTTAGTACTTTCTAAAACAACATTCTTAATCCTCAAATTTTGCTCCATCTCTTTACATTTCTTAAAATCAGATTCAAGTGATGTGTATGATGCTTTTAATGAATCATACTCATCAATCAATTCCAAATGTTTTTTATTTAATTCATCAAATTCATCAAGTAAAATCATGTGATTTGAATCAATCGTTGAGTGATCTTTGAGAATAATTTCATGCTCTTTTTATAAATTCAAAAGCTCCAATTTTAAACTAGTATAAGTTTTCTTAAGTTTTTTGTATGATGCATGAATTTTCTCAAATTTCAAACAGTTGATCATAGGTTAGTTTACATGCCTCTTCTTCATCACTTTGATAAGATAATCTTCCACCATTAAGCACAGGTTTGTTGTCTCTTCCTTAGGCTCAGTCTCAGAAGAATCAGATGCAGATTCTGCCTTGAACATCTTTTGAACTCTCTTCTTGTCCTTCTTGAGCTTGGGTTTTTCTCACCCTTTTCTTTGCTTGAGTGATCTTGAAGTGTAGGACAATCTGCTCTGACATGTTCAGGCTTCCTGCATTCAAAACAAATAATATCAGAAGATCCTTTAGAATATTTGTTATCCTTACCTTTTCTCTAATTTTGATGATGCTTGTGACTCTTCCTTAGAAAGCTTTTGAATTGCCTTGTGATTAAGGCAATGTCATCGCTTTCAAACCCGGAAGAATAAGAGTTCGTGTTGTTGACCTTTAATGCCATAGTTTTCTCCTTTCTTTTCTCACCTGCATCAAGATTTCTTTGATTCACCCCTTGCTCATAAGCAAAGAGTGAGCCAAGTAAGTTATCAATCGAATAAGTGTTCAAATCTTTAGATTCAGTGATTGCAGTGATTTTAGCATCAAAAGAGGAAGGCAAGCATCTTAAAATTTTGTTCCCTTTTTCATAGTTTGAAAGTTCTCTTCCTAAGACATGCAAAGAAGTTACAATTTAAGTAAACCTTGTATATATATCAAAAATTGATTCATAAGGTTTCATACAAAAAAGTTCATAATCATGAAAGAGAATATTTAAACGAGATTGCTTAACTTCATTGGTTCTTTCATAAGTAATGCATAACCTATCTCAAATCTCTTTTCTAGTAGAGCAAGTAGAAACACGCATGTAGTCTTCAGATTTTAAAGCTCAGAAAAAATAATTCAAACATTTTGCATTAAGTTGAGCTCAATCTCTTTCGTCAAAAGTCCATTCAGTAAAAGGCACTTCAGTTTTAATTCCGTCAAGTTCACGAGAAGGTGGAGAATATCCTTCTTTAATAAGCATCTACATGCGATAATTAGTTGATTGTAAAAAAATAGACATACGAGTTTTTCAAAAATTAAAAGGTAGATTATCAAACAAAGATGGTTGTGTAATAGAATATCCTTCCGTTGTATTATGATTTCCAAAGTTAACCATGGATCAAAATTCAAAAAGTTTTCAAACTCAGTTTTTATGAATCCTGTTCTGATACCACTTGAAAGTTCGTTAGGAATGTTAATCCCTTGAGAACTAGCCCAAGACTAACCAAGAGGGGGGTGAATTGGTATTTTAAAAATTCTTTCTTATATTAAATCACAATAAGCACAAACCAAAATCACCACAGAAAAAATAAGTGTGGAAAATTAAAAT